>NW_005362269.1:14970874-15015605 GCF_000412655.1 Myotis brandtii | reverse complement strand
GGATAAGGACACATTTGTAATACCTTAATTAATAAAGGAAAAAAAATAAAAACAACACAATTGAGAACTTCAAAGTATAGTGGAAAGAAAAACATTTTTCTAGTTCAAGTTTACTTCTGTGGCTAAGATAATTAGAAGGGGTTGAGAAGAAACTGTTAAAGAGTTGTTAGAATTTATTTCTGCTTCGTAAACATTTCAGCCAATTTTTCATTGATTATGGAAGAGATACTGGTTAGTATTTTTTTTATCTTCTTTGTGTTTTATCTTCTGCATATTGCTAGAAAATAAATCCTGTTGGCTTTTCTACTTCATCTACTTAATACTCTCTCTAATATTATTACATGGACTGTAAGAAACAACACAGTGCATTAACTTCTCAAAATATAGAATGAACAAAAGGTCATGAAGCCTATGAGGTAATTTATTCCTTTAATATCTTTCTGCAGAAAGTTTCTCATTGACAGGAATGATTGCCAAGTTAGTGACACTTGAAATGAGATATCAGTTTTGAGATCCCGATGCCTGTCCTACCATATCCAGTGGTTCTATGGCTTTAGTTTTACTGTTCAATGGAAATAAAGGTCACCAAGCTCTCTTCAGTGCTCTTCTTGTCCCATTGTATGTGAAGTCAAGGCACTTTAAAAGAAGCATACCAGTGTTTCACTTTAACATCTACTGAAAGCTGTACAATAATGACAGTAATAAAATTATAATCACCAAAATGAATTATCAAGCACTTTACATGTTTAACTCAGTATGATCATCACAAGAACTCAGCCTTGGATGCTATTATTATACGCATGAAGAAATGTATGTAAATAAAATTTAATTAATCATCCAAAGTCACATATTGAGTAAATTTGTACTAACCTTTATAACTTTATATTTTCCACCAGCAAAATGATAAATAGTAATTAGCCTTGATGGGATGATTGGATAAGGTAATCAGTTATATAATACTAGAGGCCTGTTGCACGAAAAGATTCGTGCAATAGGCCTTCCCTTCCCCTGGCGCCGGCTCCGTCTGGTTTTCCTCTGGCACCTGGGACCCAGGCCTTCGCTCTGGCCGGAGCCACCTTCAAGCCTTCGCTGCTCCGGCTGGAGCCGCCTTCAGTCTTTGCTCGGCCGCTTCGTGCCTACGCCTACATATGCAAATTAACCACCATCTTTGTTGGTGGTTAATTTGCATATCTTGCTGATTAGCCAATGGGAGGTGTAGGGAAGGTACAGTCAATTACCATGTTTGTCTATTATTAGATAGGATGCCTGGCATGTGTTAGGCATTAAATATTTTTAGTTGCCTTACATAGGTAGAGCCATTTCTTAGAATTTTACATTTCATGGAATTTCACTAGGTTGCTTTTTCTTTGGGTAAGTTATTTTGATCATTATAGTATCTCAGTGCCTAACACAGTGTCAGGTACAGTATTGGTGCCCAATAAGTATTTGTTTAAATATAAGCACATAAATCTTAGTGTTAAAAAGGGATTTTAAAAGTCACCTATTCCAATCTAACTCATTAAAGAAACCCTTTTTTAGGAAGCCTCTAAAGAAAGAAGGCAACTAATTCACCATTTTCACAAGGCAGTATACTTCATTATTGAAAAAAAAATCTTATTCTTAGAAAATTCTTCCTTTATATTATGGCAAATAATCTATACATTTAGGGAATTAGCTCTGGTTCTGTCCCCTGGAAGTACATGGAATAAAGCTTTTTTATTTTTGTTTTTCCTTTATTTGCCTGAGTCTTTCTTCACATATTGCACTATAGCTTATAGATCCACTTGGTACCTTGGTTCTTGGCATCTTGGCCTGGTTTATTCTAAGCCAGATATGCCCAGTAACTTCCATCATTCCTCATAAAAAGGCAATGTGAATCCAGGACAGTTTGTCCTTTGAGATTTAAATAAAATTGGCTAGAGCTTTCAATCCCATATCCTGTGAAAAATTCAAGGCCCAACCCAAGGTTTCTGTGAATTCCTGGGGATTTATGTTGTTCAGGTGAACTCTGGCTTTGAGTTCCTAATTCCACAGAGCTCTGTCTCACTGATATTTCTTTGCCTTAGGTCTTCTAAACTCTTACCCAACCATGAGCTTGACATCAAACTCATCCTCTTGGGCCCTTAAACCACACACATGTGGGTGCGTGGCAGGTTTTACTGATAGTGGTAATAGAGGCAATTTCCATTTCTAAACACACACAATTCAAAATAAATATTTGATATTATAGTTCTTCAAATCTCTCATTCATTCACACCAGAATATGAATTTATTATCTATCCTTCTTTTTCTTAGAGTATGTATTCTAGCATATTGCTCTAGCTCCCTCTCTTCATTATTCTCCCTACTTCCTACTCTTTTTATTCTAACAATATTCAAATTCCTGTTCATTACTTACTCAGAGCTCTCTCCTTCAAGCTATGTCCACAGAGTCTTAACTTCCACACCAAAGCTAGTTATCAAAATAGTTTTCTAAACAACTGTCTTTCTAAAAAGACACTTGCTACATACTCATGATTCGATTTCAACCCTTCTTCTCTCTTCTAGATACCCTCATTAAACAAGCTTTACTTGTTAATATCTGTCTTAGAACAGAGCTCCCAGAAGGAACATGGTGAGGTTGGAGAAAATAGCTTTAGTAATATAAACACTGTGAGTTCCAGGATGTTGCCTAGATAGGGCCACATGTAATATAAATGCCAGGCATGAATAACATGTGTCTGTTATTTCTTCTCCCTCAAGGAGTTTCAGCCAGCTAGAGATTAATTTACATATGTATGCATCAGTAGAATCCTTAGTTTTTAGATTCTGCACCAGGGATGTGATGAAGATGCCCTGGGAACATGGCTCTCTTTCTGATTATGAACATGCTTACTTAATCTGTATGTATCTAGGGAAAGTTTCATTAATATCACTTGCATACTTTTAATCTGCATTTGATTGCTTATGGATGTCAAGGTATGACTTGGACTTTTTAAAGCATAAGAAAGCTATCTGAGAGATCCAGAGTGATAATAGCAATTTGGGAAAACCCCAATTTTGGTTCACCAGTTATCATTTCTTTAGTAATTTTGGAATTCCCTAGAATGCTAAGCTGAGGTTGTATTCAGTGAAGGCTTGAAGGACAGAAGAATGAGAGGTTCTTTCCTTTATAATAGTATGTATTTTCTAGGTACTTACTTTTAGGCCAGGGACTGTGCTAAATGCATTATACCTATTATTTAATTTCCTTTTTCCTGAAACCCTAAATTATAGGTAACGTTATCTTCCCATTTTACCCATGAGGAGACAGACAGAGAGAGATGAAACAATGTGCTCAAGGAGACACAGATAAGGAGCAGAACAAGTTTAACTCAGACTGGCTTGAAAGCCAGTGTTGAGAACCACTGCACTGTTCTCCCACCCCTTCCACCCAGAGAGGTGGGAGAAAAGAGACCAGCTGGAACATTCCTCTTTTTATTTTTTATTTTTTTGCAGGGTGCCTGAACAGCCTCCTTTTGAGTCTGCAACATACCATTATTGGCAAATCTAAACCAGGTGGCTGGTCAATTTTTTTAAAAAGGGAGGCTGGGAGAGGAATTGCTTCTTTGTCTTTCCCTTGTGGGAGCCAGAGCTGCATGAGAAGCAATGGGCAAGTGCACTGAATTTTAAAGAAAAGCAAGGCAGTGGGGGCATGAAGAGGTTACCAGGGAAATGCAGGGGTTGACAGCTATCAGAGATGAACTGGCCCCATCTAGGTCTCTGTAGAAATGTCAGTCCCTTTCATAGAGGATTATTTTGCATCTTGATTAAAGTGTCTCAGGAGATGAACCTCATTAAACAGAATCAATGCGTTGAAAGCATATAATTAAACTAAACCATTTTTGTTCTTCTTAATGCCTTAAATACTTGTTTGTGTGGAGGCCTGAACATCAAATAGCTTCCTCAGGCAAAAGACAGTGGGAGCCATGGAGTTACAGTAGTGAAAATTCTCTGGATGATTAATAGTCTTCATATTTCCTCAGGGGCTGAGTTTGCCCTCCAAAACTTTCTACTCCTACTTGACAGAAAACACACACACACACACACACACACACACACACACACACACACACGGAAACTCAGTCTAAAATATCAGAATCAGAGACACTTTTTAGGACATCACCTACTTCATTGATTTACTGATTCATTCATTCATTTTTTCATTCATTCTCATCATCATTCATTCAGCATTTAGTCTGTACTTAGTGTGGGTCTGGCACTAGGAACCCAGGAGTGAATAAAGTATATATTCTTCCCAAGGAATGTCTAAAATATCAGAATCAGAGACACTTTTTAGGACATCACCTACTTCATTGATTTAATGATTCATTCATTCATTTTTTCATTCATTCATTCATTCATTCATTCAGCATTTAGTCTGTACTTAGTGTGGGTCTGGCACTAGGAACCCAGGAGTGAATAAAGTATATATTCTTGGCCCCAAGGAATTTATATTTTAATATGAAACATAGCAGGTTTCTTTTAGTGTTCTGTAGGGATCTATTCTGGATCCCTTTTATTTCCTTCTATTTTTACTTTATATTCTCACCTTAGGTGAGCATAGCCATTCTCATAAATTCACACCATTTATATGAAGATGATTCTCAAATATATTTTACCTATTCAGTCCTCTCTTTGGAGCTTTGCACCCATATACTAGCAAAAGTGGTCTTCTCAATGTATAAATTGGACTGTCCTTATTTGCATAAATTAGCATAATGATCAAAATAATTACAGTGTTCTACAAGACTTCCCAGATACAGTCTCTGCCTGTCCCCAGTCTCTCCTTAGAAATCTCAGCTCTCACAGACTTGGTTTGGCTTGATGTTAGGTTGCAGTGGGGGAGAATATGCAAGAGATTCTAAAGTTCTTATAATAAATAATAGCTACCATGTGGCCAGCTATTTTTACTTCTAGACTTTATAATCCTAAACCACACTCCCCTGCAAGACAGGCATTAATATGCCCATTCTACAGATGAAGAATTATAGATGCAAGGTCACCCAGACAGAATTGAGAGGTTTTCCTGGTTTGGTTGGAAGGAAGCAGCCTGATTCAATTTGAGATGATCCTTGTGGGCTGTTTCTCCCTTTGTAAGCCTATCGGCCAGGCCAGGTGGACAGGCAACTTCACTGCCTGGTTGCCTGGAGCCTGGATGGCATTCTTGGACAAGATACTTTGAGAGGCAAATATGATAAAGGGGCTTTCTAGAGTTATTTGGATTCATGTGAACAATAATTTCAGATCTCCAAAAATCCATTTAATGCTGAGAAGTCCTTGAGAAATGTAATCCACATCTCTTTTCTTATGATCCTCTGGCAATTTCTTTTCAAGTAGGAGATAAAGGGTTCCGGAAGGTTGAGGCTCCATCTATCTCTAGGGGCTTCCATAGCAGCAACTTTGCAAGCCTGGTTCAGTTCTATAGGAAGTTTGGGGAAGGATGGGAAGTTAAGGATAAAGGGTTGGATATGAAAGGAGATATGAATAAGCTCTCTGGCTTTTCTCTCACTTTCCTATTCTACTGAGCTGCCCCTTGTGCAGACTTCAGAGGACCCTTCTTCAGTACGTTGAACTGGGAGTGAAAACACACTTCTTTTCATTTTGAAGAATAGGAATAGTAACCATATTGTTTAGTCTGCAGTCTTACCCTGCAGTGTACAGATTACCTTTGACAATAGCTCCTTGTTCTTCCTTATCATCATCACATCATCATTGACTCCTGCTATCTGTATCAAAATAATTGCAGCTCCATTTACTCATTTTATAATGATAGGACTACAAGTCTGAACTCTGGAGCTTGATTCTCTGGGTCCTGAGAATCTGCCCCTTACTTTGCCACAGTTTCTCTGTCTATAAATAAGGCACCCTAATATATTCGTATTAAAAGAATTAATATGTGTGAAGAACTTGCAATAGTTCCTGGTACTTAATAAGTACCGTATGAATATTTGTTTTAAAAATATAAAAATACAGCTCACAACCAAGTGGATTAACTGTCATCGTGTCTAACTCCTATGAGAAATGCAGGTGAATATTTGTTTAGTCTTTGAGTTTGGTGGTACTTCCTATTTTGAACTCAACCTATTTTGAGGTAGAGAGTAGAGAACACTTCTCTATGCTCTTCTCTCCATCTTTCAGTTCATCAAACAGACCTGGGGTAGCATGGTCTCCTAGGGTGCTCCATGCAGCATCCCTCAGGGACAGCAGAGCACTCCACATCTCTTTCTGGGCGCTGCTTTCTTTCTTCTTCTACTCCCACACTCTCTTAATCCTTTCAATTCCTTTGTTTCCTACACACTTCACTCCTTTCCCCCCACCAAGGTTCTGCCTAATCATTTGCTCAAATCAGCACAATTTATCTTTTATACAGCTTTCTTGTTTCCAACACTGCTTAAAGGTAGGAAGTTAGGTCTGGAGAATGCAGGGAGGAAGGCAAGAAGAGGCCCTCACCATGGTTTTGCCATAGAATGAGTCCCTAAATGATAATCAAGCCTTTTATTTTATCAATATTAAATCTTTGCTGGTGTATTTTATTATTTGGTATTATGCAAAAAGTCCTTTTCTGTCATTTATTTTCTTTGTTTATCATGTGCCAGCTTCCAAGAAAAGTATATCTATCTCACCACAAAATCATAGCTATTTGCTGAGCACCTAACATGGGACACACACTAAATTATATTGGTGCTGTATATACTAGTGCCCCTCAACATAGGCAGGTATTATTATCTCATTTTAGAGTCAGAGAAATCAAGGGCAGAGAAATGTCTTCCTCCATGTGATGCTGCTTTTCAAAACATTAAAAGGTGAGTCACTTCAAGAACCACAGGCACTGAAATAATGAAAGACTGCTTTAACCGCATTTTTACATTTATTCTTTGAAACTTCACAGTGAAGCATTTATTATCTTCCTCATTTTGCAAACAAGGAAACCAAATTTCAGAGGATTTAAAGGGCATGCCCTAGGTGACACAGCTAGTACAAAACTGGGACCAAAAGCCAGGTTTTCTGATTTAAATCCCACATCCTGCCCACTGTACCAGTTGCTGTCATTACTCTGTGGCTTTTCTTGTGCAGAATTGGAGCCTGGCATACACTAGGTGATCATCATAGATTTGTTGAATGGATGAATGAAAAAGTGAAGGCTGTCTTTAGTTCTTTTTTCATCTCTTTTTTGTGTGCCACCTAGATGGCTAATATTGGTCGATACTCTGGAAATTTGAACCCTGTGACCTCCAGGAAGCTTTCTATTCCTGAAACCTATAAAAACTTAGCTGTCTTTATCCCATTCTTTCTAGGTTATAAGGACATAAATTATAAAACCAGTTAACATTTATTGAGAATGTACTATGCATTAGGCACTTATATTAAATCCTCATAGAAAGTTTAAGGGTTTAGAATTATTATTCCCACTTACAGATTACAAAAACCCAAGACCTTAAAAAAAATTATATGACTTACAAAGCTAGAGAGTATGGCATCTGGTATTCTATCCCAGATTTATATGATTTCTAGATTTGAGGGTCATATTTGCTGAACTCTCCTACCTCCACACAAAGCTGATGGTGACTGCCAAGAGTTCATATTTTACCATCGCTCTCAGATGACATTTGCATTTTAATAAGATCTTTCAACACTTTAGCCCAACAGCCCTCCAAGTGCAATCCACAGGCCTCTGGGGGTCCCTAAGAACCTTTCAGGAGGTCTGCAAAGTCAAAACTATTTTCATAATAATACTCTGATGTTATTGGCCATTCTAACTGCGTTAACATTTGCACTGATGGTGCAAAAGCAATTGTGGACATAATTGCTAGTTCTTAGAACAAATCAAGGCAGGGATGCTCAACTGTCATTGCATTCTTCAGCACCACACACCCATGGGAAAAACTAAAAGGCAGTTTTCTTAGGAATATTTCTGAAGAAGCAGTATTGTTAATTTTCTTAAAAATCTCAACCCATGAGTAGATCTATTTTAAACATTTTCTGTGATGAAATGGGAAACACACATAAAACACTTGTGCTGCTTACCAAATTCTCAAGCAGCAGCACATGGAAGCTTGTTTGAGCTGTGAACGGAACTAGCCACTTTTGCCTGGAACACGAACACCTTTTTTTCCTTGAAAAAAATGACTAACAAACAAACTGGTTTTTCAGACTTGAGTATTTGGCAGACATTTCCTCAAAAATGAACAAAGTGTGTCTGTCACTTCAAAGAAAACAACTGACAGTATGTGATGTCAATGATAAAATCTGAGCTTTCAAGTGAAAATTAGAATTTTGGAAAATTTGTATCTGCCACTGTGAGCTTGACAGGTTCGCAATACTTGAAGATTTTTTTCTGATAAGATCACTGACACATGTGAGATTTTTTTTATATTGTAGAATGAAATGTACCAACATTTGGAAGATCTGCATAACTCAGTGAATCAATATTTTCCAAATGATGATCGTCTGATATTAGAAAGCCACATTAAGAGTAAAAGATCTACTCAAAGTGCAGGACAGATCAATAGATTGTAATGTAATAGAGTAAGAAAAGTTCATTGGTATGGGGTCAAGTTCCAGACTAACTCACCTGTTTTGGTGAAGTAAGAAAGGAATCACCACAGTTTCTTTAAAGGGGCTGTTGAAATACTTCTCCCTTTCCCAATTACATACTATGTGAGGTGGAATTTTCTTCATAACCTTCAACCCAAACAACATCTCACAACAGATTGAAAACAGAAGCAGATATTGGAATCCAGCTGCCTTCTATTAAGCCAGACATTAAAGAGATTTTCAGAAATGTAAAACAATGACAGTCTTCTCACTAAATATTTTTGTTTTAAAAAATATATTTTTTAGGAAAAAAATTAACCTATGTTAGTATATTGTTATTTAAAACTGAATTAATAAATTGTTGTTTTTAAATTTTAATTTCAAATGTGATAAATATTGTGAGGTATAAGTCCCATAAAAGCTCTTTGGGATCCTCCATAATTTTTTTTAAAGAACCCCACATAACATCAAATGCAATGACTGGTTCCTTCTGCAAGCCTCCTACTGGGAATCGAGCCCACACCAGGGGCATGTGCCCTTGACCAGAATCTAACCAGGACCCTTCAGTCCGCAGGCCCACGCTCTCTCCACTGAGCCAAACCAGCTAGAGCGGGATCCTTCATTATTTTTAAGAAAATAAATGGGACCTGAAACCAAATAATTTGAGAACCCATTGCTTTAACCCAATGAAGTGATGATTTGAGTGTTTCTGATAACCAGTGAGTAGAACATGGAGCAAGAGGACTTTTTTATCCTCCCTTCCAAAGCCACATGGACAATCTGTGCATGTTCCTCTGAGAATATTTGCTCCTAGGGAACCCCCCAGTCAAGACTATCCCTACATTTCCTGTTTCAGAGCACCAGTTAAATATGTGCTCAGGCAAAAGCTTAGTATGGCATGCATTGAATTCAGAGTTTTTCATGGATCATAACCTTAAAACTAGGCATGAGCCACAGGAGGGGATTTTAATACAGTTCCACTAGGAGGGTATCTTTTCACCCCCTCCCCCAATATGAATCTTAGTCTGAGAATAGTTCTTGGCTGGGTCTGAAAGTCTGTATCCAATTAATCACCTCTCAGTCACTCTAGTGGACAGCCCTTGGGGCAGGAAGGGAGAGGCCTGGGAGGCAGAGCAGAATAAACATCTCAATCCAAATCAAGACTGAGGCCAGCTGTCCAGGCTGTTCCTGTGACCACAGCTCCCAGGGCTGCTGCCCACGGCTGTCCCTACTTTTATTCTATTGCCCCTTGAAGGTGCCTCCTTCCCTATCCTTCCCATGCAAGCCGCCAATCCAGCGCATGAAGTTGTGGGTTGGACTCTAATTGCTAGCTGTGCTGAGAGGCCCGCCTCCCTCTAATTCAGTCTTGACACAAATAGCTAGAAAGTTCACTTGCAAAGCCACAACGCCCACAGCAATGCACTCAAGGGTCCCCTTCTAGAGAGCAGATTTCAATTCCATTCAAGTCAATAGCAACTTACTGAGCACCTATTTGGTATTTAGCACATCCTGAGAAGAATGAAGGCCCTGGCCCAGTAGCTTCGTTGATTAGAGCATTGTCCCAATAGGCCAAGTTTTCGGGCACCTGGGTGGAAGCATGTACAAGAATCAACCAATGACTGCATAAATAAGTGAAACAATAAGTCTCTCTCTCTCTCTCTCTCTCTCTCTCTCATCTTTCCTCTATCTCTAAAAAGCAATAAAAATAAATACATAAATAAATCTCAAAAAAAATTAAGCTTGAAAAAAGGAATTTGAAACGAAAAAAATATGCTTTAAAAAAAGGGAATTTGAAAGGAAATTTGACAGAATCATAAAGGCTTGGAGTTTTCAGGCATCTCAGTCTATGGCTCTGCCTTCACAGGGACCATTTCAGAGATGAAGAGCTGACTGTCTCTTCAATAATTTTTTGAGAACTTTAGTTCCTAGAAAATTCTTTCTTTGGGAGAGAAGGCATAGCACAGTTGTTAAGCCACATAGAATTGGGTTATAATCCTATCTCAGTTATTTATGATCTTGAGCAAGTTGCGGTATTTATCTCTGCCTCCGTTTCCTTATCTGTAAGGGGGGATAACAATTCCCATCACAAGCCATTGTTGTATGAAAATGAACTGTGCTTGTAAATTAAGTGCTTTTTAAGCCTGTTCCTCCATGTAGTCAACATTGGCCATTAGAAAATTTGGAAACTCAGGTCCTTTGTAACTAAAATAATACCTACAACATAGGGATGTAAAGATACATTACTGCTCAGGAACCTACTAGTTTTAGAAACTTGGGCAAGTTATTTTAATTTTTCTAAGCTTGATTTTTTAACTTATAATATGAAGGTAGTAGTTCTTGCCACTTAAAAGGCTTTTGCAAGTAATAAAGAAAATAAGATACATATTAGCTCTGTGCTTGGTAAATGGTAGGCTTCATTATCATTCACTTCCATCCATTGATCCTGACAGATATCTCCCTTGAAAGGTCTTTGGTCCCCTTTTTGTATCTACTGGTATACAACCTAATTCAAATCTTTCTTCCAGGTGGATTCTTCATTATAATGTCTCCCAAGGGTCATTTTTTTCTCTATTGTAGACTTCCCTAGCATCTCCAAGGCATTTCTTACTTATTGCATAAGTTTTTGAACACTTTTCACCATCCTGGAAAGTTTCCCAGATGCCCTTCAGTTTGTCAAGGTTTTTTTCAAAATATGATGTTTAGATTTAAATGTGCAATTCCAGGTACAAATTGACCAGCCTAGAAGACTTTGAGACAATCATCTTCATTGTGTATGACCTTCAGTTTCTTTGACTGCAACCAAGGTTAAGTGATAGATTGTCACATTATTAATTCATATTTTGCTTGTAATCACCTTAAGTCATGACGTTGGTTTTACATTTGTTGTGGTTGAGCCAAGTCTCTCCAATGTCATATTGATGAGGTTTAATTTTTTAGAACCATAAATATAGGATTTTATCTTGATCTCTGGGGTAATAGAATTGAACCCATAACATAGCTCATGGTTTGTTCTCATCTTCCGGTTAACATGGGGCCTGCAGAAAACATTCCTTGGTCACTAGATTTCTTGAATCTTCAGTTTTCTGTGTGGATCTGGAGAAGTGTAAGTGGGTCTTACAGCTCCCGCCAGGTACTATCTCCAGCAGAGAAAAGCCTCGAAGTCATCTTCCTAGAGCTGTTGACAGGCAGCTGTTACACAGAAAAGATGTAACTATGGGAGGAACCTCAAAGGTCATATGGTCATTTTACAGAGGATTGGACTAGGACTCAAAATGCCATGCTTGTTTATTAATTTCCTGAATATGTGCATGGCATAACCAGTTGCAAACTCAGTTTCCTCATTTGATGTCTAACACTATCCTACTCATTTATGGCCAGCTCAGTATTATACCAGGCACTATAAGGGAATCAAAGGAAGTATAACATTTCATCAAGTTAAAGATTCTCATTAATCACATTTTTAAATCTTTGGAATAGATGTGCTATTTTAATCAATGGCATATCCAGTTGTCAGCATTTTTTCTTTTTTAGTGGAATGCAGCAATAAACATGAGGTTGAAGAAGTAGCTTCAATTTTCAAGGTGTCTCCCTCTCATTAGGAAGATGATATTTTGTGATTTGATGTCACACTAAGCAGTGTAAGACAATATAATTAAGAAGTTCACATTAACAGCTTTGGCTATAGAAGGCAAAACATAATAATAATAATAATAAATTGATTGAAAATTCAAAACATATCACATCCCTATCACTCCTTTTTCAAATCCTTCCAATGGTGTACTCTTGTTCTTAGGATGAAGGCAAAACTCCCTGCATGGGGAGAAGGCTTGGCATGTCCTGGCCCTTCCTAAGTTTCCATCCTCATTTTATATCACACTCCTCTACTCCCTCCACAGTAGTCCTCTGTGAGTCCATCCTATCATTATTCCCCTTCTCTCCACAGGAATTTTCCACATGCTGCTGCTTCTTCCTGGAGTGCCTGCCTTCCATTCTTCAACCCAATAACTCTTAGTCCCTCTTCTGATTTCTTTACAAGGATCGCTTCATTGGAGAATACTTCACTTATTTCCTGAATATGTCAAATAGGTTTTTTACATGCTCTCAAAACATATGTAAGAAATTTTTCTTTATAGCCCTTGCCATGGACACATATTGTTCTATATTTGATCATTTGATCGTTTGCATAATACCAGATTCCCCCATTAGACTTGAAAGTCCTTGAGGATATATTCCTATCTATTTTTCTTATCATTGTATCCTATGACCTTAGCATAAAGTCTGGTACATAGAGGATGTCAATAAATATTTGTTGATTAATGTATGTATGAATTAATGAATGAGTGAGTGAATGAATGGTGAATAAGCACATGTTTATAGAAGATTTCATGGTGGCTGCATGATTTGACCTTCATCTTGAAAAATGGTAGACAGTGAGCATAGAGAATAGCATAGTCATTGGGTCACACAAACATAAAGTAAAATCCCAATTCTGCCTTTAATGGAATCTTTG
This sequence comes from Myotis brandtii, assembly GCF_000412655.1. Lineage (NCBI taxonomy): Eukaryota > Metazoa > Chordata > Mammalia > Chiroptera > Vespertilionidae > Myotis > Myotis brandtii. The sequence continues at coordinate 15,002,539 of NW_005362269.1, read as the reverse complement.
AGATCATTAAAAACTCATAGCCTTTATTGTTAGTGTTACCTGCTCATCTCTAATGGGCTGTTTGGGGTAGGGGTCATGCCTGATTCAATATTTTTGTACATTCCTAGTGCAAAATTCTTCCTACCATGTATCCATAAATGTCCATTAACTGAATGCATAGCATGTTTCAGAGGGCAAGTACAATGATGGTTGAATTCTCTTTGTACCCAGATCCACATAAAAGTAATAACTGTAAAAGTCTCCTTTATGTTTTTCAAGAAATTGTTTATGAATGGGAGGAGATCATTCAGAATGATAGGGAACATTTACCCATTCCCCCTCTTAGTGTCGATATTTTTCATATAGCATCTGTGATTTAGCAGAATTTTCAGGTTTGTTCATTGTGAATGAACTACCTAAAACAAGTTGTGGGGGAGGGGTCCCTCAATGCCATTGGCCTGTGAGTTTCCACTATGATCACAGCTGCTTCATCTGGCTGTTTCAAGCCTCATGATAAAATTTGACACAGTGTGTTTAAGAATCTATTTTTTTTCTTTCATTATACCCAGATTTTGGTAAGTCTTTTAAATCCATGAATATTGGCATTTTTCAGCATAGAAATCTTTTTAAAATATATTTTTATTGATTTCAGGGAGGAAAGGAGAGGGAGATAGAGATAGAAGCATCAATGATGGGAGAGACTCATTGATCAGCTGCCTCCAGCACACCCCACACTGGGGATTGAGCCCCACACTGGCAACCCTTGTACATTCCTAGTGCAAAATTCTTCCTACCATGTATTCATAAATGTCCATTAACTGAATGTATAGCATGTTTCAGAGGGCAAGTACAATGATGATTGAATTTTCTTTGTACCCAGATCCACATAAAAGTAATAACTGTAAAAGTCTCCTTTATGTTTTTCAAGAAATTGTTTATGAATGGGAGGAGATCATTCAGAATGATAGGGAACATTTACCCATTCCCCCTCTTAGTGTCGATATTTTTCATATAGCATCTGTGATTTAGCAGAATTTTCAGGTTTGTTCATTGTGAATGAACTACCTAAAACAAGTTGTGGGGGAGGGGTCCCTCAATGCCATTGGCCTGTGAGTTTCCACTATGATCACAGCTGCTTCATCTGGCTGTTTCAAGCCTCATGATAAAATTTGACACAGTGTGTTTAAGAATCTATTTTTTTTCTTTCATTATACCCAGATTTTGGTAAGTCTTTTAAATCCATGAATATTGGCATTTTTCAGCATAGAAATCTTTTTAAAATATATTTTTATTGATTTCAGGGAGGAAAGGAGAGGGAGATAGAGATAGAAGCATCAATGATGGGAGAGACTCATTGATCAGCTGCCTCCAGCACACCCCACACTGGGGATTGAGCCCCACACTGGCAACCCGGCATATGCCCTGACCGGGAATCGAACTGTGACCTCCTGGTTCATAAGTAGATGCTCCACCACAAGCCATGCCAGCCAGCTCAGCATAGAAACATTTTAATCTATTTTAACCTTTGATCATTGCTTTTAGTTCCATTTTATTTACAAACACTATCCTTTATGTTTTTCAAGAAATTGTTTATGAATGGGAGGGGATCATTCAGAATGATTGTCTGTATTGGATCTGTAATCTCTTGTCTCTAATTCTCCCTTAATGACTTTCTATCTTTGTTCTTTTTTATGTGTGAATTAACTATTTTGAGATCATTGTAGATTCATGTGCAGTTGTAAGAAATAATACAGACAGAACCTTTGTACCTTTTATTCAGTTTTCTCCCATGGTCATATCTTGCAAAACTATAGTATAGCATCATGCACAGGATGCTGACACATATACAATCAACCAGTCTTATTCAGATTTCCCCAGTTTTACTTGTACTCATTTGTGTGTGTGTAAGTGTATATATGTACTTAGTTATGTCAAATTTTATTACTTATGTTGTTCCACTTTCCACCACCACAGTCAAGACACAGAACAGTTCCATCTCCACAAAGATCCCTTATGTTGCATTTTTATAATCACACCCAGCTCCTTATTGCCCCACTTCCCACTTTGTTCTTTTTCTCTGTGTTAATTTTACCTTCATCTACCACATTACTGATTTGATTTTCTGAAATATCAATTCTACTTTTCACTACTTCCAGTGTAAATAATAATTCTCTAGTCACACTTTGTTTCCTCACAATTCTTCAAAAAACCTTATTAATATCTCTGGGTGTGTTATTCTCGTTTCCCCTTGTAGCTATTTTTACATGAACATAAAATAATGTAGGAGCCTGGAGAATCATCTAATCCAGGGAGGCCAATTCTTGGAGGCCGACACACTCTTCTCTCCAGTGGTAGACAGGTCTGGTCAAGTACAACTTGTGGCTTTAAGTTCTCTGGGCAAATACAACAAATTAACTATATCTGGCCTGCAAAAGCAAATCTGCTGGCCATTCATGGTCTTTTCCAATATTACATTTTATAGATGGAGAAATTAAGAACAAATATAAGGGAGTCTGTGCCAACTTGTGCAGGTAAATTAGTGTTAGATTTGGGACTATATCCTCATCTGAAAATGATGGCATGGAAAACCAGCGCCATGCACATCCTGATAGTTCCACGTCTTCGCTTCACCTCAGGGATGTTTTGCATCTATGCTGGATATATGGTACTTTCTGGAATGCAAAGAGCTCTCAGAAGGGATCTGATGATTAAGCTATTTTTCAAAAGTGTTCTCTGCCTAAAGACTCTCCTGCCTAAATAAGGGAAGGAAGGACAGAGGATCTCACTTCTCAAGTTTTATTTAAATCATTTAAGAGTTCTCTTTCCACTTTTCTTTTCAGCTAGTCAGCTCAGGCTTTAAAAGCAAGTAGGATTTAATCTGGCTGCATGTGACTAAAAATATAAAATACCACTGGTAAAATGGATAATGGGGACAGTTTACAATCTTGAACACAAAGGTTACTCCCATATATTGTAGACTTCTCTTCAGAAGAGAGGCAATATTGCCAGTAGTTAAGGTCATACACTCTGGGTCCAGCTACTGAGGTGTGAGGCTATCCTCAGCAGTTATTAGCTGGGTGACTTTGAGCAAGTTGCTTACCCTTTCTGTGGCTCAGCTTCATTATACCATCAGAACCTACTTTATAGCGATGTCATGAAGATTAAATACGTCAATGTATACAAAGCACGTCAAAGGTTTCCTGGTATATAGTAAGTGATCTATGTGTTGGCATTGACTATTTTTACCATGCCCAGACATAATGTTCATAATGACCTTATGAAGTAGACATTATTTTTGCCCATGAAGGAAACAAAAACTCAGAAAGTTATATAAGAAAAGCTAATAAGTATTAATTTTGAATAGAGATGAGAAAGCTAATATTTCCAGCTTGGGGAAGTCATGGAACACTTCTTGGAAACAGACAGATGAGTGAAAATAGAAGGAAAGAGAGCATTAAAACATGAATAGAAGGAGGAAATTGCAAAATGTCCTGTCCTGGGTGTCAGGTCTCCTCGGGGAGGATACCAGATGTATAAGACCTAGACCACAACACCAATCCATTCCTTCCCCATTTATTAGGTATTAAATACACACCATGATGCAATTATGATGAGAAACATAAGACAATAAAGAAAATATAGAGCCAGCCTCAGGTGTAAGTACTATGTATTCTGCCAGGAAAGAAATAGGGTTTAAAGATTGGTCATTTTCATGTCCTTTTATTATATTATTTTCTAATAGATTTCTCAACATTGAGCAGGTGAAATTTTCCAAAGAGATATTTTAAGATCCTTTCTTCTGTTACTGAAAATGTTATCAGAGTTTATTCTCTCAATGACAGCATCAGAATAGGGGTTGCAAACTCAAATGCCCACAGTGGCCAAAACCAATAAAGCAGTGTAAACCAGTGAAGCATTCTGGGTATAAGTACAGGGGCACCAAAATGAAAAATTTGGGGCATGAACCATGGAAACCTGGGAGCACATAGCCTGTATAAAGGGCACCCGTTCTTCACTTGCAATGGGTATTTCAAATATTCACTTGCCAGGTATTTCAAATATTTGAGAGAATCCAGAAATCTAGAATTCAATACAAAAGCTCTTTATTTTTAAATACAGCATTAAATAGTGTAAACAAAAGTAGGTGTGCCAAACAAAACATGTTTAAATGTCATATTTTAGCTCTTAGTAACTAGCTAGAGTTCAAACAAGCAATGACATGTAGTGGGTGCTGTTGTCTTTCCAGCTCTCTGAGAAAACCCAAAATTCCTGCTCCAAATTCCTCTGCCGCCCCAATAACCCTAGTCTATCCTCTCCCATTGGCTCCCCAGACAACAAGCTGGACAATTTGAACCAAGAGAGTCTTCCTGCCAAGGTATTGCTGCTGAGGTTTTCAAGTTTCAAGTCCCTGATTTAGAGTGCGTCATCTCAAATTCAATTAGTGGAGAGTTCCTCTGGGTTCTGCCATCATTGGCAGAGGGGGAAATGACTCAGACAGTGGAGTATGCAGTGCCTAATAGGTCCAGCATGTGGGGGCTTTGGAGGTTGCTGGGTATGGTGCTCACGGTGCCCAAGGGGAGCACAGAGGAGGGCTAGAGGTTGCAACATGCTCTCAACTAAACTCATTGCTGGCTCTTTTGGACTAAAAAGAATCCAAGATGCTTGCATCTGACCTCAAACATAAAGTAGGCCCAACACCTCAAGCAGATGTATTATTATAAGTTCCCCGGCTCCTCCCCTGGCCTTGTTTTCTTCTGCTTGCTCAAACTGTACACTTTGCATCTGGCGTCGCCAAACTATTTGCAGTTTCCCCAACCCCCTTTCTTGCTTCTGTACCTTTACACATGCCATTTTGTCTTTCTGGAATGCCTTTGCCTTTGTATTTATATTTTGCCTTTATATTTCACTGTTCCTTGTGCATGGGTGCGTGGTCAATAAGGGGTCACAGAACTGCATTGAATTGAAATATTATGTAGGTCTGAAGTGACCGCAGCATGAACTGTCTCAATCCTATGGACCTAAAACATTGCTAATTCGGGCTCTGCCATCTAAACCCGTTTGAGATATCCATGAGTGGAGTAGAGTGGTTAGAGCAGGAAAAGCAAGAATGCCTAGATAACTGAAAAGTCAATCGTTTTACCCTTGTGATAGCATTCACTTGAATTCAGGAAAACTTTATCAGGCATTGTTCTAGGCACTTGGAATACAGCAGTCAGTAAGACAAACCTATTCTCTGCTCTTCTAATGGTTATATCATATGTGGTGGTGGAGGAAAAATAAATCAGTAAATGTAAATAAGAAAATATCAGGTAACATCCAATGAAATGAAGAAAATCACTAATGTGATAGAGATGTTTGAAATGAGTGGAATTTCAGGTAGGGTAGCAGAGTTCAGTCTTTCTAGGAAAATAGTATTTGTGCTGAGTCATAAATGATGAGTCAGCAATGATAAGATGTGAAAAAAGAAAGGATATCCTAAGAGGAAACAATACTGTAAATGTTCAGAGTGGAGTATGAACTTGGTGTGTTCAGAGAAGTAAAAGGCCATAGTGGCTGGAGCAGAATGGGAGAGTGCAAGAAATAAATTCTAAGGTGTAGTCAGGTGCCACAGATTCAAGGGGCTTGTAAGACCACAATAAGCAATCTGAATGATTTTGAGTGTGATGGGAAACCAGTAGGGTTTTATGCAACTTTATTTCATGCCATGACTTTCCTTCCGTTGGGATGGGTTACTTCATGAGAACAGGAGGAGAAACAATAGAACGGAGTAACTGAAGCTGAGATTCAGCACTGGATGGACCTGTGTTTATGGACCTAGCTTCAGACCAAAAGGCCTTTATTAGTAGTACTGAGGTCAAGGCCTTGGCAGTGCTGTTAGGAAGTTGTAGACTCCATAAAGTACAGTATTATTTAAAATAATTAACCTCAATGGGCAGTGTCCTTTCTAAAGGACACAGACATCTTCATGGGCCAACATCCCTCCTTTGTCTATGAAATCTCTAGAACATTGTTCCTCAAACCTAAACAGGCACATGAAACACCTGAAAATCATGTTAAAATGCAGGTTCTGATGTGGGAGATTTGTGGTGCTTTATTTCTGGTAATCCCCTAGACTACACTGAGGCATGCAGTCAGATCAGATAGTCTGAGGACTATATTTTAAGAAGCCAGAACTAAAGCCTCTTTGATCAAGAAGCAGTCAAGTTCCTTGAACTGCCTTCAGTTTACCTGTTCAGATGAAAAGAGACCAGAAACAATTTTAAATCATACCTAGGCCCATGGAACCCTGAATTAAGCAATGAAGCCAGATGGAGCATGTCAAGTCATAGTCCCATATGTGTTACGTGGTCACTCCAGACATCCTCCTGAGACCACCAGAGACATTTGTTCCAGAATTTCTTTGATGAGAGAAGGCAATTCGTAATCAAATCTGAGCCTGAGCACACAGGGCTGGCCAGTGGGGCCAGCTGACCCTGATTAAATGGCACCCCATTTCTGTCTCATAGAAACACCAGGCTCCCCCAGCCTGCCCCTTCAAGAAAGGTTCTCTCTTTGCATTGCTTCAAAGTATTGCACAGGATATTAGCCACTTCCTTCTCTATAATTCATCCTTCCGCTTTGCCATCTGGAATATTTCTCCTTTATAAGTGCCTAAGTTGTTACAGTTTGAGGCAGCTGAATCCTAAATTTGCTATTTGGGGTAATTTATTGTTTTTAATGCTTTCCCAAATTCAGATTCTGTACAGTATTTTGAAATAGACTCCAGCCAGGATTTCTGCTTCCTAGTTGGACATCTGGCAGTCTGCCCTGTCCAGGTCTTCTCCGGGAGTGTTTTTCAGCTTCCCACAAGTGACAGTCAGAGGGTTCTTTAGATCACTCCTGCCATGGCATCCATTCATTCCCCCCCCATCCCCTCACTGTCTTGAATGCCTTGGTCACTCCCCTTATTGAGGGAACTAAGATAGAGTTAGTGGGGACCAATAGGCTGTCATTTCAATTGCAGCACAAATGTCTCACTGTCCCTAAAACATGTCTTCTTACTAATACCCCAAATCCTATATTTAAAAATCCTTTTGGGCCCTAACCAGTTTAGCACAGTGGAGAGAACATCGGACTGTGAACTAAAAATCCTTTGGATTACTGGTCACATAAACAACAAGTGGAAGTAAGTACAAGGTAAATAGTGAGATTGGGGAGAAAGAGACCTCACAATTGTTGAGTATTTAATGTGTCAAACCCTGAACTGACATAATAGGTAATATCCTTTCTACTTTACAAATGAAAAGCCAAGGCTCAGAATAACTCTCCCAAGGTACCTGAGTGGTGGGGTCAAAACTTGAACAAGCTCTAACACAAAGCCCATATGTTTCTCATTATTTGATACTATCAGGTTAGTAGTACTAGAAGGTTAGATGAACAAGACACCAGGCGGAAGACGAAAACCGGTTTCTAGGGGTATTCAAGGGTGGGTAATTGAGCACAATCAAGCCAGCAGACAGATGGGCACAGAATTTCTGGAACAGGAAACCAGCTACTAGATAGAGGCTCCACACTGAACTAACCTTGGCATTATTACAAGATTTTATGAGCTTCTTATTTATGGCAAGAGCCACACTTCCAATTTGGCTACACTGAAGCTTGCAAGTAAAAATGAATGGCAACAATCTGCTTTATGGAAATTTTGAGTAGGTGTGGAGCAAGATTAGTTCATCCCTGGAACATCTTCCATGATTCTCTCTGCTGAGGCGTTTTTAGGTAACAATACCCTAATGGTTCTCAACCGTGGGAACTTTGAAATAGTTAGTATATCTGGGACCCATCCAAGACCAACTGAGTTGGGTTTCTCGCTGTGGGGCCCTGGCATCTATGCTCTCTTAAGTTACCCAGTGCTGATGAGCAGCCAGGGTTGAAACCACAGCCCCAGGATAAGTGAGTTTACTATTTTTCTTTGCCCTGAGAAGGAGGACAGAACTAAAACATGATACAATTCAAGGGGGCAGCAGAGAGTAAGAAAAGGTTTCTGGTGGTGAAAGTTAGAAAATGGATTTTTTTTTTTAATTTGGAAAGAGAAAGAGACAAGTATTAGCTACTTCCCAATGTTGCTATAGGACCAGCCACCCAGAGGTACCACCTTCATCCCATGTTCTGGTGAGTCTAACCTCCAATGTCTAACCTTCATGGAGTCAAGGTCAGGATTGACCTCCATAGTATCTGACACTCACTTTAAAAGCTGTTTTAAAACTCATTGCATTAGTCTCCTATTTGTCTAAAGGACTGGCAGTCAAGGAAAATGGTGCTTTGTTTTTTGTTGTTGTTTTTGTGGCTTTAAATTTTTTTTTAATTTTTATTGATTTCAGAGAGAAAAAGAGAGGGAAAAAGAGATAGAAACATCAATGATGAGAGAGAATCATTGATTGGCTGCCTCCTGCATGCCCCACATGGGATCGAGCCCGCAACCTGGGCATGTGCCCTGACTGGGAATCGAACCGTGACCTCCTGGTTCATAGGTTGATGATCAACCACTGAGCCATGCCGGCTGGGTGGTGCTAAGGGACAGAGTGTTTACTTCTGCTTACTAAATCATTAGGGAGCCAAAGCTAGGTCTCTGCCCTCCCAGAGCTATCTTTTTAAGTTGGAGCAGCATTTAAGATGCTCCTGGCATGTGATAAGAAATACAATTATCCCTATAAAATTAACAACAGAGGATGCTGAGGGGTAACAGTCTCTGTGTACCCAGCTCAATTTAGTCTCATAATGGCTGCCAGAGGATCCATGGGGCATCCTGGTTACTGTCCCAACTTCTTAACAACTCTCTTAATGGAATTGCTGCAAGACCCCAAGAACATGAATCAGAAATAAACTGTAATAGATGATGGAAACTTCAGAGCAACAGGATCCCAGCTAGCATTTACTCTTTCCTGATTTGTCGTGCGTCTCTTTTTTGTGTGTGTGTGGGGGGGGTTATTACTACTCAGAAGAGAAGAAATGAACTAGATCCACTATATATAAACTGGAGACCCAGTTCATGGATTCGTGCACTGGTGGGGTTCCTTGGCCTGGCCTGTGCCCTCTCGAAATCGTGGACCCCTTGGGGGATGTCGGATAGCCAGTTTCGGCCCAATCCCTGCAGGCCCTATCCTGACAGGAGGGAGCCTGACCCTGTGTGTTGAGCATCTGTCCCCTGGTGGTCAGTGCACATCATAGTGAACAGTTTACTGGTCGTTTGGTCATTTGGTCACTTAGGCTTTTATATATAGAGATACTCTATTTGCCTAAGAGAAAATATGGCCAGGAGAGAAAACATAAAGGTCCCATAGAGTTGAACTAGGCTTTTAGAGATCTTTTAAATCATTGTACCCATGAAAATGTCTTCCCCATCTCACATGAGTACATCTAACTGGTAAAATAGAAACAAAATACGGAACCCTAGCTGCAAGGAAGCTGAAAAATACAGGTTTTGTACCCAACCTCTCTAAATAGAAGGATGGTAAGAAGACAGTATAGAAAACCAACCCAAGTATTGGCCTCATCCAGCATTTTTTAACCTGTATACCATAGAATAGCAAGATTTAGCTAAATGTTATTTTTTTAAGATTTTTTTTCTCAAATGAGTTTGAGCTATGCTTGGCAAGACAAAGTTAAACATGATACTTTACTGAAATATATCTCAGAATCGTTAATATTCACACATGCATTACAGTCTTTATATTTGGGGGAATATGAGTTGGTTAAACACTTATCTGAGCCCATATTACAGATGAGGACTGAGGACCACAGAGATTAAATAAGATGCCTAATGTTGAATATCTGAACTGGAATCCATGCCTCTTGACTAGTTGGGAGTGTTCTTTCTGCTAAGAGGGAATGAAAAGAAGCTAAGGGAATCAGGCAAGCAAAAAAGAAGAAAGATGAAACTGATAGGGTGGTGAGAAGGGCTAGAAATATAGAGGAAGGCTATGCTTCTCTGTCTGCCCTAGTTATTGAGAGTAGCAAATACAAAAACACTCTGCATGTGTCCTGACCCAGAGCCAGAATGAATTCATTAAAGAGGTCGGAGCCCTGAACCCACATCCCAATCCCCTTCCACATGTGCCTGGAATATGTTGGTGCCTTGGCCTCTAGTAACAGGGAAAACTAGTTCTGTGGAATATGTCATCTTTATAAATAGAACCAGTCCACTGGTTTCTCAACAGTCAGGAGACACTCTTGTCTTCTGGTGTCAACTATTTACTTGTATTTCTTCTTCATAAAATGCATCTTCTCTGGATCTATGCTTTCCCCAAAAAGACATCTGCTCTCCTGCCCCAAAATGTGTTGCACAAATGATTCCTCAGCCCCTGGACTCAAACCCCCGGAGGCGGGCCAGTGGGCACTTTCTCCTCTGGTCCCTGCCAAGGTTGGCACCGTGGTGATGATGTTAGTGTTTATTGAGAAGCTGGAGGACTTTGGACTTCGGAGGTATTCCTGTGCATTTAGGGAAAAGAGGAAGTGGAAGAATACTCTCCTGCACAGCCATGTATCAGGCCACATCTCTTTCTCTCAATCAACCTGCACACTTGTTAATTCTTTTTAACAAAATGTTTGGCGTGTCAGTTGTTGTTTTTCTGGTTTGAGTCAATCTTGTCACTCACCAAAAATGCAGAAAATTGTTATTCTGAAATGATACTTTAGGTCAAACAAATCCAGCCTTTATTGAAAGCTTGCTGGGCAATCTGGTTGATATTATAGTTCAGCTTCTCTTCCTCCCCTCCTGCCGTCCTTTCTTCCACATGCACTCTCTGCTTCAGGTAAGAGACACAAACTCTAGCCTCAATCTGCAAGGCTGGAAAGGACTTAGGGCTCCTCCATATTAACTTTTCTAATAAACTGACCCTGATTTTGCAGGAATCATTCTGCACATGGAGAACTCATGAGGGAAGCAACTCATACACTAGATAGCTATTCATCTCTATCAGTCAACACACGATTGGTTGCAAGTGACAGGAAAGCTATTTAAAACTGGCTTAAATCCTACCTCACCCCCCCCCAAATAATTTAAAGATCACCCCCCTCCAAAAAAGAGAAAGGATTAGACCCACTTCTTATGTTGCTGGAATCAGGAGCTAAAATAATGTCATCAGGACCCAATTTCTCTCTCTCCACCTCTTAGTCCTGCTCCCTCTATGTAACTTCATCCTCAGGCAGATTTCTTTCAAGATGTCCCCAGATGCCCTAGGCCAGTGGTGGGCAAACTGTGGCTCACGAGCCACATGCGGCTCTTTGGCCCCTTGAATGTGGCACTTCCACAAATACCGACTTCTGTGCACGGGCCACGAAGTTTCAATCGCACTGTATGTGCGCGCCCGAACGTGGTATTTTGTGGTATTTTATGGAAGAGCCACACTCAAGGGGCCAAAGAGCCGTATGTGGCTCGCAAGCCGCAGTTTGCCGACCACGGCCCTAGGCTGACATCCTCACAGCTCCAGGTCAACAGAAAGATTCTGTCCTGGCACTGTTCAGCCAAGTCCTGAGATGAGTCTTGTGGAAGTTCAACCACATCCACACTTCTGAACTAATCACTGGTCAGGATCTGTTCCTTATTTGATTACCACCACCTGCGTCACAGGTCCAATTCTGGAGCCAGAGGTGAGGTTCTGTTCCAGAATCAAGGGTAATAGATGCTGAACAGGAAAAAATACTCTCAGTTACACTATGTTTGTTTGTATATTTATTCATTAATTTTGCAGAGATGAATTGAGGACTCGTTTTGTACTAGAAACTGGGTATAAAATCCTGGATAACTTCTATTTGTCCTTCCTGATGCAGCTCAAGAGTTATTGATTCTGTGATAAATTCCTTCACTGTCACCCCCTCAGCAGAGTTAGGTATTCCCCCCTGGTGCTCCTGTTTCTCAGTAAATACCTCAATAATACATTCAGGAATGTGCTGCTCCTCATCTTTCTTCCTAATTTATTGTGAGCTCCTAGAGAACAGGTATTGTGTCTTATTTATCTTGGCCTCCCCAGATGCCAATAGCAGCCACAGACAAAGTACTCAAAGCAACTGTTGTTGAATAAATATGTGAGCAGTGAATTAATACACATGTTCCCACTCTTTGGGCATTTCACGAACTACCAGGGGGAAATAAATTCATAAATAACTAACTGGAATAAAGTGTGATCCCTGGGGCAACAGCCATATGAGCAAAGGGCTGAGAAGCATATTGGAAGGTGATGTGCAACAGAATAATTGAACAATTTTAAGACGCGCTTTGTTATTACAAATCTAAATCTATCTCCCTATGACTTCTACCCACATATTCTTAAACAACTCCAAATATGTCTACCTGTTGTTCTAGCATCTGGGATAATTCCTGACAACACATAGGCACTCAAATAATATTTTTGAAAATAATTGATTACATTTTCTCAGCTACATAGTAGTGTCAGTTGTGAAATGGTAGATATCTTATGCTGTTCTTAGATATTCTTAAGGTTATTTTGAAGTTTCATGTTGATCTGATTTTACATGGAAATAAATAGGAGTAAAAAGAAAAGGTTTAGAGTACAATTTATCTGGGTCCTGCCCCTTCACTTCCCATCAGCCCTATCCATGTACCCAGACCAGATTGAGATATTGACATGTCAGGTGAATAATTCCAGGCCTATCTACACTATTATTCTTTACATGTCTGTTTTATACATAGTAGGAATAGACAAAATAATAAAGGTAATTTTCTGTGCTCAAAATAAAGATTTAGCCATAGCCAGTTTGGCTCAGTGGGTAGAACTTCGGCCTGGGGACCAAAGGGTCCCAGGTTCGATTCTGGTCAATGGCACGTACCTTGGTTGCAGGATCTTCCCCAGTCTGGGCCCTAGTTATGGCATGTGCAGGAGACAACCAATCGATATGTTTCTCTCACATCAATATTTCTCTCTGTCTTTTCCTCTCTCTAAAATATTAATGGAAAAACATCTCGGGCGAGGATTAACAAAAATAAATAAATAATATTTATTTTTCATGTACATATTACATATGATTTTATGAATGACACAGTTTCTGGAGAGGCATATTAAACTCTTTAAATATAGACAAGTCTAATAAATCACCCCCAGGAAAGAGCACATACAACATTGTGAATTTTTCAGTTTCCGAATTTCAGCAGGCTGGGCTGTTGCAGAGAACTCTCTGAGGATCAGTCTCAAAGTTAGTGGTGAGGCCTTATACACATGTACTTGCCACACACAAAAAATTCACTAGAGATAAGCTGGCAGGAGTAGCAAGTGCTTAATTGCAGCTAAACCAATTTATGTCTCACCAGTTTTGTCAGCAGTCATGTGTGGAGACCTGAGTTAAATGGCTTCTACCCTAGATTTTACTCCAGTGACATTTCATTGGCCCCTATTGGTTGGTGCTGTGGATAGCTGCCTACTGGCTCACCCATCAATCTGGCCTGTATCATCCATAGCCTGGGATATAGGACAGACTCATCCTGAAACACCACAGCATGTCTATAAAATGCCCTCTGGAAAGCTTGAGTGCCATCTGGCTGGGGGAAGCCTGGGGAGAAGGAAGGCTGGTGGAAATACATGAGGTAATGCTGTGCTGGTCATGCAACTGGAAGGGTGAAGGACGGTTTTGCTCAGCATCCCAGAGGAAAGTCTTCAGAGCAGAGAAAGAAGGAAGCAGGTAGTGGTATTGAACTAGGGGTAATTCTGACTCTCCCTGACACCCCCAAAACATTTGGCAATGTCTGGGGACATTTTTGGTTGTCACAATCAGGGCATCTAGTGTCTAGAGGTCAAAGATGCTGCTAAACATCCTATTAGGCACAGAACAATCCCCACAAGGAAGAATTATTGGGTCCAAAATGTCAATAGTGCTGATGTTGAAAAACCCTGCTATCCCCAGGCTTTAATATAGTCCTAGGCAAGGATAATGTATGGGTGGCTTCTTTCCTTTCTGGGATGAAAGCTTTCCTGCAAGGCCCACATTGTCCTCTGCTTCATTCCTGGTTGTCTACTTCTCATCTTGAGTCCTGCAGCTCCTAGAATCTGTTTCACATCCTCCTTCCATACTGGTGGAGAGTATGTGTGGCCAGATCTGGGAACAAGTGGAAGCAGAGAGCTATAATCAAAGATGCTCCCATCTTCCCTGCTCTCATTTGTACACTGAGGCATTCACAGGAAAGGAAACCCCTGCAGACTAAGGAGTCTGGGCTCCAAATTAGTGAGGTCCAGATCTGTCGAGAGGAGGGAAAGCCTCCAGGAAAAGGGCTCCTTATCAATAATTGCATAGGAGAGGGAATGTGTAGAATGCTTAAGTTCCATTTGTCTAAATATTGTTTCCATGGGGTCAGTGACCTTACCTTATGTTCTGACTATCCATGAATGTATGACAAACTATCCTTAAATTAAAACAATTTAATATCTCTTACAATTCTTAAGTTGGCTGGGCTCATCTAGGTGGTTCTCAATTGGACTTCTTCCATATAGTTGTAGTGAGATAGTGACTGGGGCTAAAGTCATCTAAAGGCTTGATTGGCCTGGACATCCAAGACAGCTCACTCAAATGAGTTGCATTTATTTTTGGTTCTTGGCTTAGCGCTCAGCTGAGGCTGCACCTGGAATATCTACAGGTGACCTTCCCATGTATCTTGGGCTACTTACAGCTTGGCAGCTGGCTTCTAAGAGAGAGTGTTTTTTGTGACCTAGCCTCAGCAATCCCATATTTCTGTCGATTGAAACAAAAAGTCACTGAGACCAGCCCAGATTCAAGGGAAGGAAATTAGACAACTGTTTTTTTAATTGTTTTATTGCTTAAAGTATTACAAAGAGTATTATATATGTCTCCTTTTTATTTCTTCCCTTGACCTTCTCCTAGCCTCCCATACCCCCCAGTGTCTTGTGTCTATTGGTTATGCTTATATGCATACTAGACAACTGTTCTTGATACAAAGAGGAACATGTACAACAGGAAGGAAGGGATTGATGGTCACCATCCTTGACTTTTTACCACTACCTTCTCTTTGATGCCTGGAATGCTCCCTCCCAATTCCCATTCCCCAACCAAGAGAGCCTACACCTTGCTATGTCAAGTAGGTGAGAGGCAGTATGGAGTTATGGTTAAGACCATAGATGTTTAGAGGCAGGGAGACCTGGGTTTGAGTCTCAGCTTTTCCACTCACCAGCATTGGATCTTGATCAAGTTGTTTAATCTGTCTGAGCCTCAGTTGGCTCGTTTTAAATACCCTTTTGATTTTGGAATTTAAATATTGTCCAACATAGAATAAACATTCAAAAATTGTTCACTATTAGAAATGTAAAAAGTGATTATTAGAAATGTAAAAAGTGATCATGCTTTGCTTTTCCAGAATCCCTTGTTTATCCTGATCTAGCCATTGAGGTGAGCTCAAAGTATACAACTCTACAAGACTGCTAAAGTTCAGGTCTCCCTACCAAGGAGGTCATGGAGTTGAAAAAACTACAGTTAAGAAGATAGAGTCAAGTATTGCTAAGTGTGAGTATTGATAAGATTACCCTCAGGGGCCTTAAGAAGGAAGGACTTTGTCCTGGGGAATAAAATGAAGGAGCAGCGTCTATTCCAGGCACAGCACGTGGACAGAGGCAGTGTGGTAGAGAGGGTGGAAGGGGTGGGAGAAAACTCTGCCTTTGGCTCAAATCCTTTCTCTTTTATGAGCCTTAATTATTTCACAGCAATGAAAGGGTGTGATTTGAAGCCTGTGGAGTTTCTTCCAGTCTTGGCCAAGCTCTGCTATGTTAGAAATCCCTAAATTGGTTCACTTCTCCCTCATCAACTCAGTCACCACTCTGGCTTAAGCTACCACTTATTAATGCTCCTTTATTTAGTATAGATGCCTCATTAAGGCCCTCCCACTCTTAATGTTGACCACTGGTCTTCTTCAGAGGAGTTAGAATAATCTATTTTGTAATACAAATCTGATCATGTTGCTTACAGGCTAAAAAGCCTTCTGTGATGGTTATTCTCCATTTCTCTTTCCTCTCCTCTCCTCTCCTCTCCCCTCCTCTCCTCTCCTCTCCTCTCCTCTCCTCTCCTCTCTCCTCTCTTCTCTTCTCCTTTATTCCTGGTGGTGGGGGATGCTGATCTTAATGGATTCCTTGGGCTTTCTGGCTTCTGTTTGGGTTCAGCCAATGAAAGATCCAGCAGGAGACTGGAGGGCAAGAGGCAAGAGGGTTTGAAGTATTTATTCCCACTGGAATGCTGCAGTTCTGTTGTTGTCTGTGATTTTCCATGACCACAGCTCCTGCATGGTAGCTCTCCAAACTCCAAAATATTGTTGCCGGAGGTTAGAAAAAATGGGTTGGTGCTTCCAAGGTCATTTTAAGAAAGTAGAGTTTATGATGAGGGCTTGAGTCACCAGATTTCATATAACTTAAATCGCCCCTCTGCACCTTCCATTCCTTTTGGATATTTATAGAAACCCTTGTCCAAACAAAACTCTGCCAGGAAAATTTATACCCCCCACCACCATGTGTGTGGTATGCAGTGGAGCAGAAACACAATCAGAAATGCACTTGATGAAGGAGAAAACAGCAGAATGTGAGTCCCTGGGCAAAGCATCTTGAAAAAGCCAGCCCAACAGATGTCTGCATTAAAAATAATTGCTTTATATTTATGGTGGACAGGCAACAATAAGCAGTTTATAGCCTATAATCTAACACAAATGACTTGTGAAAATATTCTTAATAGATAGTTCAGCTGAGTGTCCCAGGATGTTAGGAAGCCCTATGGGGAACTCAGAATTGGCCCTCATTGATCTGACAAATCCTCACCAACTGGCTGCATGCTGAACCATTTCTCTGCAGGATTTTATATTCCCCCACTTAAGGAGACTGCAAAAGACTCATCAAACTCCCAAAGGCACAGGCCCCAGCAGATACTCAGCTCCTAGAGTCCCTCCTTACTGCTTCTTAGAAACCAAAACCTTTTCCTCAGACTGCATCATGCTGGGGAAAATGAAGCGTGACCTTGAAAAATATCAGTTTCTAGCTCCCCCCCGCCCCACACACACCCTAATTGTGGGGATGTTATCATGGCAGAAGAAAAATATCATTTTCCGAACTCCATTCTGGAAAATGATATTCATCTGCGGGAATGCTGAGCAGGCACGACTGCTGGGGCCAGGCATGGTATCAGGCTGAGGAAGAGTTTGAGTTCTGTGAAGGCTCAGCGGGAAGAAAGGAAGTAGGTTCTGGGGGAATTCCCATTCTCAGTGCCATTTCTTCTGGCCCTCTCCCCCAGTGTCTGGGGCCATCAGTGATGCCCATTTGAGCCTGGAACAGCATCTGATATTGTCGGTTCCTATATTGCACTCATGTATCCTTAACTGGACATAGTGAGAATGAGGTTTCAAGAGAAGGCAGCCCTTGCTGGGAGTGCACAGCTAAGGCTCTTCTGTGCTCTTTAAATAACAACCAAGAGATAGTGTACATGTGTGGTGGTTCAAATAGAAATTGTAGCCCTGTTTCTATGACACTTTCTCAAAATTAAACCTTGCAAGTTATGGTAGAAACATTGTGCAATGTTTTTGATAGCTTATAGGTCTTCCATGTTAAAAAAAAAAAAAAGAAAGCTTCCAATTCGGTGATCCTGCATCTAAGCACCATTTCCAGTTTGTGAAAGGCTTATAGGAAGTTTTCCCACAGCTACTAATAAGTTCTTGCTAAAATGGTGATGTTTTAGGCCTCCAATCTTTTTAGTTTACATTCTTACAGCCTTAAGTGAAGTGGCTCCAGAAGATCTACAGTGGCCAGAGAACCCGGGATCCTCCTGGCAGTCAGGAGCCGCAGAGACACAGCTCAGTGAGGAAGTCAGCGCAGCTTTAAGAGCAAGATCTGCATGGGTCCTAGAGGAACATGGAAATGCCACCTACTCTTGGGGTGTCCATGCCACACTAGAGCAAGGTGCAAAAGCATGAACAATACATTTTAGCAACAGACTGCATAAACATCAACCAAGTAAGGATTTCTTACGACTCCAGGAAAGACCTTCAAACCACAAACTGGAAGGAAATACTACTCACAGAGCTGACAAAGAATTACATTCAGAAACATAAAAGTCTCTCATAAATCAATAAAGGACACATTAATTATAATAGACAAGTGGAAAACTCACAGAAGAAACATGAAAAGTCAATAATCACAAAAAACCCTCAATCTTATAGTAATCTTATAATTGCAAATTAAAACCACAATGGGATAACATTTATATCTATCACATGGAAAAATGTTAAAGATCTAACAAAACCAAGTTTGACTTGGATATTGAAAAGCCAACATTATATTGTCTATCAAAATGCTTATAAATATAAATTGGCACAACCACTTAGGGTAGTAATTTTTTAATCTTCAATACATTTAAAGATATCCAAATCCTATTGTTATGGAGGTACCCAATACCTCTATAACAATTATACAGCCCAAATACTCTTCCACAAATGTGTACAAGGAATATTCATGCAGCATAATTTGTAATAGTGAAGAATTGAAAACAACCTAGTTTCCATTCATAGAAAAATGAAAAAAAATGTTGAGTTTTTGAGGGTATTTTTAATAGTAAAATACTATAGAGCAATTAAAATGAATGAACTTGATATTTCTATTTATCAGCATATTTACATCTTGAATATATGCTTACTGGGGGGAGGGGGAAGGGACAAGTTGTGGTGAATGACCATATGATGGCATTCATATAAATTTTAAATGTATATATTAAACATATATTTAAATAGTATATATATTTCAACAATATATACTATTTTAGATACACAATTAAAGTAAAAATACACAAATGGGAAGGATGCAGACCATCTGTAGAATACCCGTTATCTCTGGGAGGCAATGAAATTGAAAAAAGGACAAGAAAGTCTTTAACTGAATGCCCTGTGGCTCAGTGAAGTCAGAAATTTCCCATGAGAAATCAAATCCCCAAACTTGTGCTTGGGTGAATGTGAGTTTAAATTTACCCTACTTATGACATAAAAATCTCCAACTGCAAAACTAATGTTTGGGGGGAAAAAAGCAGCCCTGGACTGGTGAATTTCCTGAAGCAGTTTGCAGAAATACTTTCATATGACTGACTACCACACTCATACACACATAAATCCCTGCTGATGATCAGCTCACAAACAAAAATTACAAAATACACAAGAAGGTAGAAGTAGTCAACCATGAGGGAGAGTTAGTGACACTGCTAACTGGAAAATAAGCCTTCCAAGAATCTGATATTATATAAGATTCCTAAAGAAACTGAATAATAACCAAGATATTTCTATGCCTGTTGAAGAGGGCCCTCACAACATCTGCCCAGTGCCATTTCAGCATTGCTACCGACAGGTGACTGCTGTGCATCTCCCTTGTCCCCCTTTCTGAATGGATGGGTGTGTTCACTGAAATCCTGCTGGTGTTCTACCACTGTGTTGGGGAGAGGGGCAGATATTTGTCTTTCTGGTTCATAGTCCTTAAGGCAAAGGGAACCACGTCCTGATCTGATGGAGTTTGAACTGGATGAAATGACTGATTCTACATTTGTGTTGCTTCCCTTAGAGCAGTGATGGCGAACCTTTTGAGCTCGGCGTGTCAGCATTTTGAAAAACCCTAACTTATCACATATAGATATTTTTTGATATTTGCAGCCATAGTAAAACAAAGACTTATATTTTTGATATTTATTTTATATATTTAAATGCCATTTAACAAAGAAAAATCAACCAAAAAAATGAGTTCGCGTGTCACCTCTGACACGCATGTCATAGGTTCGCCATCACTGCCTTAGAGGGAAGGGAGGGCTTGAATGTTTTCTACAACTGGGAAGAAAGGGGCAAAGGGATGTTTATGATTAAAAAGCAGAAACATTTACTGCTCACCAAATATTCATGCGCTTCCCCACAATTTCCAGGGCAGTTGCAGTTAGGGCCATGTGACTTATTTCTAAACAATGGACTGTAAGTGGAAGTTGACACAGGTCACTTCTAGACTGAAGCACAGAAAAGAAGGCATGAGATCTTCTACTTTTCCTTTTTTGTTCCTTAATGACAGTGGCAGCTGCTTTTTTGAGGCAGTTTAGCCACTGGATAGAAACAGCTGGATTGCTGGAGCACTGCTTTGAAGGCAGCTTCAGACTTTGCATGAGAGAAAAATAAACTCTTATGTGTTAAGCCCAAAGTCATCTTGCATATTTTTTGTGCACGCACACCTCCCCCCCGCCCACCTCCTCACACACACTGCTCACTGAAAAGAAGATTGCATACAAAAAATAAGGCTACATAGAGAAGCAATCCACTATGAGATCAGCTGACATAACAAAATGGGAACTACTGCTCCACAAGTCTGAAATAATGGGACTACATGATAGAGACTATATTAAAAAGTACCTTTTGAATATTTGAAGTAATATTTACAGAAATATAGAGCACTATTTTGGAAATCTGGGGGGAAAACTACTTGTAAAAGAAATTGGCAGATCTTTTAAAAATTAAAAGCATTGCATTTCAAATTTAAAAATCAATAGAAGATGCACACATACATGTTTACTTATTTTATGACAGAAGTGAAACTGAAATGCAGTAGGAGGTGAACTGTTTGTGCAACAAATTAATTTTTTATCAATTGGATAGCAATATGAGAAAATTGAATTTTGATTTATACCCCTCACATTATATAAAAAATCCCAGATGTAGTGTAGATCTAAATATAAAAAATATGGTTTCTAAATGATAACATGGAAAATATCTTTAAGCAACTATTTCTTAAATAGAATAACCATAAAATAGTACACTGAAATACATTTGAACTATGTTAGAATTAAGTACCTCTATTTGTCAAAAGGCACCACTACGAAAGTGAAAAGGCAAGCCACGGAGTGGGAGAAGATATTTACAGTACATATATTTGACAAGGATTGCTACCCATAGTATCCAAGGAACTCCAACAGATTAATAATAAAGAGAAAAACCCAATAGAAAAATGGGCAAAAGATTCAAGTCAGTACTTCAAAAAGAAGCTTTCCAAAAGCCAGTTAACACTGAAAAAAGATGCTAAACCTCATTAGTCATCGGGGAAATAGAAATTAAAATTTCAGTGAGATTACCAGTATCACACCAACAAAATAAAGTGAAAAAAAAAATAAGCCTCGGTAAAGACCAAGCAATTGGAATTCTACTCCACTGTTCTAGAGTCTAAATTAGTATAGACACTTTGGAAAAGTATTACACAGTAAAATAAAGCTGAACATATGCACATCCTATGTGGTACGCAGAGTAATGGCTCCCAAAGATGTCCATCTCCTAATCTTCAGAATCTGTGAATGTGTTAGGTTACATGGCAAAGAGAAATTAAGTTTGCAGATGAAATTAGGATTGCAAATCACCTGACCTTAAAATAAGATTTACCTGTGCCCAATCTAATCACAGGGGTCCTTAAATGTGGAAGAAGGAGTCAGAAGTGAAAACCAGAAGAGTGAGGATTCGGATAAAAGTTACTGAAAGAAGGCAGGCATGAGCCAAGGAAAGTAGGTGGCCTCTGGAAGCTGGAAAGGGATTATCTTCTAGAACCTCCAGAAAGAAGTACAGCCCTGCCAACACCTTGATTTTAGCCCAGTGAGATTCATGTTGGACTTCTGATCTGTAAGTGAAGAAGTTTTTGTTGTCTTAAGCCGCTAACTTTATGAGTTTGTCACTTATCTTTTTATTTTCTTTAAAATATTTATAAATGACAGATTTTTAAAAAATTTTGATTAAGTTCAACTTTTCAATTTTCTTCTGTTATGGCCTGTGCTTTATAGACCTTATTTAAGTAGTCTTTGTCTAACCCAAGTTCGAAACAATCTTCTAGTCTTCTCCAAGATTTTATGGACTAATTCAGGCTAATTTTGTATAGAGTGCAGGAAAAGGGTTAAGGTTATTTACTTACTTAGCATATAGATAGCCAGTTGTCCCAGCACCCATTGATGAAAACATTATCTTTCATTTATTGAAATACCTTGGCACTGTGGTAGAAAATCAATTACCTTATATATGTGGATCTATTTCTGAACTATTGATTCTATTCCCTTGATCTATGTGTCTTTTTTTCTGCAAATACTACACTGTTTTGATTGCTGTATCTTTATAGTAAGTCTTTTTTTTTTTTAAATCCTCACCCGGGGATATTTTTCCATTGATTTTTAGAGAGAGTGGAAGAGAGAAGGAAAGACAGAGAGAAATATCAATGTGAGAGAAACACATTGATTGGTTGCTTCCTGCACGAGCCCCGACCAGACCAGAGCCAGGGTCTGAGAGGAGTCTGCAACCTAGGTATGTGCCCTTGATCAGAATCAAACCTGGGACCCTTTTCTATATAATCTTTAGAATTCCCCTGTCAATTTATTCCAAAAAATTTATGTTGGGAATCTGATTGGGATTGCACTGAATGTACAGATCAATTTGAGGAGAACTGACATTTTAACAATAATGAATTTTCCAATCAATGAGCACAATTACATCTACCCATCTATGAGGTCCTCTTGGTTTCATCTCATCAACATTTTGTCATTTTCAGCATTTAAATCTCCCATATATTTAGTTAGTTTTGCCTTTAAGTATTTCATGTTTTTAATACTATTGTAAATGATAATGCTTTTGTAATTTCTATTTCCATTTATTCATTGATAGTATCTAAGAAAACAATTGATTTTAATATATTGGCTATATATAAATCCTTCAACCTTACTAAACTTATAAGTAGATTATTTGGGATTTCCTATGTATATAATCATGTCTGTAAATAGAAGTTTATGTCTTTCTTTAAAATCTGTATGTCTTTTACTTTTCTCATATTACTACATTGGCTAGGACTTCCAGTATTGTGTTGAAAATGAATGGTGAAATCAGACATCCTTGCCTTGTTCCTGATTTTATGAGGAAAGCATTCACTCTTTTATCATCTATTAACTGTAATTTTTGGTAGAAGTCCTTTATCAAGGTGAAGACGTTCCCTTTTTTCATAGTTTAATGAGAATTTGTATCACAAATAGATGTGAAAATTTGCCAAATGCTTTTTCTGTGTCTACCTAGAAGATCATAGGCTTTTTCCTTTTTATTCTGTTAATGTAGTACATGACACTGAATAATTTTCAAGTATTAAACCAACTTTCCATACCTGGTATAAATTCTATTTTATAATAATGTATTATCCTTTTTATTTATTACTGAATTTCATTTTCTTATATTTTGTAAAAGATTTTTAAAATTTAGGAAGGATGTAGATATATAATTTTTATTTTTAAATAATGTCTTTGTCTGGTTTTGGTATCAGAGTAATTCTGACCTAATTAGTGAGTTGAAAAGTGTTCTCTCCTTTTCTATTTTTTGGCTGTATAAAATTGGTCATATTTGCCAGGGAAACCATCTAACCTGGGTTCTCTTTATAGGAAGATTTTTAAAGTATGAATTCAATTTTTAATAGGGCTAATTTGACTATTTATTTCTTCTTGAGTGAGCTTTTGTAATTGTTGTCTTCCAAGGAATTTGTCTATGCCATCTATATTATCAAATGTTTGGCATAAAGCTTTTCATAATAGTCTATTAATATTAGTTGGCTATATAGAAATATCCCCTATTTCATACCTAATATTGATAATTTATGTCTTCTCTCTTTTTATTTTTTTAATATATTTTTATTGATTTCAGAGAGAAAGGGAAAAGGAAAGAGAGATTGAAACATTAATGATGAGAGAGAACAATTGATGGGCTGCCTTCTGCATGCCCCCCACAGGGGATCAAGCCCACAACCCTGGCATAAGCCCTTGACTGGAATCGAACCTGGGACCCTTCAGTCCACAGGCTGACACTCTATCCACTGAGGCAAACCAGCTAGGGCTGTCTTCTCTCTTTTAAAATATATATTATTTTAAAAGTATTTTTTAAAATTTTATTTATCTTTTCAAAGAAACAATTTTTATTTATTGGTTTTCTCCATTGCATTCCTGTTCAATTTTAGTGATTTTTGCTCTTTATTTAATCATTTCCTCCCTTTTATTTACTTTGGGTTTGACATGTTCTTCTTTATCTAGTTTTTAAAAGTGGAATCTTAAGTTATTGATTTTCAACCTCCATTCTTTGGTAATATAAGTCTTTAATGACAAAATGTTCTCTCTAAACACTAATTCAGCTTCATTCCACTAATGTTCATAATTTGTGTTTTCAGATTAATTTGCTTCAAAATATTTTCTAATTTCTCTTGTGACTTCTTCTTTCACCATGGTTTATTTATAAGAATGATGTTTAATTTTCAACATTTTAAACGATTTTCCACATATCCCTGTGTCTTTGATTCCTAGTTTAATTCTATTATGACCAAATAAATATTTTCATATAATTAGAATCCTTTAAAAATTATTGTACTTTGATTTATAGTCCAAACTAGAGTTTATCTTGTTGAATATCTCAAGAGGACTTGAAAATAATGTGTATTCTGCCACTGTTGGCTGGAGAGTTCTCTAAATGTCAATTAGGCTTGTTTGATTGTTAGTGTTGTTCATGTTTCTAATATATCCTTAGTGATTTGTTGGCTGCCTGTTCTAGCAATTACTGAGATAAGAGTGTGGATACCTCAAACTATAACTGTGATTGGTCTATTTCTTCGTTTAGTTCCACTAGGTTTTGTTTTCATGTATTTTGAAGCTCTGTTGTTGAGTGCATTCATATTTAGGATTTTTCTGTCTTCTTGGTGAATTGACCCCTTTATAATTATGAATGTTCCTTTTTTATCCAGAGAAATAATGCTTATTTCTAATCTACTCTGTTTAATGTTATTATAGCCCCTCTAACTTTCTTTGACTAGTGTTTTCTTGCTGTATTCTTTTTCCATCCTTTTACTTTTATCCTCTTTGTTTCTTTTTATTTAAAGTGGACTTCCTATAGCTATCATCCAGTTGGGTCTTGCTGTTTAAAATATGATCTGACAAATTTCTGGCTTTAATTTGAAAAATTTAAAAGCTGTGAAAAAAATGTGATGCTGCCTATACAGATAGCTTTAATACAAATCTCCTAATTAGTTTACCAGCTCCCTTGTATGCAAAAACCCCTGGAACTGCAATAGAATCGATGTCAGGTCAGATTAATCCAAGAGTTTAGGTTTCTCTTCATACACAAATCAAAGCAGTAATATCACTCATTATAACACTTCACATAGACTGGGGTCAATACAACAGTAAAGGAGAAATAATTCTGACCTTCCCAGAACAGGTATCCCTCATGTTCTAGGACTCACCCATAGCGCCTTCCCTTCTTTATGTTCCTCCAACTAGCCCACTCATACTATAGGATCTGTGCATATGCTGCTTTGTCTCTTGGATTGGTGACCTACTGACTCCATCCCTTATTACATCATTGCTAGCTTTTTATCTTTTGAGTTTTTCCCCTGACCACTTTTTTAAAACTTTGCCAGACTCAATTAGTCTTTATTACATCACCCTATTAATTGCCTTCCTAAAACTTTATAATTAGTAATTATATATTTACTTTCTTGTTTAATTGATTGTTATATATCAGCTTCCCATAATCAACTCCATGAGAGTGCAGTCGTTTACTTTGTCTCATTGTGTCATGTATAACATTACTAGGAAGTAAATATATGTTGAATGAATAAATAAGAAATAAATTAAGGGAAGATAATGAGGGTTACTAGTTAAAAGCATTTTCTCAATTAACCAATAGGAGGAGGTATTATTTGGGGGAGGGGAGAATTTCCTATTGTTTCTGAAATCATACCATATAGAACAGTAGCTTTCTGCAAGGTTGGTCCTTTGTGATTTGGGAAAATATAATTGCCAAGATTACACTGACATATCAGCCTAATGGCTATAATAAACAACCCCCAAGACTCAATGGTGAGTTTAAGTTTGGCCACTGCCTTCTGTGTGTTGATTCAGGAATACTAGTGTCTTCCTGTCTGTGGCATTACCATTATCTCAGGGCACTTTTTGATCCTTCAATGGATACCCTGTATTTGTCCAGCCAAAAAAAGAAAGAAGGCTCGCCCTAGCTGGTTTTGTTCAGTGGATAGAGCATCAGCCTGTGGACTGAAGAGTCTGGGGTTTGATTCTGGTCTAGGGCACATGCCTGGGTTGCAGGCTCGATCCCCAGTAGGGGGCGTGCAGGAGGCGGCCAATCAATGATTCCCTCTCATCATTGATGTTTCTATCTCTCTCTCACTCTCCCTTCCTCTCTGAAATCAATGAAAAAATATTTTAAAAAACCCACACACACACAAAAAGAAAGAAGGCTTGCCTGATTATGTAAGACCAAGTCTGAAAGTGGCATGCATCACTTCTGCACAAACTTCATTGGTCAAATTGAGGCACATGGCCCCAACCTAATTGCAAGGGATGCTGGGAAATGTAGTCGTCCTGTGTATCCAGGAAGAAGAAATTGGATCTGTGAGCATTCAGCCAACTTTGGCCACAGTAGGGGCCTTCTTCATTTGGTTGTTGTGAGGATTAGAGAGTTACTGTATGCAAAACACTCAGAACATGCCCAAGCACATCAGGGACATCCATGGAGTTGCAAGAGGAGTTTTCTGAGTTTGCACTAATCATTGCTTGCTAAACAAGTCTGGCATTCTGAAGTTTCTGTCAAGCCTAACAGCTGACTAGAGAGTTTTGTGAACCCCAGTGCCAAAGAGGCCAGCCAAGAATGCAGATGCCACCACCAAGTCTGTGTGGCACATCCTCACACTTTGTTTAATTTAGTTTCCTGGGTGGAGTGAGTTTTATGAGCAGGTGTTCTGGTTAATTAGGTGATTAATATTCCTCAAATTGGAGAGCTATTTTCTCAGTGATAGTTCTTGCTTTGCTCAAATATGAGACAAATCTTCATTGCATAGTTTGGAGAAGCCCATGACTGCACTTACCTGTCTGCCAGGCCTCTCAGGTCAGCACTCTGGCACTGAGGACCAGGAGCCTGACCCCACATCTGGCAAGATCATATAAAAATCAGAAAGTTCTGAACCACAGTTACATGGTTGGAGTAAAGACCAAGTAATGCTTGTCCACTATAGGTGGATCTGGATTTTGGAAAGTTCTGTGGCCCTATCATCTTCTCCAGGATCGGTTATATATTTTAAAATTGTGTATTAATTCCTCAAATATTTATCTAGTCAGAGTAGACCCTGCCCATTGGGGAAGCTCAATAGTTTAACTGGCAGTAAGCTTTTATTATTTCCTTCATCCTCAAGGGAGAAAGAAAGAAACAATTTGCATTTTAAAAAATTGCCTCCCGGGTACCTTTCCCTTAACCTTGCTCTCCAGAAATGACCTAAAAATTCATGTACATGAGTTATTCTCTCTCCCAGGAGGACTTAATAGAGATCACAGTTTTAATCTCAAATTGGAGTTTTCATGGATTCTCCTTCCGCTCCCTCCCTGTTCACCTACTCCTCCAAGATCTGCCTCAGTGGCTCCATGAAGTAATGTACCAGTTTCAGGGTCCCTAATAGATGACATAACTGAAAGGAGTAAATGAAGAAAGTTAGTGAAGGGACTATTTAGAAAAGTGAGTCAGGGTTAAGGAATCAATAAGGGATGAGGGTCTACCCCAGGTTTAGCAACAGTGGGAAGCTGTACCTTCTTCTACCCTCTACAGAGATAAGGGGGTGGGAATGGTAGCTGGAGGACATGAACTATGACCTTCAGAGGAAGTAAAACACTGTCAAACTGCTGTCCTTGTTGAGGAAGTCCTGGCCTCTACTCCAGCTCTCTAAGCTAGTTCCCCACATGGCCAGACCCAAGGGAGGGCAGGTGATGCAGCCTGTAGAGGTCAGCCTCCTAGGGATAAATAGGGTGACAGTGGGCAGAGTGACCTGGATAATCCACCAGAGAATGACCAGCACAAATGGAAACTGTCAGTGGGTGGGAGCAAACAATCAGAAAGGAGTGGGGGGGTATAATTTTCAACCCCCCACCCCAGAAATTCTGGAACAACGTAATCTCCTCCTCCTCCTCCAAAAGATCAAGTAACACTCATCAAAATAAGTAAAACTGCAACAACAGAATGTCAAATAAGCTAGCTGACTAGGAAGATTATTCATTCACGTATTTATTCATTTATTCATTCATCAATCATCAAAGATTTATTTGTACCTCTAGATATCAGGCATGCAAAAATGGATTAGACATCTCTATATACTTGAAGTGTTTATAATAAAACGTTGGAGTGAATGGATTGGATAGAGCCACTGCCCTTGAGAATTTGAGAGTCTGGACCAATGAGATTTCCTGGAGAAATGGCCAGCTAAACTGAGTCTGGGCTCGCCAGATAGGAAAGAGCAGAGAAGGATGATCCAGGAGAGACACTGAGTGGTGTCAGAGACTGATGGGAGATGAGGTGGTAGAGGCAGAAATCTACTTCCAAGTTCAGGATTACATTGTCCAGGTTTGCATATAAAAAAAATCCTTTGATCATTAGAGTAAGGATGGATTGGTGGAACAAACGAAGTTAGAGAATGGATGTGGGTGCCATGTGAGCAATGGCGATGCCTGAAGAATCTGAACAATGGCAGGAGGCCCCAAAATGAAGAGGGACAAACTCAAGAGACAATGATGGGGAGAACTGACAGGGCTCAGGAACTGCATGGCTATGGTGTGAGACAGAGGAAAGGTGCTTCGGTGCTGTTTCGTCTTCTCATTCCCCTGCTTTGTTAGCTGACAGCTCCCCAATTTTCCTTTGAGAGTACTGCTCCTACCTGCCAGCTGAGTGTAGGTTCCGTGGAACTGTCACCCATAGGTTCTCGTCTTCTCTGGCCAAGGCAGTGATCATGTGGCCTAAGTCAGGCCAATCAGTCTTTCCCTCCTGGGAATTTGGGAATCTTGGGCTTGGCACCTGGATCCTGCCTTGGTTCTTATCTTTTCTAAAGTGTCCTTCTTCATTTTTCCCCTTATAAATGTTGTATGCCACCCAAAGGCCTTTTTTACTTCAATTAGTTATTCTCTGGCCCATGAATGATGGCGCCTTTTACCAAGGCACAGAAAACAGGTAGAGGAGTTATCTAGAGAGAATGGGTGGGCAGTTTGCTTTGAGAAACCTATGGGAAAAAAAGAGAAAAATCTGAAAGTTGGTTCTGGAGGCTTCTGTGGAACTCTGAAAAAAATCAAATCACAGAGTGTAAAAACATCTTTAACACTTAGACATAAAAAAAAAAATCTGACTCAACAGCCTGACTTCCCAAGGATTTACCCAGACTTTTCTCCTCTCTGAGACTCAGTTTCCCTGTTAGTTCATAGCGGGTTTAATGATATTATTGAGGGTTCTCCAAATAGTCCAAAGAATTTTAAGTTTACATGTAAAGGGGTCAGCTATCCTGGAAAACAGGGTTAAACAGGTCTTAATCCAATCTCCTTACCACAGTACTTCTTGGGGTCTTAAATTCACTCGTCTGTGATGAACATCTCTGAGATAGGTGAAAATGAGCAGCATTTCTCATTCTATGTTTTGCCCTAGGAAACAACCCCCATCCCATGATGAACCCATGAAGAAACACACAGAACTAGTAGTTGTCAGAATGCACTTGCAGAAATGCTGGGTCAGGTGATTTCTGAGGTTGTTCCAGCCCAAACAGTCCCTGATCCTGTGGAGCCTGTGTCTTGAATACTTCCTGTTTCTTACACTTGCCTCTTCCTTGGGGATGATTGACCCCTGCACTCTGTTCTCCCAGGGAAAAGCACATTTCAACGCCTATGAAGTCACCTAAAGGTATAGTGGCTCATGAAACCCCCAGCAGTTTAAATGGAAACACAGCCTCCTCCTCCCCACTATGCTCAGAGCACAGACCCAGGCTGAGCCTGAAGGGATTTGGAACATGCTCTAGTGTGCATTTGGGAAAACAAAGAAAACCCTACTCTTTTCTGCTCCAGACTGTCTGAGATGCTCGTGTGCCCTTGGGCCTTTGCCCAGCTCTCTCATCTGCCTCAGACCTGGTGCTAAATTGGTTCAAGGTTTGGAGGAAAGCCTCAGAGGAAAGGATGGTTAGAGTTCTTAAATGCTGAAATCACCCTCAAGGACCAGAGGCCCAAAGACCTCTATGGCCACCAGAGGGCGATCACAATAGCATCTGTAGGGAAAGCTGTTCCCAAGAATAACAGCTGTAAATTGCACCTAATGTGTTTATGAATGATGGAGGCTGAAGTGTGCATGTGTGTATGCACATACGTACAATTAGGTGCCTGGAACTAAGACTTTGAAAATCTGCTAAGTACAATAAAATAAAATCTGCACCTCTACTATATATTCACAAGATGTGGTCAAATAATTGAAAGTTTCCTTATGGAAAATGAGGTAGAAGGAATCAGAATAGCATTTCCATGAAAGAAAAGGAAAGAGTTCCCAGTGGCGTAGTTTTCGTCATTGGTACATGCGATACTGTGTTTGTGTTCTGAGAATGCATGTGCATGTGTGTGTGTGATTGAGTATGAGTGTGAGCTGGAGTGTGTGTAAGCATGTGTGTGTATGTGTGAATGTGTGTATGAGCAGGGCTCATTCAGACTTTTCCAGTGTCAGCAGACCCCAAGGAAGTCTGGGCAATGCTTCCTCCAGTTCCTGCTCTCTGCCTGCAAACAAACAAACAAAATCATTCCTAAGAGTATTTATGGAGCCTCTAACACATGCGCTTCTCCCCACAGGCATCTGGAAAAGCTCAGACCTGGCCAATTCAGGGCAGGCACTGAAGTAGGAAGGCGCTGGGGGCAGAGGCGCTGCCTCCTCTGTGAATGGCTGTTTTGCAAAAACACTTTCTCTTCTTTGATGCTCCACACTACCCAGTGAGGTGGGCACAGGGCTGCAGCCCCCTTTCTTTGAGGAAAGGGCGCCCCAGATGTGGCATGGTTGGCCCAGGGTCACCTTGCAGAAGCACAAGGACTATAGAGGCAGCATCACTACTTTTAGCAGCACAGCAGGCACTGGGTCTGGGCAAAGCAGGGCAGGCATGGGGGTCGGGGGCGGGGGTAGGGTTTGTCATCAGCGACCTGAACAACAGGGACAGCCATATTCTGTGACATGTGTGGCTGCGGAGTGCATTCATGTCAGTATAGTAGGTCCTTTAGGAATAAGTTGTGGATCTTTGTCAAGATTAGGTGGGATCTTTGAGGATCTTTCTGATGAGGTAGCGATGCAGCTTTGATGGACTGTGATGTAAAAACGTGGGTGAAGTGGAGAGTGCAGCGGTTTGGGGTTCCTAGTAGCTGTGTGACCTCTGGCAAGTCACGTCACTTCTCTGAGCTTTTTTTTTTTTTTAAACTATAAAATGGGGCTACTTAAATGCCCCCTTGCGGGACGCTGTTGGGAACGAAAGAAAAAATATGAGCAGAGTGCCTAGCTCAGTGCCAGATTAAAGAAAAAGCGTCACCAGCCTGATTTGTCCTTGGTGAATGAGTCCCAGTTCTGGGGCCCGGCTGGCCAAGACCCTTTCCTTTCCTTCCTTCTCCCTCCTCTGCTGCCCCCTCCCTCTGGGCTTCGGTTGCTCTAGCAAAGTTCTCAACTTAGTCAACATGACGCGCAGCGCAGCCAATGGGAGGCGGAGCTGGCGTTTTTTTGTGGGGGGCGGGAGGGGTGGGCCCGCGTCTCTGGTGTCTGCCCTGCTCAGTGAATGGAGAGAGCAAGCGCCGGCCAGCTCACCCGGCTGCCCTGTGCCCAGGCCG
>NW_005362269.1:14926779-14970334 GCF_000412655.1 Myotis brandtii | reverse complement strand
CGCGGCATCCCCCGCAACGCCGAGCGCCTGTGAGTACCCCTGCCCCGCCCCACTCGGGCCACCCACTTGGGTCCCACTGAGAGGCCCCCAGGCGCCAGATTCTGCCTTTTCCTTTGGCCAGGCTGTCTGCAGTCTCTGCTCTTACCCTCCTGGATGGGATCCTTCACTCTCTGACAGGGGTCTGTGGCTTTGGGCAGGTCTGGGGAGAGCGGTCTCAAAGCCCCCTGCGGTGGGCAAAGAGCAGTGCCTCTCCAGGGGCGAGGGCTGCAGACATGGCCCGCTGACAGCTTCCAAGGAGAATGCTGGCAGGAGAAGGAGAAGAGAACGTTTCAGCCAAGGAGGTCTTAGGGTGAGGATAAGGGATCCGCGCTCCTGAAAGAGGGGCAGTGAAGGGGTGATGTGGCTGCAGGCGCGGAGAGAGGAGAGAGGAGAGAGGGCCCAGTCTGTGACCGGCTTGGAGATCAGAATGGGCCAGCCGCTGTCTGGCTGCCCTTGCGAGGAAAGTTGAGAGTGTGTGTGAAGGTCTAACTTGTGAGGAACCAAACGAATTCAGAGAGGGTGCTCGCAAAACCCGCCCTGCCTGGAGCGCAGCCTCGGAGATGCCAAGCTGCAGTCAGGGTGAATTTTTTATGGCTCGCTTATAAATGCCTACCCGAAAGGGCCAGAGAAGGAGAATGGAAATGCTGACAACCCTTTAAATGAGACCAAGCGCTATAATCTTATAAACCGCACTCAGCCTCAGGTCCTGGGCTTGGCAGCGGGAGGAGAGGCGCTCCGAGAGTGGGGTGGATTGACCCTCGTTTTAACCCCAATTGTGCAACCAAATATTTACATTTCATATGTCAACGTTTTGGAAACATTTATCATTTTGATCCTCAGACCAAATTCAAAACTTGGACTCAGGGTGGGCTCTTCCTAGCCTGCAGTTTGGGGAGTAGGGAAGGGGGGAGAAAGGGTGGAACTGGCCTGGGAACACAGCCCAGAAGTGGGTGAGAGTTTGCTCTGGTGTGGCAGACTTCCTCTGTGTCTTGCTCTCCGTCCATCCTCTTTCTCCACATGTCTTAGGGTAGATGCATTCTGCCTTCTTGACTTTAGGCTGGAAGAGAGCAGTGCTAAGTCTGAGATGAATTGTCCTAGAGCATGTTATTCCTGGTCATCACCCCCTGCCACCTCATTTCTAATCTTCCTCTTTATATATCCTTGGGTGGAGACACAATAGAACTGCCTTCCTTTTTCCTGGAGCTTTCCTGAAAGCTCCAAATGAGTTAGTGAAAAAATAACTGTAGCTAATGTTTGATGAATGCTTTTCCTGCCTCAGTTTGTTAGCATGTACTATCTCATTGTCTCCCTACAACAGTCTTATTAGTTACTAGAGGCCTGGTGCACGAGATTCGTGCACTGGGGGGTGGGGGTTCCCTCAGCCCAGCCTGTACCCTCTTGCAGTCTGGGAGCCCTCAAGGGATGTTCGACTGCCAGCTTAGCACAGCCACAAAGGTGGGAGAGGCTCCAGCCACCACCACTGCGCTCACCAGCCATGAGCCCAGCTCCTGTGGGAGCGCACTGACCATCAGGGGGCAGCTCCTGCCTTGAGCGTCTGCCCCCTGGTGGTCACTGCGTGTCATAGTGACCGGTTGTTCCTCTGTTTGGTCGATTTGCATATTAGCCTTTTGTTATATTGGATTATTATATTGGATACTGGTAATGCTCATTATTTCACTTTACAGTTAAGCCATCTTGTCATTTGCTCAAAGTCATGTAGCTAGTTAAGTGTTCCAATTCGAGCATGTCTGATTCCTAAGTCCACACCTCTACTACTCTGCTGGACCTCTTGGAACAAGAGTCAGTTTAGGCCAAGATCTATAAACAGAGAGTTCTGGGAGGGTTCTGACTGGGCTTGAGGCTTAGAATAGGCAACTGCTGCTGCTGCTTCAGGTATGTGTTACAACAGCTAGCTTACATTGACTTGAGCTCTCCTTTGGGAGTCTTGAGACTACTTCTCCCCTATCTTCAAAATCCTGCTGCATTTTGGAAAACAGAGGAGAGTGGGCCGTTTCCTCCTGACACGTAGGACGTCTTCACGAGCTTCATAGGTGCAGGACTGCAGTGAGCACCCCACCCCAGAGGACTCATCTGCTCTACAACTGAGAAGAGTTGGGCGGAGACTGGAGTCCTTGGCATTTCCATGGGCCCCTGCCGGAGTCATGGTCACTGGCCGGCATTGGCAGAGTAGGAGGTGCTTTGGAATACCTGAGTCTTGGCTGCCTTAATTCTGGACACTGGTGCCACTTTGGGGTGCAATGGGGTGATGC
Source organism: Myotis brandtii (assembly GCF_000412655.1). Taxonomy (NCBI): domain Eukaryota; kingdom Metazoa; phylum Chordata; class Mammalia; order Chiroptera; family Vespertilionidae; genus Myotis; species Myotis brandtii. Next base: position 14,968,025 of record NW_005362269.1, on the reverse strand, counting down.
AGCAAGGCTGGCCTCATTCTAGGCTCTGCCCTCCTGGGCAGAAGGGCCAGCCTTTAGGAGCAAGCTAGGTCAGGATGAATGTAAGGGTTAGGAGCAGCCCACCCATAGTCCTTCACCACCCTTCACTCTCAGTCAACTCAGATATAGCATTTTAAGTCTGCAAACTTCTGGGGAGATATTTGGCATATCTATGCAAAGGATTTCTTTAAAGAAAAGTTTCTCATTCCTTCCTTCATTCATTCAACAAACATTACTTGAGTATCTACTGCATTCCAGTAACTGTGTATAAAAACATTGCATACACAGAGAAAAAAAGCCTGCGATTCAACTTAAAGAATGTAAGCAAAGGAGGGGGAAGGAAACATCTCCTCGTGAGCCCTCTGAACTTCTCAGGGCTCAGTTTTTTCATGGGCATATGTTTTGTCAGCATTGCTGTCAGATGCTTGGGGTCTTCCTAAAATTCACTTTCTGATCTCACACATTTACACTGTGTTTTATAACAAAGAAAAAACATTTTTCCCTTCTTCATTCCTGCTGCTCTACCCCCCAAAGAGGCTTTTCTGAAGGGGAGTGTGTGTGTGTGTGTGTGTGTGTGCCCACGCGCGCACACTTGTGCTTTGTTCTCTGGGTATTTTTTAATTCTGAGGCCTTGTCTGCTTGTGGTACACCATTAAAGAAAACCTGTGTGAGGATAATGTGGTCACCATTTGGACTTTGCTTCAGGCCTGCAATGGGGCCTGTTGAATTGTTCGTAATTAAGCTGCTATCAGAGTTGGGGGTCTATGTTCCAGCTCCTTCTCCCTAATGTCAGCACATCTCACAGAAAGAGAAACTCTTTGTCGTTTATAAACTACTGACAATTTTTCCCCCTCAACGAGGAGGTGACACCCACAAGAAAGTTAAATAAATGCAGAGGGGAATTCAATGTAATTTATTATCCGTGTAGCAAAGATAGAGGACAGGAGGAGAGGAAGTGAATGGTGGTGCCTGAAACAAAACATTTACCATGGAGCACAGAGTAAACAGATGTTGCATTTACCCTTCTGAGCACAAAAGGAGCTCACAGATGTAATTCTTCTCCAACCACAATCTCGGCCTGGAAAAGAGGAGACAGATGAAAATGAATTCTCACGTGGGGCCCCCTCTCCCCATCCTGCCTAAAAGCAGGCAGAGGCCCTCTTCGCACCCACAGCGAGGTGGTGGCCTGAACAGTTGAGCGGGGCAAGAGTGGACATCTTTGGTTTTTCACTTGGCTCCGGAACATGCTGGAGACTGCTGTATTTAAATAAACATTTCCTGTTTGCGAAGGAAAACGGGCGAAAGGCTGAAACGTGAGAATGTGGTAACTTAATTTTCTCCATCACTCCAGATGACGGCAAGCTTCGCCAGTGGTTGGGTCCAATAAAAACCCACACTGTGTCATAGGCTTTCCCTCACTTGACCACAGAGGTCCCAAGGTCAAGTGGGAGACTTTCCAAGATGCTCAACAGCCAAGCCCTGAGTCCTGGCATTCCCAGCCCTCAGGGCCAGCTCAGAGGGCCAGGGGCACGCTGGTGAATCACGGTGAGCCAAACACGGCCAGGTGGCCTTTCAGGGAAGCACAGTGCTTTGCAACTCTGAACAGGTTGCTTTACCTCTCTGAGCCTCGTTTTCCTGATAGAATTCTAGAATAGCATTAATGGTTTTCCATTTATGGTTCTCTAGTGTCTGCTCTAGTGTCTAGAAGAGTCCCTGGCACATAGTAGGTTTTCAACAAATATGGGTTGACTAAGTGAATGATTTCTCTAAAAAAAGAAAAAGTCTCTTTTAGTTGTTACAATGAAAGATGGGCAATTATAGATTTGTATTTTTATGCATGGTTAAAGACAACTTACTAGTTATTGTAACTCATGAGTTATTAAGGGTTTCTAAAATTTGACTCTTGTGAACTAAAATTATTCCCTTACTAGAGTTATCAAAGATTCCTAATGAGTGATTCACCCCAGAGTCTGGTTGCCAGGCATTGCTTAGCAACCTTACAAAACTCCTACTGTGCACATTCCTGCGGAAAGAGCTAGAAATCCTGAACCCTTAAATCATATCACCTACTAATCAGGAACTCGTCAGCATCATCCTGCACTCTCTGTGGTTTTTGATTGCTGCACTTCTTCTATTAATTGATGTATTTGTAGGATCATTATTAAGGGTTGCTTTTGCAGATCATCTGGGTCTTATATTATTTCTGCACTTTTGCCATTTTGATTATTATATTGTTTCTCTCCAGTTCTGTTTGTTGTCACAGGGTTTTTTTCTCCCCTGGAAAGTGTGAATGATGGGTCTGAGAGTTGTGGGATCTTTTTGGTCAACTAAAAGGGCAGAGGTAGCCCTGGTTGGTTTGGCTCAGTGGATGGAGTGTTGTCTTGCAGACCGAAGGGTCCCTGGTTCGATTCCAGTTAAGGGCAGGTTCCTTGGTTGCAGGCTCCTCCTGGGCCCCTGGCCCTGGTTAGGTGTGTGCAGGAGGCAACAAATTGATGTGTTTCTCTCACATTGATATTTCTCTCTGTCTTTCCCACTCTCTTCCACTCTCTCTAAAAATCAATGGAAAAATATCCTCAGGTGAGGATAAAAAAAATTTAAAAATAAAATAAAAAGGCCAAGGCAAGAAGATTTCAGAGCCCAGTGCCTAGGGTTTCGGGATTGGGCTCTTGGAGATGGCTCTGGTTTGAATTCTGGCTCTGTTCTGTCTTTGCTGTTGTACCCTCTCCACTCTTGGCTGCAGGCTATTTAATGCCTTGGTCCCACATGTCCACACCTGCGATACAAGGATGATAATTGCACTGGCCCCGTGGGATAGAGTGCACGTGGCCCCAGGTGATCGAGTAATGCGCTCAGCACCGTGCGGAGTGCAGTGCCTCGTCAGCTCAGTTCCTTTTTCTTGTAAAGTGTGCATGGCGAGCGTTCCTCTTGGGGAGGATTAACTGAAATAATGTACAGGAAGTGCTTCACACTGTACCTGGCACATAGTTCTCCACAAGCTCTTAATGATGGTGGCCATGGCTGGGGCCCCATCCAGCTGGAAGATTTGAGATGCCCACCTTAAATGTGGCCCCTGGAGGTGATTTCCTCGCCCGCGTGTAGGCGGTGCCCAACACCCTCCCGCTGGTTTCCTCCCTCTCCTCTCTCCTAAGAGCCCAGGTTGGCCTCCCTTCCACAAAGAGGGGATTAAGGCTGAAGTGGTTTCTATCTTTGCCATGGGCTTGCTGCTTTGTGGTCTATTTAAATGAGGAATGCAGTTTATTTATTTATTTTGGGGGATTGGATTTTCATAGGGAATTTTTGGCCCTGACTTTTTTTGTTTTCCAATGTTCATTCCTCCTGTCTTTCCCTAAATACCCTCTTGTACTGACTTCCCGGGTCTGCCTCCATGACTGCTTTTACTTGAAACAGCTGCATTTACTAGCATGCTCCACCCTCATTATGCAAGGTAGGCTTAACCCTTTTTGGAACTGCTGGAAAGCAACAACAAAAACAAACAAAAAAAACAAAAAAGGCATGGAAGCTTTTCTGAACCGACACTAATTCAGGATGAGGGAGAGGCAGAGGGTGCCCTGCCTGGTTCGTGGTGTTGACTTCTCAAGGCTCCCCATTGTTCCGGACTCTCTGGCCTGAAATTTAAATCAGCCTCGCCCAGGTGGAAGGAGCTCCTACTTAATAGGAAACCTCTGATTCTGTTTGGAAGACCTGGGTTGTGTTTTGTAACAACTGCTATTGCAGCTCTGCCACAGGAAGTACTTTCTTCCCCACAACTGTGGTCTTCATTTTCTGTTGCCAGCATCATCTCCATACAGCTCTCTCCTGTATCATTTGTGTAGAGGTGAGTGACTAAAGGTCCTCAATATGGGGGAAAGGGGAAAACTAGGGATATTTGTGGGTAAACGTGTGGACGCCAGACCCAGACGGGGCTCCAGTTCTGGTTTACCACTTACTAGCTGGGTGACCTCAGTTTCCTCATTTGTAAAATGGGAATAATAGTACCCCCTTCATAGGGTGCTGGGAGTATTGAATGAACTTACACTGACCGCTTCAATCACAGTACACAAGTGTTCCTATCGTAATTTTATTGACTGTGGTCTTCCCTCCAGAGAATGCTCAAGATAAAGCCTGTTTTGGAAAAACAGAGATTGACAGGGTTGAAAGGGATTCTCCTGTCCAAGTTCCAACCATGTGGGTGTTGCTCTTCCACTAACATAATTTTGGAGAAAATGGCCATTCTCCTTTGATTACATCCAGTGGTGAGGAACTCAGTTCTTCCTAAAGCAATTTATTCCATTTTTAAAAACAGTTCTAAGAATATTTTTTTTCTTTGTCTGGGGGTTGAACTTATCTGCCACTGCTTGTTGTTACACAGAGCAAGTATAATTCTTCTTCCAAATGATAGGATTTCAAAAATCATATTGCTGTTGTGTTTCTCACCACCCACTTACCCAAGGCTTCTGTTTTCTCCCAGACATTTTTAGAATTACCTCACCTATTCTGTTAGACTTGAGATAGGTTCTCTCCCCATTTCTAGTTATCTTCCTCTAACTGGGTTCCCATCTTCTTTGCCTGTATTATAATGAGTCTGTCCGTTCTCTCGCTATCTTGACTTTCATCAATGTGTTTTCAAGGGACGTGTTCACTTTGGACAGCCATCCCCTGGCTTGGCTCATTTTAACCAGGCTGTTCACTGCACCCCCAGTGCCTGCCAGCCCTCCCTGCTGTGGATCCTATCTTCCCCACCCCAGACTTGTGCAGTTGACTTTTTGGAGTCTAAGTGCAACACTTCGCATTTCTCCTAATTAAATTTTGGCAAATAGTTTCATTTCATCAGCTTTTCAGGAACACTTCCCATTTTGAGTTTCTCATGCAGCATATTAACCACTCCTCTTCCCATTTCCTCTGCAATCAGTGAGCTTGCTCTATAGATCTTTATCCAGGTTGTCATAATCAACAGAGTCCTCTCTGCTTTTTTTCCAAGTTTCTCCATGGTCTGGGGTGTGGATTCCCTAAGTATGTTGTCCTGTTCTTTCTGGCTGGGATGGATAAAAGTCTTGAGGTTTTATTGGCCCATAGCATCTTCTTTCCCTGGGGTTCTGTTCATATTTTCTCTGGAATCAATTCCTATTAATGCTTAATTCCTCTGTTTGCTGAATTTTCTATAAACTCTTTGTTTCTCATGACATTTTTTCCATCATAACTTTAGCTTCATCCTTGACCTATTAGGCCGGTGCCAGAAGCCCTACCAGTATAAGATGTGTGTGTGTGTGTGTGTGTGTGTGTACGTGTGTACATAGGTGTGTGTGTGTGTGTGTGTGTGCTATTCTCTCTTGAAAAATATTTTAGCTTGAGAAATTGGGCCCTTCTGTCAACAGCAGAGCTCATCTGAGAAGACTCAGTTTCTCACAGTAATTCCTTTACCATCTTGGGTGCCCATTGGCACTGGGCTTATTTGCTTGAGTAGTGCTGGGACTGAATGAGAGGGAGGATGAAGCATAAAGGACTGAGGCCTACAGGCTCTCCCCAAATCTCTGTAAAGAACCACCGCCATCACCATAGCTACCGCTTAGAGAGCCCCTCTGTGTGTCTGGCACTGTGCTCACACTTTACATGCATGGACTCACTTAATCTAGCAGTCATGCAAGGCATGAGCTCATGCTGTCCTCATTGTACTAAGAGAGGTGAAGGAACTTCCCTAGGTAGGAGCAGGTGAATCAGCATTCATCCAGTCAGGCTGGGCTCAGGTCTGTGCTCCAACCACTGGTCATGTCATTCTGCTTAGATCTTTTAAGTCAGCCCCTTCTCTGACATTTAATTTCCATTCTCAAAGAACTACCAGAGGAGAAAAATGAGTCCCAGTTGAATCAGTAAGCACCTGTCCGATGCAAGGCATCTAGAGAGGAATGCCAATGCGAAGTTCTGGACATCTGGCGAAAGAGCCATGGTCTGTGCTCCAACCACTGGTCATGTCATTCTGCTTAGATCTTTTAAGTCAGCCCCTTCTCTGACATTTAATTTCCATTCTCAAAGAACTACCAGAGGAGAAAAATGAGTCCCAGTTGAATCAGTAAGCACCTGTCCGATGCAAGGCATCTAGAGAGGAATGCCAATGCGAAGTTCTGGACATCTGGCGAAAGAGCCTACTTCCATGGGGAAGTAGGTGGTATTTGACTTGGAGCTTGACTAGGGTTTGCATAGGTAGAAATGGGAATGTGGTAACATGCACAAATGTTCATGGTTAACTGGAACCTATTGGGCATGAGCCCTATTTTAAAGGGTGGGGAAGTAGGTGGTATTTGACTTGGAGCTTGACTAGCTAGGGTTTGCGTAGGTAGAAATGGGAATGTGGTAACGTGCACAAATGTTCATGGTTACATGGAATCTATTGGGCATGAGCCCTATTTTAAAGGATGGGAGCCGCACTTTAGGAAGTTTTATCTAATAAAGGCATTTGGAACAGAATCCAGAATAGTAGTTCAATATCACCATGGTTATGTGGCTAATGACTATTATTTTTTTTAAAATTTTGGAATTTGAGGGGATAGATCCTCCAAGAACAGTTCTGATGAACCTGCTTGACCAGTATTTTCCTCCACAAGTGCCTGCTAACTTTGGGCAGGAGCTGTCTTCCATCCAGTGAGATGTAGCACTCTCAGCGGTGACCTCCAGGCTCCCCCAGGCTGAGATCAGATCCTACTGAAACAGAACGGAAGTGAGGTGCATCCTGGTGGGAGTTCACGTGGCTTCACTCTTCATGGCTTATCACTGCTTGTGTGGGCTCAGACTCCTCTTCTCTTGTCCGGAATGCCAGTCTGGGTTCCTGACCCCTGGTGCATTCTGCAGTTTGGCAGCAGTGTGGGTTGTGGTTCCTGAAAGTCTGCCAGCACATTGAACCACCCACCTTGCCTCCCTCTTGAGTTTTTTAGCCTCCCTAGTTCCTGTCTGCCCCCTAGTTCCTCCTTGCTCCCCATCCTCTACAATTAGTGTATGCCCTCACTCAGGCTGGTCTGCCTGGTGGAGAGTCCATGAACTGCTTCTCATCTGAGGTTTGTGAGCTTGACCATGGACTTCTGCATTTTGCGCATCTCTCCTTGAGCCTGGCTGGTCCCTGACCCCTCCCTTGACCCTTTCAGCTTGGCTTCTTGCTCTCTCCTGCCCTTCATGTAGCTCCATAGCCTCGGTAACTGAATTTGGACTTTCACCACCTAAGCCTCAGGTCCTGAGATTGGATTGCAGGAAGATTTTTGTGGCAGGGCCCTTCACTGGAAATTGGATACTCCCAGCCTATTGGCTGAGTCCTGAAAACAACTTCAGACTTCATCTTCATGGCCATCTGAAGCCTCGTGTGATGCCCAGGGTAGTGTGTAGAGGTACTCCAGGGCTGGATTCTGTGCATGATGAGGTACAGCACGCTCCTGAGCTCCCTGCAGCCTGTGCAGAGAAAAGAGCAGGTTGTTCTGTGGTTGAAAGCTCAGTGATGATGATTTTGTTGGAGAGCTGTCCTGCTCCAAAATGTGTGGCAGAGGTTTCCAGATGATCTAGCACTTTCCTGACATCCTTTCCCCCTCCCCCAATCTCTGCTCAACTCTAGAATGTAGGTTGAAAACTATTTTAGATGTGGGGGTTTCTAAGTAGTATTAATGGGGACCAGTGGGGAATACACTTTGATGTAGCCTTAAATGAATAAGAAGACCTAGTCAGAATCCTGATTTTCACCATTTCTTTAAAAATTGTGGGACATTGCAGGAGTATCTTTCTGAGTCCCAGTTGTCCCATTTGTAGCCTTTAGAATAGTAGGAATGACACTTCTCTTTTGGAACTAATGCAGTGTTAAAATGAGATCAGATATCTACATATACCTCCTAAATTTAGTGCTATGCAAATACCTTAATGAGTCCACCTTTAATGTCTGATTTTAACCACTAAATCCTGTATCTGAAAGATGATCAGCGTTCATTTTAGAATCTTGCATTTACAGATAAGGAAACTCAATGCTCAAAAGCCTTGCTCACAGTCACCAGGTCTTCGAACTCTTATCAAGTTGAATCTTTCACAACTGCAAACATAGCCTCACATCAGCCATGTCCTCAACACAACCAGGTGGAGTTTAGTGGACTTTTTGCCTAAATGAGTTAATAATTATTTATTAATTAATAAGCATCAATTTCTAAGAAAGCACAACCAAAGAAGGGGTTCCATGAAGGATGGAGTTATTTAAAGGAGTTATTTGGCCCTACTATGTCCCAGGAACAATGATGAATAACAAGAGAAATGTTCTCATAATTAGAGCAGCTCAAAATAATAGGAAATCAGTCTGGGCTGTACCTTCCCACCAAAATGACTGACAAGCTGAAGGCCACCATGCTAGGTTCAGAGAGGAGATTTATGGGATGGCGGGGGAAATGCTAGAACAATGATGGATGTAACACCAAGCCCTCAGGAACCACAGATGAAAGCAAGCCCCACTCAGCCCATTCAGTGGGTACAAATATGTAGAAAAATTCACACCTCATTTAAAAAAATAGTACAAATAGAATTAAAAAACTCATGGGGAAAATATTATTCTGAGAACAATTGTCTCTGAAAAAGCATTCAAGTATGTCTCCGAAGCAAGCTGGCAAACAGCACAGTTCTGTGTTTTATTAGGATCCTAACTCTGTAGAGCACTGACCTTATTTGAGAAGCATTTCGTAGACACTGACACACAGCACTGCAGCCTTTGAGGCCATAACAAGATACAAGGCCTCCTTTGGGAGGCTGCCTTCCCCTCTTGGGTTGTACAGGCTATAACTAGACTACTGGACACAGTTTCCCTATGGTGTTAATTCCTGTATTCTTCTCGCTTAGCTTAGAGCAGGTAGGAATATCCACAGGGGGGAATGAAGGAAGGGGCTTTGGATTAAAATTGGCTGCATGGACAGGTTTGCCTTGGAGTGAGGTCGGCTGTGGGGGAGCTCAGCTTGGAGGGGAAGGCTCTGAGGATGGTCACTTGGCCCAGTTTCTTTTTGGAGATCTTACCGTGTGCCTGGAGCCCTGTGATGGATGCAGGCAGGAGGGTGTGATTCAGGCAGCGTTCACCTGGCCTTTCGGAATGGAAGACGTGTGGCTTGCAGTAGCCCTAAGGAACACATTCACTACATCTCCCATTAGACGTTGGCACCTTTCTTTCCATCTCTGCCAGCTTGCAAGTCCTGAATTTCTGGCACGGAACTCAGTCCTGTCCCTCCCCCTCTCATCTTTTTCCCTAGTAAAGATGCTCTCGGGCTTCTGATGTCTCTCTGGCGATCATCTGGTCTACCCCTCCCCACTGATCTCAGCCCACCTGGACAGATGAATGTCTCAGAGCATCAGTGGAGGGGACCTCCGCTTGGTGGTGTGAGCTGCTCTCATGAGAAGTTTCCCCTGCTTTCCTCTCAGCCTCTTTCACAGCATTTGGTCCTAAATAAAGATCTCTCAGAGACATAGGAAACTTCTGCCAATCCGGGAAGGTCAGGAAACAAGAAGAGGGACCAAATGTAGTACCGTATATAAAAAAGACTAATGTGGAGCCAGAGTGGGTGATTTCTGATTGCAGATCAATCCTGAGAACCCTCAGCACCAAGGTAGCTCGTTTAGGGTCTAGAATGGGAAGATCTCTATTAGGGAAACTGTAAAGGAAGGAATGCTGGGAACCAGGATTGGAGCAGGAATCGAAAATGGGGAGGCCACTTACTTCATGAAAGTTTTTCGTGACCCTAGTGCTCCCCCTGCCCCCCAACTCCTTCATACCACTGATGGTAATAACCAGTGTGCTGTTCACTGTGGTTAGGCATACATGTTAATACTTTCTGAAATGTTTCCCATAAGCTTCCTCCCGCTACGGGTCCTCCTTATATGTTCTAGAAATTTTGCAAAGACTTAAATCTCCTCCGGGTTCTCTCCGACTGGAGCTGCATGCTGATTCGAGCCCTAGTCAGTCAGGAAGCTCTCTTCTGCCTCTAAAACAGGAAACATCTCCTTCCGAGAAGACTGCACTCCAGTTTTCTTTGTCTGTGTTGCTAATGAACAAAGAGGCCCCATTGCAAAACAGCATTTCATGAGCAGAGTGGGGCCGATAGCACCTCCTGCCAAATGTGACTGTGTATAGTTGTGTGTGGGGGGTGGGGGAACAGCTTTGTGGAGAGGAGGGCTGGAGGAGGCAGCTTGGGGAATTTTTAGCAACGGCAGCATGGTGTAGTGGAGAGAACACTTGCCTGGGAATGTGGAGACCTGGCTGTACCTCTGACATACCGAGTGACCTTGGACGAGTCCCTTGACCTCTCTGGGCCTCAGTTTCCTCCTTTTTAAAGAGGATGAGGGGGGGTAGACTGGAAGATCTCCAAGGATCCTTTCATCCCTATGCATCCTCACTTCTGGGGGCTGGGATTTGGGGTTTAGACCTGAGCCAACATTCAACCAACCCAAGGGACTTGCTAGAGGCAAAAGAGAGGCCAGGACAGCTGCTTCAGGGAGGGGCTGGTCCTTGATTAAGGCTTAAATAATTAGCTCAGCTCCACAGTAAGCCTTCTGAAATTAGGAAAGAAAAAGATGTTTAGTTTCAAAAATAGCAGTCGGTGTATCTTAAAACTGACTGGCTTTGGGCTTTGTAGACTTTCAGAACAGACAGAATTTCCCTTCCCCTGTAGCAGAGCAGTTTAGAGAATCAATATTGGAGTTAGTGTGACCTGCACAAGCCAAGCAATCTTGGGCATGTTCTTTAACAATAACCTGCTTCATTGGGCTGCTGGGAGTGTCCAATGAGGTAATAGATGTCAAGCTCAGAGGACAGTGCCTGGTATTAAATAACCACCCTAAAAGCCGTTATTCCGATTAGCTATCCCTGCTTAGCAAACCACCCCGAAACTTAGTGCTATAAAGCAATGATGATTTGATTATGCTCCGTGATTCTTTGGGTCAGGATTTTGGATATGGCTCAGTAGGGATGGCTTCCCTCTGCTCCCTGATGTGCGGGAATGACTGGGGGAGACTTGAATGGCTGGGTGTACAAATCACCTGCACACTGTTTGCTCACGTACCTGACACCCAGGCTGGGTTGACTTGAAGGCTGAGCTCAACTGTGACTGTTGACTGGAGTGCCTCCATGTGACCTCTCTGTGGCTTGAGCTTGCCTGCAGCATGGTGGCCTTAGAGGTGTCTGACTTCTTGAGGGGAGGCTCACAGCTCTGAGAATAGTTGTGCCATCATGTTTTGAAACCTGCGCAGCCATATAACTATCATCTGTATTTCCGGTGATGTGTAACGCATCTTTTAACTAGAGCAAAAGCTTCTTGATGGCAGGAGCTGTGCCTTTCTCTGTGGCTTAGTGCAATGCCTGTGAAAATAACACTAAGTCAACACATTTTCAAAAAATAAGTTGAATTGGATAGGTGGATAGACCCTCAGCTTCAAAGCCAAAAGATTTTTAAAAAATGTGTTTAAAATGTGCCCTTTGGCAAATTGCGTGGTCTTTCTTGACTCAGTTTTCTTATTAAAAAAAAAATAGAGACAATAAAACCCATCTCAAGGATTGTTCTAAGAATTAGGGATAATACAGACAAAGTGCCCAGTACACACTTGATGCTAATGAACATTGTGAAGCATCATGGCACTGTGGTCAGCACAGAGATGCTCAGCGTAGATCCATCTAGTTAGAATCCCATTGTTATTGTTCTGTGACTGCTAAGTCCTTTCATCTCTTTGAGTCTTAGGGTCTTCATCTGTAAAATGGGTATAGTAGTAAGCGCTTTTAGGGTTATTGTGAGGATGGGAAGCCCATCATGTAAAGCTTCTTGCTCACACACAGTAGGGACTTTACCTATAAACTTAGTAGCCTCAGCTAACAATTGTAATTCTTTTATACTGATTCATCCATGAATTTATGCACTGAGCAATTATTTACTTAATGTTGATATCCCACAGTTGCCTAATTTCTCAAGTCACTACATGCTAGGGTATGTTGATGTCTAGATCTAGGAAGACACCCTCCTGGGATAAAGAGCCTCACATGAAAATGCGCTCACAGGCCCAGGCCAGAATCTTTGGACAGGACTCCATTTGAACACATGAGAAGTGGGTGTTAATTACCCGAGTTGGCTTTTTACCCTAGAGCAGTGGTCAGCAAACTGTGGCTCGCGAGCCACATGCGGCTCTTTGGCCCCTTGAGTGTGGCTCTTCCACAAAATACCGACTTCTGCACATGGGCCATGACATGCCACGAAGTTTCAATTGCACCGTACGTGCATGCCCGTACATGGTATTTTGTGGAAGAGCCACACTCAAGGGGCCAAAGAGCCGCATGTGGCTCGCGAGCCGCGGTTTGCTGACCACTGCCCTAGAGTAACCATTTTGCTCAGATATCCACATGGCTCGTCTCCTCTTTGAGTCTCTCCTCGGTTTTTCTGCTGTGTAACTACAGGCAAGCATGCTAACTCAGACCTTGTGTCTGTTTTCCTTGTTGCCTTTTTTAAAGCATTATTTTCCTAGCTCAAATTTGGCCAACTATACTAGCCTTGTCTGTGTGGGGCCAACCCAGGACACCGGATTTAGTCTCTCTAGGTAGTTTGTGGAATCTGAGGCTGTTAGGAACCATTGACTAGAGCTCCTCCTTTTCTCCCCCCTAAGATCTCCCAAAAGCCTCTGAGGCTGTCATGTCTTCTTGCTTTTATAAGTCCGTCCATCCCCTCCATTATAGTAGGCATGTGTTATGTTTTGGTTGCCCAGAATTCAGTCTCCTTCCTAGAAGAATATTATCTCCCGCATCCATGGAATATATTCAGGTGGATTTGATCAGGGACCTTACCCTCTCAAAGTCCAGGGATGGGCTCACGACCTAAGTCGTGTTGATTGCATGCTTTCTTCCTGGACTTGGAAATCTTGACCAGAGGGACAAAGAGGTTGGACTTGATGGCTTGCCATTTCATCTAAGCACTTGTGAAATGACCAGACATGCCCACTTTCCATTTCCCCAGACCTGTTCTTAAGATTCCCATTGAATCCAGAGGTCCCTGTTAACTTTCCTGGGACTAAACAACTCAGAGAGAGCCACAGACAACAAACTTCTGGGGAGAAAGTGGCATAATGAGAAAGATTATGCCTGGCATTTGGAGAAAGGCAGACCCGGATTTGAATCACCGTTTTCTATTCACCAGCTGAGTGCCCTTAGGCAAGTTCATTTTTCTCTTAGGATGTCAGCTTCATTGTAAAATAGGGATAATGAGTTCCAAAACTCCGATTCTCAAACTGGGCTGCACATTGGAATCTCCTGGGGAGATTTCATCTGCAGTCATTCTGATGTATTGATTTTGGGGTACTTCCTGGGTATTGTGATTCTGTAAGGCTCCCAGGTATTTTTGCTGTACAGCAGTGTTTGAGAAAGCTGACCTAAAGACATTCTTCAAATTATAGAGAACATTTAAAAAGTATGTAAAATGTTGGCATGATGTAGAACTGATAAAGGCTACTCTGTTTTCATTTCCTTTCTTAAGGTGAACCATAATCACTTGCTTTCGCTTCTAGCACAATTTTCTTTGTTTGGGGTAGTCATAGTGATGCAGGACAACCGCAGTATAATACAACCTCACTTACTTATACCATTTGAGGTGAAGGCCAGTCATAAATGTAGCCAGAATTATGGAATACACAAAAATGTGATTACTTTCACATCCATGGAATAACTGCTTTAATGGGTAGACAACATTGATTTATAATTACCATGGCAACAACAAATTTGAGTGATGTCTTTCTGAAAGACGTGGACCAGGACCCATGAGGATTCTCCCCCAGATCTTCCCTGCAGCTTGCTGAGTGACCTTGGCTCAAGCAGTTCATCTCTTGAGTCCTCAGTTTCCCCAGAGCCCATTTTCCAATTGATGCAGGTTCAAAATCAAAATCATTTTTTAAGGAAATGCGTTGATGTGACAGTTGTTAAGACAATGAGAAGATTCTATAGGAAGCAGAGTAAAAGTGGGGCCTTGAGCCTCTTAGAGGAGATAATTATAGATGCTGGTTCTCTCATCTGCCGACCCCCTTCTCCCCTTGCCCATCTTCTCTTACCCCTCTTCCCTACCCCTCTCCTACATCTTACTGTGCAGGAACCTATCCAACCTCTATTTTTATAAAGTTTTTTTTTTCTATAAAGGGGATGCAAAGGGAAACTTCCCCCTAGCCCAGTGTTTTTCTACTTTACTACTATTGACATTTGAGGCTGGATTTTTGTTGTTGTTGTAAGGGGCCACCTGTTCATTTAAAAAAATATTTAGCAGCATCCCTGACCTCTACACACTAGATTGCATCCCAACTCCTCTCAGTCTGACAACCAAAAAATGTCTCAGACATTGCCAGATGTCTGCCAGGGGACAAAAATCACCTCTGGTTGAGAGCCACTGCTCTAGCCTAATGTCAATGAAGTGTGTTTAAATTAATAAAGAGCATTAATGTTGTGGTTAATTTCTGTAGTGCCCTCAGAGATTTTCTTACATGCCTGAGAGCTAGACAGCTACTGGGAATCCTTACATCCATTGTTATAGTTGAGGGTTCTGAGTTACAGTGAAGTTAATGGTAATAATAATAACCAGGGCTATCCTTTATGGGGTGTTTATTATGTGTCATGTGCATGGCTAAGTGCTTTACATATTACATTGTCTCAATTAATACTTACATTGACAGAGTTTGCAAACCAGTGGCTAGGAGGCCAGATCCTACATGTTTTATTTGGCCCATGTGATATTGGCTCACATAATTAGTTTTAGTTTTTTTACATGTCAATTTCTTGCCAACATTTTCAGATTGGGTGAATTCATATAAAAATCTATTTCTAGCATTTTTTCAAAAATTGGAAAATTTGGCAACAGGGTTCAGCTTGACTCCATGGCAGAAATGTACTGGCTTTTAGATGAGGTTTGTCTCCATTTCACCACAGTCCCCACCTCTCCCTTAGTGACTCCAACACTGACATGTGTGTCAGCTGCCAGTTGGTGTCATGCTATTTTCTTTTGCTCAGTACAGCTCCCCTCATTGATATCATTTCCTGGATCCTCTAGGCTGTGGTATCTGTGGCTCTTTCCTCACACCCACACTGCGTTGCATATATTACTGTTCTCATTTTAAAGATAGGAGAACTGAGGCTCCACCAAAAGGAAAGGCTTGGCCAAATTTCCACAGAAAATAAGCAGCAAAGCGGGGAGAAAACCTGGGCCTTCTGGCCTCGCCTGCATCGCAGAGTAGCTGCTGGTGAAGACTCCCTGCATCCTGGGATGCTCCGGCCAGATCTTCTGCCTCTTAGGGTTTCCCCCGAGAACCAAATCTGTGTCCCTTTTGCTCACCAGGAAACCCACATTCACCAGGATGGGAAAAGTGTCTTCTGAGTGTAGCTCCCAAGCTGCATTTTCCTACGTCGGTGCCACTCGTTGGTCTGTGTCCAAGGGCTGCTCGCACACTCCCACGTAGCCGAGGGGCCAGCTGGTGTGTGCGCTTCTGCCTGAGACAGGCCGCTTGCCTGCGGGGAAGATGTGATTGCTTTAGGAAATTAAGTGGGAGTGATTAATTGGGAAATGTACTGAGAACTCTGGAAAGAAATAGCAGGAAAGAAAAAAAAAATGGAATCCTAAATACAGAAATGCTTCTGGCCACATGGCTAAGGAACTGCATTCGGTGGAACCGAAAGCATTGGATCCTGTTTTTCTGCTGCTGCAGCTTTGATTCTGCCCCCTTGCATGGTGACGCTGGAAGGAACCATAAAGTCAGCCTGCCCAACCTTTCCTCCCACCAGGAGGTAAAGGAAGGTGCGGAGAGACCACCAGGAGAAGCTGGCAGCTCTGAAGGAGCAGCAGGCTTTGAGCCTCGGAAAGACCTGAGTTGGAATTGTTGGTGCGTTCTTGCGAGACGTATAATCCTGGGCCAATCTCTAACTCTGCGCACAGGCTTCTCGCTGTGAAGTCAAGATAGCATTGGCTATTGCCAAAGACTGTTGCAAGGAATGAGTGAACAGGATCAGGCACAATGCCTGCTGATAGGTGGTGTGTGCCAGGCACTGTTGTAGCACATTGCTTGTGTTCTCTCAATTTTTACAACATCCCTATGAGGTTGGTGCTATTATTATCTCATTTTGTAGAAGGAAAACAAAGGCACTGAGCGTATACATGGTTTACTCAATGTCCCACAGCTACTAGGTGGCAGAGCCAAGTTTCCCGTGCAGTCAGATTCAAGAATCCACATTCTCGACCACTAAGCATTGTGCCTCTTAGGCAGTATATAACTTATACTATGTCGATAAAATAACATTTATGTGTGACATAATTTATATATACTTTAAATATATGTATATTTTGATGTATGATATAATTTATATAAATTTTAATATAAATTTTTACTCTATCTAAGGTGTTAGATTAAATTGAATCCAATGGAAATGTCACTGTTGTTGGTAGAAAGGTTGAATAATAATTTTATAGAGTTCATCCTAATATATGATACTTAAGTCCCATATATTTTTTCTTTCTCTTACCTTCTCTATTTACCTCTCTCTCTCCCTCCCTCTCTTTCTTTCTCTCTCTCAACTCAGTATGTATACAAATACATGCACAAGCTCACATTTTTCTCCTCCATAAAATGGAGCTAACACCCCTAACATGGTGCTGCTGTCCCATGTCAGTCCGAGAACAGGTGTGGAAAGCACCTAACACGGGGCTCAATAAATAGGATCCATTGTTATTGTCCAGTCACCGCCATGGCTCCCACACACCTGCAGGGTCCTGCTATGTAATACTCCTTCTTTCGTCCCTAGTGGCTTGGCTTTTGGTTTGAGGGTCTCCATGTACAATAAAACTTTTAAGTTACAGGTGAAGTATAGAGCCCAGGAGCTATTTTTCATTCCATGGGACTTTGATATTTTCAATATGCTTCAGTCTACTACAAAGCTTCCTGTCAGGCCACGCTGAATGCTGTTGCCTTCCACGCATGTAAGAATTACGGAGCTGCCAGCATGAAATACCACCCTGCCCGGCCTCGTAGCTCATTCCTGCTGTGTTTTCTCCTGGGTCCTCATGGTACAGTCCCTTGCTGTTCTTACTGAATTTTTGGCTTGTCACTCAACCTTCTCTTTGGAAACTCTACCCAACTCCAGGCCCACCTGTAGGTTTTGATACATTGAAGGATCTTTTTGACCTCTTGGGTGCAGGTTCTGAGTCTCTGCAGCGGAGCTGTGTGGTGGTGGCCCTGCTCTCTCCCCAAACCCCTTACCAAAATGAGCTTAGAGAGATTGGTGGACCAGCTGAAGAAGAAACCAGGCTGACTTCCTGGTCCTCAGCCCTGGCTGTGTCAGGATAGGCACCCTCAGTCCTTGCGGTCAACCTGGAGGGTCACGAGGAGAGAACATGACGGGTGTGCCCTTCTCAAGGAGCCCCCTCTGCTTCCCCCGGGGCAGGGTGTTGGGGTCTGTGCACTAATACTGCGGCTCCATAGTAACAATAAGAGCTGACTGTTATTGAGACTTGTGTTGTTTCAGGCACTATGTTAAGTGTTTCTTATTGTTTCATTTAATCCTCACAACAATAGGATTAAGTCCAAGTTGAGGCACGGAGGATAATTAGTTTGCTGCGGTTACACATGTGACAAAAGGTAGAGCTATGATTCAGGCCAGTCCCTTTGACCCACAGCATTGGTTTCTTTTGAGGTGCTACCAGCTAGGCTTCCTTGATTCTAAAGCATCAGGTTTTACTCATTCCTACGTGTAGAAACAAAGGCAGAAATGATACAGACAGTCCTTCAGGGAAAGTCCGGATATACTTGTGAACTCAGTTGCTCCCTGGGTTTCTTTTGTGGAGTGGGGTCTCCTGTGCGAGTTCCAGATCCTATCAGCATGAGAGCCAGGGAAGACTTGGGCAGGACATCAAGTCCAAGGGAGTGATCATTTCTGTAAACAGGAGGCCCAATCATTCAGTCAGTCAGTCACTCAGCAAGGCCACACTTCCTCCACCCATGTGCACCTGTGATGCTCTGGTGAACAAGCCACGTCTTACCTCACTGATCCGCTCTTACAAAAACAAAAAACAAAAAACAACCTTATCACACCTACTACAATGGCTATTTTTTTTCAAAGTCCAGAAAATCACAAGTGTCAGTGAGGATGTGGAGAAATTTAAATGCAATATAAAATGGTGCAGCCTCTGTGGAAAGTAATATGTTGGTTCCTCAAAAAGTTAAACATAAAATTACCATATGATCAAGCAATTTGACTTCTAAGCTTATCTAAAGAATTGAAAGCAGGGACTCACGCGTATGCCAATATTCACAGCAGCATTAATCACAATTGCCAAAAGTTAGAAGCCACCCAAATAAGCAAAATGTGGTGTATATATGTAATGGAATGTTATTCAGCCTTAAAAAGGAGTGGAGTCCTGATAAATACTATATTCTAGGTGAACTTTGAAAAATTGTTAGGCAAATAAGGCAGACACGAAGGATAAATATTGTATGATTCCACTTACATAAAATATTCAGAATTGGCAAATTCATAGACAGAAGGTAAATTAGAAAGTATCAGGGGCTAGGGGAATGGGCACTGGGGAGTCAGGACTTATTGGGTACCGAGTTCCTGTTTGGGATGATAAAAAGTTTTGGAAATAGACAATAGAGATGGTTGCACAACATTGTGGATGTACCTAATGCCATTGAACTGTGCACTTAAAAATGGTCAGAATGGTCAATTTTATTATATATATTTGACCATGATTTAATTTAACAAACCTCATCACAAGAAAAACAAAAAGGTTGCTTTTTAAAGGGGCAAAATCTTATCGAAATCCTTTCTTATTCATCTCAGCACCCAGGCTTTATGCCTAGCACAGGGCCTGGCATATAGTAGATGCACATTTCTTTTTTTTGCTGAACCAAACTGGGAACAGCTAGTTTCATTTGTAGTTGGAAATGGCAGTGAGACTGTTGAGTGTAGATTTTACTACCATGGCAACTGTGGAACACAAAGATGATAAATTTTGAAAATGCAGTCATATTTTTGGCAGGTGGGGTTAGCTGGAGGTAACATGGCCCATTGCAGGTAAAGATAAGATTTGAGGGGGGAGTGAATTGTTAGTAATTGTTCTACAAACTCAGAGTCCCAACCAAGCTGTGTCCTCTTTGTTCTGGTTGAGAGCATCTAGGTGGCTCTTTGGACCAATTGAACCCAAGGAGGTGAGAGGATGAAGTCTCAAGTTTGTATTTGGACTCCAGGAATCTTTGTTAGGATCTCTCAAGGGAAGACAGGAAGCCAGCCACATCTCTCTCCATTTAGTGACAACACAGTTCAAATCTTCAGGAAGAGGCATTGTGGGTCTACAGATCTCCCTGGACATTAGCAGAATCACAGCTGGTATCTGGGAGGAAAAGAGAGAAGACAATTTGGCATTTAAGGAAATAGACCTAGGAGGAGATAAAAGGGGCTCATCTTGCTGTGTCATTTCACAGGCCAGAATGCTTCTTTTAGAGGAAGAAAATGATTTCTAAAAGCGGATGTGAATTTTTTGTTTTATTCAGTTGTTCTCCCTCTGTGTTTAGGTTTGATAACTATTTTAGGATTGGAAAGGAAAGTCTTTGCCTCCCCTCCCTTCCACAATCCTCCCTCGATCAACACACAGGTATGCAATATGCATACTTAATCATTATTAGCAAGGGGGGAGCAGTCTTAGAATCCAGGAGCCTGATCTCCTGCAGGTCCACCATCCTGTCCAGCCTGTCCCCAGCCCACCTGTGACTTGCCTCTTCCTGACTCAGCGTGCTGAGTTATATCCCTCTGGGGGGAATCTGGGGGTGGTTTTATGGTAGTAGAATGACCATGGGTTCGGAATTAGGGCTAAATCTTAACCCAGGCTTTGACACTTGAGAATTGTATAACTTTGATGAGTCACTAAACTCCAGTTTCCTCATCTGTTAAATGGGCAGTGATACCTGTGTCCAGGGTTCATGTGTAAGCACCGATAAATGCGAAGTACCTGCACATAACCTGCACATAGGCAGCTGCCCAGTACCTGGCAGCTACTGCTGTTATGAGGAAACCAAATAGTCACTTTGTTCTTTGGACCTGGCACCAGAGTGTACTAATGCTGGTGTGCTTGAAAAATTCCTGCCACCCACAAGATAGCAGAGGTCAGGATAGCACCCAGCTGTGTGCCATGATACAAAGAGCTAATGATTAGAGATCACTCATTATATTTAAAGCACCAGGCCGACTGCTTTAGACACATTATTGTGTTCAATTCTCACAACTCTTATGATGTTGGTATATATATATCTCCATTTTTCAGAAGAGAAAACTAAGGCTTAATGAGGTTGAATCACTCACCCAAGATCACTCAACTAGCAAATACTTGAACCCAGACAGTCTTACTCCAGAGCCTAGGTGCATAACCAACACACTGGCAGCTGTGGCAGGAAAGCCTTCCTTGAGGAGGCTGTGGAGGCAGAGCCAGGAAGATGCCAGTCTCAAGATCTGCCAGGAGTTCTGAACCCGGCCGCCATCTTGGCTGGCAGTTAATTTGCATATCTCCCTGATTAGCCAATGGGAAGGGTAGCGGCTGTACGGCTAATTACCATGTTTCTCTTTTATTAGATAAGATATATATCTCCATTTTTCAGAAGAGAAAACTAAGGCTTAATGAGGTTGAATCACTCACCCAAGATCACTCAACTAGCAAATACTTGAACCCAGACAGTCTTACTCCAGAGCCTAGGTGCATAACCAACACACTGGCAGCTGTGGCAGGAAAGCCTTCCTTGAGGAGGCTGTGGAGGCAGAGCCAGGAAGATGCCAGTCTCAAGATCTGCCAGGTGTTCTGAACCCTCGTCTGGGAAACGCTTTTCCTATCTTGAACATCCCCTCACTTGCCCATTAAATGAAGTTCTCATTCTTTGTTGCTTTTCCAGGTTTGCCAAATCCAGTCAGCATCCATCATGCATTAATTAGTTCACTCATTCAAGCAGTCAACATTCATTTGCTGAACAGTTCCCCTGAATTATGACGGAGTTTACTTACCAGGCCCCAGGCACTGCTCTGGTGACTGGTACACATTATCCTATGCACTTATCATTACGACTTCACATGGTAGACCTCATTACCTCATTCTGCTTATTATTACTTTATAGTTGACCAAATAGAGGCTATATGGAGGTTAAAATGGTTACCTAAGGTTCCCCAAATTATGTCAGAACCAGGATTCAAATCCTACAAGGCTTTCATCAACCCTAGACCCAGGAAATGTGTCTTCCCTTTTCCAACTCCTGTAATATTAATTAGTCTTCCAGACCAGTGGTTTCCAAACTTGAGCAGATATCAGAATCACCTAGAGGGCTTGTAAAGCACAGATTGACGGGCCCCATCTCCACAGGCTCTGATTCAGTAGGTTGGGATGAGGCACAAGAATATACATTTTTATCAAGTTTCCAGATAGTGCTGATGATGCTGGCTGGGGAACCCACTCTGGGAACCACTGCTCTAGCCCAAGCTCTTTGAGCACAGGGATCCTCTCTTTATTTTCCTCTAGTGTTATACAATGCCTGGCACAAAGTCGTTGTTTGATATGTATTTGTTATTTTGAATTTTTCAATTGCACATTTATTTCTCCTTTATATATTATGTTGTGTTTTTATTTCTCAGTGTGCTAATTCTTAGGCTTTTCCATTTAGGGTTTAAATTCCTGGGGGGGTCAGGAATTTCATCTAGTATTTCTTAGCCCTTTTGCAGAGCTTTGCACCTACTGGGTGTTAGGTAAGTGTCCCCTGGTTGGTTGCTTGATTCAGAGACCAACCTTGCTAAGACCTAAATTGCAAGTCAATTGATCTCTGGAAGAACAGCTCTTGAAACAATCTCTAGAAACCTAGGAGAGGGCCTAGTATATAGTTGGTGTTCAGTAGTGTTTGTAGAATGAATATCACTTTGTGGCTCTGTGGTCAACAGTTTCCAGGTCTGCCTGATATCTTGAGCCCAGTTCCAGCTTAGGAGCTCAGCCTCAATTTTCCAGGGCTTTCAGTCCACCTACAGCAATGATTCTCAATCCTAGCTGCATGTTGGAATCGCCTGGGGAGCTTTAAAATAATATTGATGCCTGATATTTACACCTAGAGATTCTGATATTGCTGCTCTGGAGTGTGGTCTGAGCAGCAAGACTTTACAGGCCCCTGGTGATTCTGGAGAGCAGCTGAGGGTGAAAACCCTAATCTGGAGCATTTGGCTGCATGGTTTTCTCTTGCACATTTACAGAGGCACATATGTACGTGCATAGGGGTGCACGTGTGTGTGGAGAAGTGCAGGGCTATGTGCTCCTTCTTGAGTGGTGCAGAGTGAGCATCTCTGCCTCTAGAATGAGGGTGCAGGGATTGGAAGTCAAGCCTTGGTTAAAAACTTGGCAAAGCCAGAGGGCAGGTGAGAGCATTGAGCATGCCTACCTTCCTCCCCTATGCCTGCCTTTGGCCGACTGCTGGTTGTCACACTGCATAGCCAGGGGGGCTCAGTTTCAGGGCAGAAGGCAGGAGGTGGTATGCTGAATGCAGGTGGTGTGGCTGCTGCAAGGCTCTTTTGTTCACCCTCAGTTTAGAAGGGGCTGTTCTCCCAGAGACTGAGGTGTGGGGTTTAGCGTTTGGCATCATGTGCATTGGCACTGAGTATTCTTGGGTTTCTTGGTGGAAATGCACACGGCTACTTGAGACCCATGAGCTGGCTGAGAGCAATGGGAAAGGTCATGCCTGGGCCCTACCCCAGCAGGTTGCTTGACTCAGCACAATCCTGGTGTAATTAAGCATGACAAGAAGCAAAAGGGGAAAGGGCTGGTACTTACCCGTGTGCATTCAGCCCGGGCCCCCAGGGATCAGGGTATTCAGAGGTGCCAGCTGTTCTCAATTTTATTGGAGCCAAGGTTTGGCTCACCTAAAGCCATCTCCATCAATTTGTCTCTGGGCAGTTGGGGTGTGCTTCAGTAGACTTGCAGGATCAAGTCACCTAGAGAGATAGTTGGGTGAGTAATTCTCATTCCCTTTCCTTCTCTTCTCTCTTCTCATGTGGTCTCAGAAGCTGTGTGTAAGAGGTATGATCACATTCGTACATTCAAATTGTTCACTGTTCTTTGAGAAGTAGTTTTGGGCAAGGCACTGTTCTGGGCATTGGAGCAAGGACTAGTACGTAAGACTCAGTTTCTTTCCTAACACATCTTTTTTACTAGGTGGGAAAGCATTTGGTCGTTATAAAGTTGGGAGTCAAATTAGTCACCTACTTAGGCCAGACTGGTAATATAAATAGGTGAATTGGGAAGCCTATGAAGCCATAGGGAGTAATGGCGCTAATAGGGCCCATAGTGAACTGGGACCACATGCTGAGCCAAAAGTAGTTTTTAAAAACCCTCTTTGCTAAGCCAAAAAAGCAAGTTCTGTACAATGGGACTCAATGGTGGGCAGCCAATGTGACACCTACTTTTAGCCACTTAGTGTGGTAAACATTTAGCTAAAGGGCTCCAGGGTCCCTCATGGCTATGTGAGGGTCTGAAGAATCAAAGCCCACAATGGACTCATGATCCTGGAGATGTGCTCTTCCTGAACCAGCTTCATCTGCATTGCTAATTAAGAAGCCCCCCTTGAGCTTCTAGATTCTAGAATCTAGAATGAAGCTAGCCAAATTGGGAATTCACCTGGGCTGGTGGGCCAGTGTGGGCATCTGACGAGGCTGCAAATACTATAGGGAAGAAATTGTAGTGACTCTGCCCTCCAAGTATGACCTGAAGCTCATCTCTCCCTTTCTGTCCCTTTAGAAACACACGAAGTGCGGGACAGAGAGAAAGAACAGGGTGGGAACCTGAGCGCTCTTGTCCAGTCTTCCTCCAGCTTAGATAGAGAATGTTGACATGGAGAGCTTGGTGGGCTTCTGCCCTGCTCCCACCCTGTTTCTTTCTGGTCTCCATCTGCCCTCGCCTACTTTATTTAGTCCAGTGATGCTCATTTGCCCATCACTGGACTATGGGTCCAGATTTCAGGGGCAGGCCCTGGAGGCTTTGCCTACGGTCTCAACTCTTGAGCTCAACCCTGCAATGCTAGGGTGTATGGCAATGTTGTGATATAGAGGCCTGTTTTAGCCTCAAAGGCTCTTTCTGCCAGAGGCTGATCAAGAAACGCAGGCTTGGCCTCATGGAATTAAAGTGGCAAGTCTCTTTCTTTAGGATTTGAAGCACAACATAGCTTCTAGTTCTTTCTTCCTTCTGACATGGTGTCATCCTTCTCCAGGTGTATGGGACTCTCTCATTGTTTTCTTCTTTTCATTTGTCCATCCATGTGCTTGTGTTTCCCACAGTGTGTTGCAGTGAAATGGTTTCTGCAAAGCCCCTTGCCTCCTTCCTAAAACAATTTTCCCCTTTGCAGTGCCCCACACACCAGAGCCAAGGCCCCAAGCCACGTCAGAGTGAACAAACCACAGACTGAAATTGCAGCCATTCAGGAGAGAGGAGTCTTTAATTTGGGCTTAAAATAGCCCACAGCCTGAGATTTTGAGGGATCAGGAGCAAGGTGTAATCGCAGGAAAGGGTATTGGAGACCCACCCCAGGATGATTGAGCAGGGGCTGTGGGCAGGGAGAAAGACAGGCATAGAGATTGGGAGTCTGGGCTGGAGTCCCCACAGCTCATTTGACATTATATTCTTGAGTCTCTTTCATAATGATAGAGTGAATCATGTGGCAATAAAAATACCTGGGACCTGCCTGCTCCATCTGGAATGGTGCGTCTGCTCCCCCTCTTTGCTGAAAACTCTGTGCAGATATCATTGTCATAATAGCGAGAACCAGGTCCACCATGTTGCTGAACTTCTGAGCCACTGTGCACTGCACATGATATGTTCTATTCGTACTTTATCTCTTGAAAAAAATGTCCCCTGGAGTTGTACAAACAGCAGGGCTAGTAATAAGAAGAGCAAGGAGGTGTGAGCACTTATGGGCTCAGCATTGTTCTATCATGTTGGCATGTATAAACTTGATAAATTCTCAGCCCAACTCAGGGAGGAGGACATTGTGATTATCTCTTTTTTAATAGGGAAATAGAGGGTCAGGGAATTTAAATAACTTCCCAAATCATGACACTAGGTCAGGCTACCAAGTACACAGTAAGCTTTAGTGTGACCCTGGTACCCACACTTAACCATTACGCACACATCACCTTCCATGTTAATGTTGTGGTTTTTATTATTCTTGTTACTGTGATTACTGCCTGTCTTAGTTAGCTCAGTCTGTTATAATAAAACTAGAGGCCCTGTGCATGAAATTTGTGCACGGGGAGGGGGGGGCGGTCCCTCAGCCAGGGCTGCACCCTCTCGCAATCCAGGACCCCTCGGGGGATGTCCGACTGCTGGTTTAGGCCCAATCCCTGCCTGCCTGATAGCCCCTAACCGCCTCTGCCTTGGCCCCCGCCTGCCGTGGCAGCCACCTCTGCCTCGCCCCCACCACGCGGCTTCATCTGGAAGGTTGTCTGGAAGGATGTCCGAATGACAGCTGGAAGGTCGTTCAGCTGCATATTATGCTTTTATTATTATAGATACTGCAGACTGGATGGGCTAAACAACAGACACCTATTTCTCAGAGTTCTGGAGTCTGGACATCCGTAATTGAGGTGCCAGCATGGTTGAGCTCTGGTGAGAGCTCTTTTCCTGGCTTACAGACAACCGCCTTCTCTCTGTCTCCTCATATGATGGAGAGAGTGCTCTAGTGTCTCTCCTTCTTATAAGGACACATCGCATCCTGAGGCTCCAATCTCATGATCTCATCTAAACCCAATTACCTCCCCAAGGCCATTCCTCCAAACACCATCACATTGGGGCTTCAATATCTGAATTTGGGGGGAAGACAAACTGTCATAACACTGTCATTTCTTGTTTTTGACCCTAGTGGACTATATAAGCTCCTAGATCAGAGGTCAGCAAATCACACAGTAAATATTTAGGCTCTGGGGATCATATAGTCTCAGCCGCAACTATTCAACTCTGCCCAGATAGCACGAAAGCAACCATAGTCAGTCTATAAGCGGATGAACATGGCTGTGTTCCATGAAAACTATTTATGGGGACTTAAATTTGAATTTCATATACTTTTTTGTGTCATGAAATATTAGTCTTCTGAGTTCCTTCTACTATTTAAAAACATAAAACCCATTCTTAGCTTGTAGTCAAAACAGCCAGTGGGCTTGATTTGTCCATAGTTTACTGACCCTGGTCCTAGAGCCCAGGGATTTGGAGGGTCGTGTATTTACTTTAATCCATGTCTTCCCAGGACCTCGGTCCTGGCAGTCAGTCCACATCCCTAAATGCTGATTGAATGAGAACTCCGTGGCAGCTCTCACAGGTATGCTGGATGACCTGGGGATACTGCTGATTTTCAGAGGAGCCAAAAGTCGCCCTTGCTCCGAGCAAGGGGCGGAAATTCAATCTTTGTCACAATGGCTGCGAAGAGAGCAGGAGCCTCCCGCTTGTGGGTCTTCACAAATGTTTGTGGGAGAGGGAAGAGAGAATTTCTTTTTCCACAGAAAGTGTAGATTTATTCTTTGCAAATAGACCTACAGACGTGATTTGTAATGGGAAACAGATTTCCCCCCTGAAGATAAATGGAATGTCCCCACCTCCCAAACTGAGAAGAGAATTGTTTCCTCTTTACAAAGGGAACAAATTGGATTCTCAAAGGAATAATCAGAGAAGTTTTTAAAATTGTCATAATAAGTAAGATATGGTTTCACGAATGATGAAAGGGAGGGCTGCCTTTCTCTGGTCTGGACATGCAGAACCGGTAGAAGAATCACATGGGGGTCTCTCTCTCTCTCTCTCTCTCTCTCTCTCTCTCTCTTTTCTCTCTCTTTCTCTCTTTCTATCTCTCTCTCTCCATGATCCCTGTCCCTTGCCCTATCAGTGTCACATGAAGAGAGTGGCTTCTGCCTGAATGGGGTTGGTGGGGCCATCCTGGTTCAGTGTCTCATTATAGAGACATCATTGTCTTCCTTTCATGCCCTTCTTCTTCAGCACATTACTGAGGTGGGACCCCACACCCCAGGCAAGCTTCCTGACAGCTGCAGATCATTTTGGTCCGTGGTAGAGGGCATTACAAATGGGAGCCTTGCCCACGCAAAGGGATGGTGTTTGGAATGAGCGTGGTGGCCTGGATGGACAAACCACTTGGAATACACTTCCAGGCAGCCAGGAATCAAGGCTGAGGCTTCGGACCTTGGTGCAGGTGAAGAACCATGATGGGTTGAGGGACCAGTGCCATACACCTGGACAAAAGTCAGCATCAGCTCTGTCCTTGGCCAAATGCGGCTGAGCATGGATGCTAAGAGCTGGTATATAAGGAAGAGTGGCTGGGAGAGGAAGAAAGTACAGACCTTTACTTTGAAGAGCCTTAACTCCCCACGCCTTTGCTGGATATGTGGAGGAGGCTTCCACACTGCGCTTGCCCTCCAGGTGCTCATAAGAAAGTATACAATTAGTTATTTCAATTCTCTGGGAGCTATAGGAATAAAAAGCATGGAGCCATGCCAATCCAGCCTTGCTCTCTGGAATCGCTACCCTGTCTATCGTAGAACATGTGTAAATAGGGAAAGTTACTTAATCTCTCAGGACCTCCATTTCTGTCAAGTGGAGATAATAATAGTATACACCTCAGGAATTTTAAGAACTTGAAGGAGATGAGAAGTGCCTGATAAATCATGAGACCTCAATACATGGCAAAACTGTTTTACTGTTATTGTTCATCATTATTATACTTTCCCAGCAGTAATAACTTCCTACAGTTGTATAACTCTTACTTAATTTCTAAAGCCTTTTAGCTTATAATACTTCATTTGATCATCTCAGAAACTCTCTGAGGTTCAGCAAGTGCTATTACCCCATTTTGCAGATGAGAAGAGTGGCTCACCCAAACCATGTGATTAGTGAGTCATGGAACTGGCCCTGAGCCTTGGTTGGTGCTGCAGCCTTTGGTCTGGTTGTCATCGACTGTGCCGTTCTGCCTTCTCACAGGTGCACGAGGCTGTGTCAGCCTGTGCATAAGACGTTCGATGTATAAGAAGTTTTATCTGCTCTCAAGGAGCTTCTAGTCCAGTTGAAATTCAAAGAACCTGGTCTAGGAAACGGAGAGTCCACATGCAAGTGAAGGCACATTTGCTGTTTCCAACAGAGGCAGGCCAGAAACTGACTAGCCAGGAGTCTTACATGGCGCCATGAGATGACATCCAGAATTTTCTTATGCTTAACCTGCAAAGACCTGTCTCTGATTTCCTGCATGTCACTCCTGCAAATTCCCTCCATGTGTGAAATGTGCAAAGAAGCCAACTCTGTGGCGGATGGTGAAGCTCCAAGTTGCATCACATCCCCTCCACCACTCCTCCTTCGCAGCAGACCTTAACATTATTCTGTGATTGCTTCGCATCATCCTTCCCAAATGTGCATCAAATTAAAGAGTTATTAGGGCATGGCAGGACATGTTTATGGGGAAGAATTTCCTTTAAAGTCACAGCTCAGCCTGAACTTACTTTATTAGTGTTTATACAAAGTATGTAGTGTGTTCCAACGCAATCCATATTTATGTTCCTGCAACCATTGCATTCCTTGGGCTGCCCCTTCCTGTTTTCTTAAAGTGATTACTGCATCTAGATTAACAGTTAATAGTGTGTGTGCTGTATGGCTGGTCAGGCTTGGAGACCTGCACCTTTCAGAGAATGACAACCACAATGTGTCCTACAAGAAGAATAGATTTTATTTTATTTTATTTTAAAAATTCTTACCTGGGGATATGTTTTTATTGATTTTTAGAGAGAGAGGAAGGGGGAGAGAGAGTATGCACCTCACCCAGGGATTGAACCCACAACCTAGGTATGTGCCCTGACAACCTAGCTATGTACCCTGACTGGGAATTGAAACTGCAATCTTTTGGTGCACAGGACAGTGTCCCAACCAAATGAACCACCCATTCAGGGCCAAATAGCATAGATTTGAAAGTGGTCTGATCAAAGTGGACAAAAACGGGGGGCGGTCCATAAGAATAAGGACATGGGGAACAGGCCCCCTTGTTTGTCCACTCACCTCTATCATGGGTATTTTGTGGCTCTAACGAGGAACACTATTTGCCCAGGACAGTTCTAACTTTGCCTGTTTTCCTGATATAATTACTAAAGGCAGTCTTTGATGTGCAAACCATTGCAGTTTGGATGTTAAATTACATGGTCACTCTAGTTCGAACTGGTGCCCAGATTTACTGGTGTAAGTGAAATATGAACATCGACTTTGGATCTGAATCCATGGTCAATGAGGACAAATGTAACTTCCTGCATGTCACTCCTGCAAATTCCCTCCATGTGTGAAATGTGCAAAGAAGC
Organism: Myotis brandtii; assembly: GCF_000412655.1. NCBI lineage: Eukaryota > Metazoa > Chordata > Mammalia > Chiroptera > Vespertilionidae > Myotis > Myotis brandtii. The sequence continues at coordinate 14,938,621 of NW_005362269.1, read as the reverse complement.
CAACTCTGTGGCGGATGGTGAAGCTCCAAGTTGCATCACATCCCCTCCACCACTCCTCCTTCGCAGCAGACCTTAACATTATTCTGTGATTGCTTCGCATCATCCTTCCCAAATGTGCATCAAATTAAAGAGTTATTAGGGCATGGCAGGACATGTTTATGGGGAAGAATTTCCTTTAAAGTCACAGCTCAGCCTGAACTTACTTTATTAGTGTTTATACAAAGTATGTAGTGTGTTCCAACGCAATCCATATTTATGTTCCTGCAACCATTGCATTCCTTGGGCTGCCCCTTCCTGTTTTCTTAAAGTGATTACTGCATCTAGATTAACAGTTAATAGTGTGTGTGCTGTATGGCTGGTCAGGCTTGGAGACCTGCACCTTTCAGAGAATGACAACCACGATGTGTCCTACAAGAAGAATAGATTTTATTTTATTTTAAAAATTCTTACCTGGGGATATGTTTTTATTGATTTTTAGAGAGAGAGGAAGGGGGAGAGAGAGTATGCACCTCGCCCAGGGATTGAACCCACAACCTAGGTATGTGCCCTGACAACCTAGCTATGTACCTTGACTGGGAATTTAAACTGCAATCTTTTGGTGCACAGGACAATGTCCCAACCAAATGAACCACCTATTCAGGGCCAAATAGCATAGATTTGAAAGTGGTCTGATCAAAGTGGACAAAAAGGGCGGGGGGGCGCTCCATAAGAATAAGGACATGGGGAACAGGCCCCCTTGTGTGTCCACTCATCTCTATCATGGTATTTTGTGGCTGTAACGAGGAACACTATTTTCCCAGGACAGTTCTAACTTTGCCTGTTTCCCTGATATAATTATTAAAGGCAGTCTTTGATGTGCAAAGCATGCAGTTTGGATGGTAAATTACATGGTCACTCTAGTTCGAACTGGTGCCCAAATTTACTGGTGTAAATGAAATATGAACATCGACTTTGGATCTGAATCCATGGTCAATGAGGAACAAATGTAACTCCGATAAAACCGTCAATAAAAAGCTCAGGTTCAGCCCAGCTGGCGTGGCTCAGTGGTTGAGTGTTGACCAATGAACCAGGAGGTCATGGTTTGAATCCCGGTCAGGACACATGCCTGGGTTGCAGGCTCAATCCCCAATGTGGGGTATGTAGGAAGCAGCCAATCGTTGATTCTCTCTCATCATTAATGTTTCTATCTCTCCTTCTCCCTTCCACTCTGAAATCAATAAAAACATATATTTAAAAAGAAAAAAGCTCAGGTCCAGATCATTCAGTCATTCAACAGATATTTATTTATGTCTTTTATGTGCTAGGCATTATGCTGAACCCTGAGGATTCAAATATAAATAAGATATGGCCCTGATGCCCAAGAAATTGGAGTTTATTAGTTTAGCTAAAATTTTTAGTATGTTACAAAAATTGTGTGATTAGGTCATGTCAATTGGTCTCTCACTCTTCAGGACTCTGTATTTATTTCTTGAAGTTGATTGCTAAAGTCTCAGGCACTGACACCTGAATGCCTGGATATAGATGCTCATTGGTCATTATCAGCTTATGACCATACATATGGGTATCAATCACCCTGTGCTTCCATTTGCTCGTTCATGAAATGGGAATAATAATAGCACTGACCTCACAGGCTGGTGGTGAGGAGTATAAGAGGCACTGAATGTGAAGTGCTTAGCATAGTTTTTAGCACATGGTAAATACCCCGTGCACGTTGGCTCTCGCATGGTAATTACTCATTCTGCAGGATGAGTAATTTAGACCCTAATGTGGGCAGGATGCAGGTTCTGTACCTCTGTTGATGATAACTTAGATGTCATTCTTTAAAAAAAAAAAAAAAGCATAGTTTAAGGTAATGTCTGTTAATGGGGCTCAAAGCCTATGAGAATTATCCTGGGGAATAATTCAGGGTCAGTGAGAGTCTAACCCTGGGGATCAGTCATTACATTTTCCACCTTTTAAAATTGGGGCAGGTAGTTTTCCCAGGGTCATGCTATAAGGTAGAAACAGCACAGAGAAAGATCATGATTGCTTAACTTCTAGGCCTTTCTTTCCCACTCTGCTGTATAGCCATGTGCCATCAGTCAGCACAGACCAGGCTATGCTTCAGGAACAAAGAAACCCAGATATATCTGTGGCAAAACACAGTAAGCCGTGCAGTTGCTGTGGGCAGTGGTCGTGGTCTGTACTCCACACTGTCACTCCGGAACCCAGGCTTCTTCCGTATGAGGATACCACCTTATCAAGGAAGACAAGGAAGGGGAAGAGAGGATTATGCTGTGTGAGATGTTCTATGGTCTTGCCTGGAAAGAAATCAGTCTCGTGGTCCCACCTAGATACAAGGGGCACCAGGAAATGTAACCTCACTGTTTACCAAGGAGGAAAATGAAAGTGTGGTGAACACATAGCTGTGCCCTGCCATGCCATGCGCCTGACGTTTCTTGTCACATTTCCAAAGGCTGACCCCAGTCTCTTCTGAGGTTTCTGTTTCCTGACTTCCAGGGATTTGAAGAACCATATTTTCATGGGCTCTACATGCAGTGTAGGGAAGGTTTTGAGAATGGGCCTTCTGAGGATTGTTTGGAAAAGCTTGAGATTTCTGTTCATGATAAAGTGGGACAAACAATGAACTTTTTTGACTGATAGGCATCACCTGGCGGTCATTGCTCAGAAAGGAGTAAGTTGCCATTCTAGAGTCACTTTGTCGTATCCCTTAATCCTCAGTGGTCGGCAAACTGCGGCTTGCGAGCCACATGCGGCTCTTTGGCCCCTTGAGTGTGGCCACGAAGTTTCAATAGCACTGTACGTGCGTGCCCGCACGTGGTATTTTGTGGAAGAGCCACACTCAAGGGGCCGCAGTTTGCCAACCACTGTCCTAGGAGGTAGCTACTGTTATACCCATTTTTTGGATGAAGAAAGAGAAGCCGGGGATGGGTTAAGAACCTGCCCCAAATCACACCACTGCTAAGATTTGAGTCCAGGCTCTCTGGTTCAGGCCTGCTTTCTTAAACATTGGGCTCTGGAGCAGGGATCTCAAACTGACATGCCTGTAAGGCCCAAGGAGGTCCATCAGTTAGGGAAGCAGACCAGGTGGACTGATGGACTGCCAAGCACATGTCTTATCCAAAATGGGCAGTTGCTTCTTAGCTCCACTTCACAGTGGCCCCGAATTTTTTGGGAGACAACCCAGGATTCCAGATTTATAAGTTACATTCTCCCAAATTGGCAATTAAGTTACAAATCTTAAACCCATACTGAGAACCAGACTAAACACATCTGCAGGCCAGAATGGGCCTGTGGGCCACCAGTTTGCAAGTTCTACTCTACTGCCTCCAGCAAAGAGCTAGGTATGCCTCAGGCAGGCCCTTTCCTGCTACAGCATGGATAGAATGAGCAAGGCAGGCCAGCAGGGAGCCCTCCTGCAAGAAAGAGCAGTCAAAACAGAGACCCAGCCCACCCTTCCTCCTTGCAGGGCCCTCACCGCCACCACATGCAGCCATCCAGGTTGCCCCTCGCTCCGGACCGTTCTCCTCCCTGCAGGTAGCTGTCTGCGCAGCGCTGGCTGCAGACTTTTGCAGGTGTAAAATTATATATGCAAGTGTGTTGCCAAGCCAGAAATTTAGCCCAGGGAGGCTTAGTTCCCAAACAACTGAGGTAGTCTGAAGCCAGTTTTTTAAATCAAACTCAGTCATTTCTCTCCCAAATGCGTGTGTTTTTAAACTTGTATGTGGTTATGTAATGGATGAGAATGCAGTGCAGAAGTCAGAGAGCAGTCAAACGATGCCTCCTGTTGTGCAAGTCGGGAGAGGTAAAGCGTGAGACTGGAGCTCTGTGAGGGTGATCCGCAGGGACATGCGGCTGCCTGACCTGGCGGACGGCGATTGGACGGTTCTTGAACGGTTCTTGAACACATGCTGTTTCCTCTGCACCCTCACGGAAGATGGATGGCATCAAGCCCTTTGGGCTGGGAGAGGACGCAAGGACAGGAAGACACCCATAGGGCAGGACAGTCTGAGCAGCTTCAAAGAACTGCCCTCGGACTTATCAAGGAACATCTCACTTTGGCCAGATTTCCAGAGCCTTGAGTAGCTGTGGCTCTGCTGGTCACTAGCTATGGGGAGAAATCCTATTTCAACTGGATCACACATTTTCAACATTTTTTGGTGGGGAGGGAAGGGTGCATGAGTAATACATATTTACTGTGGGAAATACCAACCGCCCCAATAAGCAAAATGTAAAATGTTTTAAAAAACAACAAAACTCTTCGCCCAGCGTCTAGAGAAAACTAATGTACATTTCTCTGAGTCTCTGAGTGTCTTCAAGGGGCCTCCCTTCATCCGAGGTGTCTGGGAGGACAGGAGGGGAGGATAGTCTGTGGTCTTGGCTCCCACAGAGCTGCACACTCCTGTGTTACCAGCTTCAGGTGGTGGCTCTCAGTCCTCAGCAGTCCCTGGCTTGCCGCTGTGTCACTCCAGTCGCTACCTCTGCTATTGCGTGGTTCTCCCAGTGTGTGTCTCTGTTTTTTTCATCTTATGAGGACTTCACTCATGCTGGATTAGCGCCCACGCTAATGGCCTTATTTTAACCTGATTACATCTACAAAGGTTCTATTTCCAAATAGGGTGACATTCACAGGTACCGGGAGTTAGGACTTCACCTTATGGGGGAACACAATTCAACCCATGATGTAGTGGTAGGGTCTGGATGGAGAAAGGATGTTAGTAGCTTTCAAAGCCAGCCAATAGCAGGAATGTATTTGTTGATGGAGTGCCTAGCACAGTTCCCCTATCTGGTAGGTGCTCAGTAAATGTCTGTGGACCAAAAGAAGAAAGAATTAAGTGAAGCAGGCTAAGAACAGCAGTGAGCCCCACCTGCCTACTGTTGCACCGTGAAAGGGATTGGCAATTGGGGGAAATGAATCTGGTTGTAGGGGGCAGGTCTGATGTCAGGGGAAAGAGGCTGAGGGCTGTTAAATCAGGCATTTCCTGCTGGACCCCTTTTTCCCTTCTGTCCTTTCATTGCTGAAAGCTTGAAGTCTGCCTCAAGGATGCTCCACAGTCTGGGTGCCACCTGCCTCTGTAATCCTATTCGGTGACATTCTGCTCCAGTACCTGACTTCCTTTCTGTGGCTCAGATCCTCCAAATGCTTTCTCTACTCAGGACCTTTACGATTCTGTCCTCCACTTGGAAAGCTCTCCCTTCAGCCTTTGCCCTTAGCTAGCTCCTTCAAAGTATTACAAAGCTGCAATTGAGTATTGGCTGGGACTGAGGTCTCATATGAAGGCTCAACCGGGGACAGATCCATGTTCAAGCTCTCGAGATTGTTAACAGAATTTGGTCCTTTGCAGCCTGTTAGACTGAAGGATTTGGGCTCTTGCTGGTCATTCTTAGGTCTTTGTTGGTTGTCTATGGAGGCTTCCCTCAGTTCTTGCCTATGTGCTTCCCTAATGTAGCCACTTGCTTCATCACAGGTAGCAAGGGAGAGTCCCCTAGCAAGACAAGGCATTATAGTCGTGTGTGATGTAATCACAGAAGTGACATCCTACCACCTTTGCTGTATTATATTGATGAGAAGCAAGTCCTACCCACACTCAAAGAGTGGGGATTACACAAGGTGGTAATACCAGGAGGGAGGGCACCCTAGAATCTGTCTTCCATTCTTACTAGGAGAATAAAAGTTCCCTGAAAGAAACCCTTTATTTGTTCAACACTCTATTCCTAGCTACCATCACAGTGCCAGGTCCAGAGTAGTGTTTAATAAAGGTGCGTGATCAGAAAAAAGAAAGGATAGAAGTGAGGAGGAGAAAGGGAGAGGAAGGAAGGAAAAACAGACGGAAGGAAAGAAGGAATGTCTTGCTTTCCTCTGCAACATCTTCTGGGTTTACAATTGAAGCCCTTTTCTCCACGCTCTGCTAACAGCTTCACTAGGGGATGTTTTTGCTGCTCCCCCTTCCCACATGTGCCACAGCAAAAAAAAAAAAATTGCTGGAATGCCACAGAATGAATCAAAAGAAGGGTATGGATACATATGTGCTAAGATAGGGACAGTGGCCTAGCCTAGAACGTTTTTGTTTCATTTTTTCCGATGTTGTTCTAAATTCTTCTTCCTCTTCCATCCCACCCAAGGTGTCAAACAGATGTGAAAATACCACAGAGCTGCAAGTCACAGTGTTGGTTTATGATTTATGATTGGGATGGGGGAAAATAATGCAGGAGATTACCATGGTGATGCCTGTTTATGGAGGCAACATGGCAGATGATGAGGAACATGGCAGAAACCAGACACTGGCAAACACAGCAAGAAAGCACTTCTGCCTGGAGCTTGCAAAGGGGCTCAGCACTCCCACAGGCCCAGAACTCCCTGGGCAACAGACGAGGAAGTGTGCCACCTTGGCCATAGTGGGGAGTAGCAAAGCCACTGGGAGTGCCCCTGTGCTTTCTTCAAGACATAGGGATGGGGGATTCTGTTCCATTCTATTCCTTTTTTTCAGTCAGCTGTTAACTGACGCAGTGGAAAGTGCTTAGACTCTAGTTGCAGATGAGCAGCATGATGTGATATAAAGCATGAGCCCGAGTTCACATCCCAGCCTTTGCTGCGTATTGGTTGTGTGATCTCATGGCAACTTGTTTTATTGGTAAAATCTTCTAAGTTGGGGTGTAGGTAGGGGAGACTAAGCTTCAGTTTCCTCATGTGAAAAATGGGAAAATAATAGTATCTATCACATAGGATTGCTGTCTAGATTAGAGAGAATGAACATAAACTTTTTTAGCACAATGCCTGGTGCATAGTTTGGGCCCAGCAAATATCAACTCTTATTAAGGCTGATCTTCAGTATTTTTATCTGTTGAAGGATGTCTAATACCTACCTTTCAGAGCAGTTGCAACGAGAAGAAAGAAAAAAAGGATGAAGAGCTACTGACTCAAAATTGTTGCACTTGTCAATGTACTAGACTGCTATACCCAATAGTTCCAAAATTTCAGTGTCTTAAGAGTTATGTCTGAAACATGCCTAAGTCTAATGTGAGTAAATGGGGAGGCAGGGAAGGGAAGGTCTCTGTTCCATGCAGTCCTTCAGGGACCCAGGCTCTTTCTATCTGCTCACCTTGGGCTGGAGTCAGTAGATTTGTGGAGTCCTCCACTGGATCTACTGACTCCAGCCCAAGGTGAACAGGATGTTTTATGGACCAAGGCCTGAAGGCAGCATATATTGCTTCTGCCCATGTAATTGTGAGAACTCAGTTACATAGTTGCCCCTACCTGCAAGGGAAGCTGAGAAATGTAGCCTCTCTGTGTGCACCAGACAGAGGGAAATGGTTTGGTGGACAACTTGCCAGTCTGCCACAATATTTAATGAATGGCACCTGCTCATTGTGATTATTGTATTACACCAGGGTGATTCCCATGGCATTGCAAGCCCCACTTGGAGGGATGGGCAGCCCTAATTATGCAGTCTTACTCCTCAGAGCCTGAGAGCAGCACCAATTCTCACCTCATTCCTAGAATGACAGGGGAGCCTTCAGCCCCTGTGAGTTATTGCTGACCATAAAGACACCACTGAGAATTTCAAGGGTGGCAGGCAAGACTCAGAAAGGACGTGTGAGAGTCATGTGAATGCAGGTCCATTGTTAATGCTAAATTAAATATTTGGAAGGTGGCTTTCCTTTCTCTTTCATCTTTCCATTTTTTGCAAAACAAATCATTCCAACACTTAATGGTTTTCCCTCCCTCCCTCCTTCCTTCCCTCCCTCTCTCCCTTCCCTCTCTCTCTCCCTCACCTCCCATGGTCTTCTGGTCTTTTCACATGGCAGCTCAGGGCTCCAATGCAGTTGCTCTGAGAGACAGACAGGCAGTCACTTATTGTCAAAGAAATCATTTGCAGACATGTTTTAAAACCACTTGGCCTCCCCACCCCACATCTAGTTTTCCTATCCAGGATCACTCCAGGTGGGACCATGCCTGCAGATGGTTCAGAACTCATCCTAGGCTGAGATCTGATTCCCTCAGAGGCTAAAGGTGAAGGCTGAGAAATCTAAGAATCCATAGGAGCCTGGACTGGGACAATAGGGTTGGGGGAAGGATGGGCACATGAAGTAGTGCAGCCTCTTCTCAGGGGCAATTTAATTAATTCCCATTTTTAGCCAGGCATGTTTGCAATCCAGGCTTTGCATGTCTCACCATTCCAAGGTCTGCATGTAGGAGAGAGTTACAGAAAGCATGGAGGATCAGAGAATTTAAGTGAATTATGCAAGCTCACGGAACAGGGAGTGGGGGGTGGACAGAGATTTGAACCCTAACCTGTCTCACCTCAAAGCCCATGTGCTCCCTGACCTTCTCCTTGGCAGTCTGGCAGTATTGCATGGATCAGGGAGGAGAAGCTACCATGGAAATAACCATGGAAATAGGTGTCATAGAAATGCTTCGAGGGAGAGGCAGCGGGAGGGGCCACTCGTGGTGCTCCCTTCCTATCAACCACAAAAATGCCCCCTCTTTTCACCTGGAGGAAGATAGCATGCAAACCGAGTCTCTTGAGGATCCCAAGATTCATCTCTAAGCACAGAGTTTAGGGTGGGGCAGTCAGCTGCTCTTGGTGCAATGAAATTTCAGAGTGGAGGTGGGGGTATTCAGTTCAACTAATTATAGTAACAATAGCTGCCATGATTGAGTATTTAACAAGTGTCAGATAAGCGCTATGCATGCATCATCTCATTTAACCCTCTTAAAAACTGTTGAGGTCAAGGTTGTCACCCTCATTTGGCAGATGGAGAACCTAAGCCTCGGAGATGCAGTGAACTGCCTTTAGGTCACTCATTATGTGGCAAGGTGAGGATTCACACTCAGGGCTGCTTGCCTCTGAAGCTCTGCCTCCCAGACACTGACTATGTTCCCACGGCAGCCCCATGGTCCCATCACAACCCAACTCCAAGTCCTCAGCATCTCAGCAGCACACTGTGTCCCCCTTCACATAATAAAAATTAATTGAAGAATATTGGTGCCACAGCCACTGGCATTAGCTGCTGAGATACCATGCTGTGTCCCATAATGAAACCCTTAGTTGCATTGTCATATTCACAGTTGTAAAGGCCCCCAAACAACCTTCCCAGTTGTGAGGGGTGGTGAGAAAAATACTCAGGGCGATTATGGGCATGCACAGATCCCTGTCTGCATGCTGGTCCCTAATCTTTGCGTGAGCAACCCTTTTCTATTTCCCTGTGCAGTTCTTGCTCTTCCTTCACCAGCACTCACCTTAGTCTGAGGAGTCTACATACTGCCCTTCTCCATTGTAGGCTAGTTAAGAAACAACTTTGCTATTTTAGATAGTGGAACAGTGGATGGAGTGGGGAGTTCCCAGATGAGGTTCCTCAAGGATCCACTTCATATTTCCTTCAGTATTATTTTTATATCAGGAGAGTAATCCCTCCCCAAACTTGGTTTTTCCTCCTGCAAGGTGTGAGAATCTGAAAATTATTTTCTCGTTCTTTTTATGCAACTGCAGATCTCACAAGTCTCACTGAGGTCCAACTGCAGGGTGACAACCTCAGGACCTGACTGGGAAAACCAAGGAAGTGCAGTGGTCCCTCCTTATCCACAGGGCATATGTTCCAGGCCCCCATGAATGCCTGAAACCATGGATAGTACTGAACCCTCTGTGTACGTTTTTTTTCCTGTACCTCATACCTTTTCACTCAAAGGAAGCACTTTACGGCTTTTCTTGGCATATCCAAATTGCCAGCATCATATTTGTGCTTTGGGGGCCATGAGTAAGTAGGATAAGGGTCACAAGCCCTGTGATTCCATGGCAGTCGAACTGAGCTGGCTGCTGAGTGACTAATGGGCCAGTAGCATTCACACTGCACAAAGGGATGATTCACATCCTGGGCAGAAAGGAGTGGGAAGGCGTGACATTCCATCACACTACTCAGAGTGGTGCACAATTTAAAACTTAATCATTGTTTATTTCTGGAATTTTCCATTTATTATTTTCTTATCGCAGTTAACCATGGGCCACTGAAACTGCAGAAAGTGATGCTGGGAAAAGGGGGGATTACTGTAGAGAACATGTAGATAGGAACCCATCACTGGAAAATGTCCTTTTAGCTAAAAAGCAGAGCAAGATCATTTACATGTACCTTGTTGAAGCTCTAACTTGGCCAAAGCCCCGGAAAGTTTCTCATAAGGAAGGCATGGAAAATAGGAATTAATTGTTCAGCATTCATTATTAAGAATTAGAATGTTATTTATGGTCCTTTTTTGTGTCCAGTCTTCTTATATAGTTTTAGTGAACACATTTATACAGGTTTATTCTTGACTTTGTTTTTCCCTAATCCTGGTTTGCAACCATCATGGTACTCCCTTCTCCCCAACAAAGCCACCAGAATGCTTTCAGTTCTCCTATAATAAATCCTTCTCTTTGGGACCATTTTTAGGATCTTAAGCCTACAAATTGAGGCAGCAGTAATCCATGTAGCTGTCGTTACCTAATGTAGGGAATTAACAAAGTTACCTTGGCTCTGTGCCAAGCACACAATCTACCTTATTGGGCTATGGTGTTAAATGAGATATGGTCTTTGTCCTTGGGAAGTCCTCAAACTAGGTGGGAAATAGACAAGTACCTGGCTAGGTATCAAAGTCAGTCAAGATTCTTCTGGTTTCAAGTGATGGCAAATTTAACTCAAACTACTTTAAGTCAAAATGTAAGAGGGATGGGATAGAGTGGCTCCACATAATCTCCAAATACAGAGGTGTCTGGCTTCAGGCATGTGTGTCTCCAGAGCCTCATAGGATAGCACGAGAAATTAATCTTTTTTTTATCTCCTAACTCTGGAAAGCTCTGTCTTCATGGGAAAGATGGCTGCTGGCAGTGCTGAACAGCTTAGCAGCCCCAGTACAGAAGAGCCCACTGGGAATTTGAGTCATATTTGCATTCCTGAAACAATGACTATGGTCAGAGGGGGCAAAGATGCACATAATCTTGGCCTGATGAGGAGCTTATCCCTGGAGCTGAGACGAAGGTTCAGCCCCACTTATATGACGTGATCTGTGAGTTGGGGGTGGGGAGTTGCCAAAGAAAAATTTCTGACCTGGTGAAGGGGCAACAGAAGCCAGGCAGCTACATATAACAGGCTCTACTACAGACATAATGGATAGCTTATTCCATACAATACCCTTAAGGTTAGTTGGGCATGCTCAGGGGATATCATTAATCATTGGAATTGCCTTCTTCTTGACAAGCAACATCCCTCCAGTCCAAGCCAGTCTGGGTTGAATAGACCATAAATGTAACCTGAAAAAATCTTACCCAAGTTTTCTCTCCATTTCAGTGACCTGGACAGAAATAATATCACCAGGATCACCAAGATGGACTTCGCTGGACTCAAGAACCTTCGAGTCTTGTAAGTAGCACATTACTCTCCAGCACATTTTTATATTTAGCTCTTCAGCCTTATGAAAGGGTTCCATTACCCTAACATTATACCCCCTAGCACTGGGCAACAGGAATTTTCCATTCTGTGGCACAAAACCCTTCATTAGGTACCGGGTTTTCACAGGTATCTCACTCTGTGTCTCACTGCTGCTGGCTGGGCTAGACCAATGGAAGAATTCTGTCCCGTGACAGGGAAAACAGAAGGCCATACATGAATAAGTCAACATGCCCAGCTTCTAGGATGACAGCAATGTCAGACTGACTAACCATTCTTCCCTTCCAAAGAGATTATAATTTCTTCTCCAGCATGTGCATTAAAAGAGAAATCAGGACAAATGTTATTTATCTTGTTTAATGGAGAGAGAAGGGGAGGAGTGGGGAGGGGAGGGGAGGAGAGGGGAGAGGAGGGGGGGGGAGGGGGG
>NW_005362269.1:14907738-14922884 GCF_000412655.1 Myotis brandtii | reverse complement strand
GAGAGGGGAGAGGAGGGGAGGGGAGGGAGAGAGAGAGCCAGACAGGGTCAGAGCCCTTGCTGAACACCCAGCTGTGCAGACAGGTAGCAGAATGTGAGATGGGCATTTGCAAAATGGGGGAGCAAGGAATATGAGGTCTCATTTCTAAATAGTGATCCCTCATCTCAGTCTAAGCTGCCTCCCACACACACCCCGACCAGGGCCAGGGATTAAGCCTGCAACCAAGGTACATGCCCTTGACCAGGAATCGAACCTGTGACCCTATGGTCCATAGGCCGACACTCTAACCACTGAACCCAACTGGCCAAGACTGAATTCCTTGGCTTTTAGATGGTTGTCTTCTCCCTGGGGCCCTTTCTACTGTCTTAGCTCAATGTATGTATGTCTACATTTCCCCTTTTTATAAGGACACCAATCATATTGGACTAGGGCCCATCCTAATGACCTCATTTTAACTGGATTACATAGTACAGACCTCATCTCCAAAAGAAGGTTGAATACACTAGGGGGAAGGGCATCAACATTTGGATTTGAGGGGGAATACAATTCTACCCATTTAAATAAAAGTCCTTCTAACTCTCATAATTGCACATATGATGCTTTTCGGTTTTAACCTTTTCATGAATAGTCTGTTTAGTCTCCCTGCAGCTTATGGAGTATTACTTGTATAACACTGTTTTCCTGATTGAGAATTAATAGTAGTAATGATGATGATAAACTAAGATATATGTGGTACCTTCCACAGACCAAACTCTATGTTATGTAGTTATTAACCCCTACATGTCCAGAGGAAACAGAGGCTCAGATAGGTTAAGTGGTCCCAACTCCACATAGCAGGTAAGCAAGGGAGGAGGAATCAGAACCCAGGATATGTGCTTTCTCACCTCCACACAGTGCCCCTTGCATTATAGGGAGTTTAGAAAACCAATAGTCTACCTGTTTGTAAATGCACCACGGAGGAGCAAGCTGTTTCCTGAGTGTCCCTGAGCACCAGTGTGTGAGGACACTGGGATCCGAATGCGGGGCCTCCCGCCATCAGATGCTCTCCCCTCGATGTGTTCTCCAGTCTTCAGCCAGCACACGGCCTTCTCCAATCCTTGGAGGGAAGACCCCAGCCCCTGCCATGTCTGTCTTTTGCTCTAAGCAGTCATATGACTGTCAGATGACTGGCAGCTCTGACAAGTATGTGTGCTCAGAATTGAGACTGGGACAGGAATGAGGGAATTCCAGGGCTCAGTGTTAGGGTGTTTTTATCAAGGAGATAGAGGCAGTAAACACCTGATTCCAGGTAATTTTTCTGCTGACAGAACAGACATTTAGCTTCTCTCATTTTTTCCCCATTTCTAACTCCCCAGCATCTGTGAAAGATTTCCTTTCATACAAGTCAGAAATTTCACCTACTGCTTCATTTTCTAACAGAGTCAAAAATAACCCTTTGATTTTCTTACCATTACATCAGAAAGACTAATAAAAATTCCAATTTCCATATCTTCTCTCTGCAAATAGAAAGTTTAAAATAATCACATAAGATCGTGTTAATATCTTCCGGATGGTCTACAACATTCCTTTGACTATGGTTTGTTGGTACATTCTTCTTATTTTGTTTTCAGTTAATGGGTACAATCTTATTTTGATAAGCGATGCCAAAACCCTCTCCCTTCCCCCACGTTATAGACTCTATCAATATAATATGTTTCACGGTCTCATCAATTCATACGCAGTCCCATTCAAGTGGCCCATTATTGCTCTATAAACATCAGGCAGGTGGGATAGTGGAAGTGCTTTCTAACAAACACCAATAAAATACCCAGACATATCAACGGTATTTTTCCTTAATCTTTGCTGTTTAGCAGAATAGCCTAAATAACTATCTTTTTTGAAAAGCGTTCACCCCACCTTGGAATCTTCCCTGTATCAGTTTCTTATTTACAGTTCATCGTGAAACCAGACAAGACTTGATGGTCTTGAATAATTTGATCGTGCCACCCATTTCCTAGCAGAATGGGTTACCATGGTGCTGGGAATGGGCAAAAGCAGATAAAACAGAGATTGGGGAACTTTGGCCTCATCCAAAGGCAGTTTTCCCAAATAAAGTGCATTCAAAGAGAAGATGTAAGAATTGCCCTTCACAGTTCTTTCTCCCACAGGGCAGGAGTAGGAAAAGGACTCCGCTGTGCTATCAGTTAGCTCCCTTTCTCAGTAGTCTGTTGCAAGAACTCTTCTATGCTCACAATGTGGGAAACAGCTTTCTCCCAAATGGGGCCAATAAAGAGCCAAACTCCACCCAGCCATCATCCCATGGGCGATTTCCGATTCTGATCCAATGTTAAAACTAAAAAAATTACAATTTTTTTGTAATTGAACATAGTCTGTGTCCTCCTAACTCAGAACAGACAGGAGCCATGGATGTTCCAGCTCTTCCTGGATCCCCTGAACCCCTATCTGGTCAGTAACATGAGAGTGATATCATCGGCTTTCGCATAAGCTCCCAAACTGGATCTCAGCCTAGAAGTGAGGGTGGATGGTTCACAGCTCATTGATGCATCGATTCATGAAATATTGATTATTCATTGAGCCCTAAGTGCCAAGTATTAGGCTGGACTCTGATAGATGTAGGAAGTGGTTCTAGAAGGGGCCCTCGGTACCCTATCAGTCAGGATCCCAGCAGGAAAGAGATGATGCTCGCACAGGACAAATGAGGAGAGTGAATAAGGAATTATTGGCAAAGGGGTGGGAAGGAAGAGATGGTATAGTTCCCTGGGGCTAGCGGCAACAGGTCTCTAGGCCTCGAGGAGCAGTGGGATGAAGTGGTTACCCTAGCAAAGGTAGAGACTGCCTGACAGGACCTGTGGTCTTGGGTAGAGAGATGAAGTCAACCTGAGGTGAGCTGGCAGGGAGGGAACTGGGAATACGTCTCTTAACCTCACTCAGTATCCTCTACCCTCCTGTCTCCTGCTGGGGACTGCAGCTGGCTGAATCCAACAGGAAGCCAGAGTTGAGGAAGTTTCTGATGTGATGAAGCTGGTAAAAGTTAGCTTCCCGGGGCCTCAGCAAAGTGGGAAGGGGCAACTATCTACACAGATGTATTTGCATTTTTCTACCCCTCTTTCTGAAAGAGGCTGGCAGTGTTAGATTAATTAGTACAGAACTAAGAGATTCATCATAGGGGGTTGGAGTTTGACTCCTTCCAAACCCAGAGGGGCTGTGACACTCAGCCTCCCTATGTTGCTCCTTGTTATAATTGGGAAGTAATGACAACAAGCCGTGTGATGGATTGATAGATGGTAAAAACCCAGCTGAACAAACCACCCGTCACTAATATTGAACTGGTTCCCTGTTTAGCAAAATGTGCTAGCGTGAGTCTATTAGCATTCCAAGGCCCTCGTTGCCATATGGCGGGGTGGAAAAGGAAGAGAAGGGAAGGAAAATAACATTTATTAAACATCTAATTATACTCGAGATCCTGGGCTAGATAATTTATATACTTTGCTCCATTTTTATTTTCATTTATGAGATTTTTTTAAAAAATCCTCACCCAAGGATATGCTTTTATTGATTTTAGAGAGAGGAAGGGAGAGGAAGCAAGAGAAAGAAAAACATTGATGTGAGAGAGAAACATTGATCCGTTGCCTCCCGTAGGCAGCCCAACCTGGGTATGTGCCCTGACCAAGAATCGAACCCCCGCAACCTTTTGATATGAGAGGAAGCAAGAGAAAGAAAAACATTGATGTGAGAGGGAAACATTGATCCGTTGCCTCCCGTAGGCAGCCCATCCGGGGCTCTAACCCGCAACCTGGGTATGTGCCCTGACCAAGAATCGAACACCCGCAACCTTTTGATATACAGGATGTGTATATGTGTGTGTGTGTGTGTGTGTGTGTGTGTGTGTGTGTGTGTGTGTGTATTCCAACCAACTGAGCCATACCAGCCACAGCTCACTTATGAAATGTTTTCAGTTTTTTTCCTGTTTTACAGGAAAAAGTCTTGGAGAGATTGACTAGATAGCCCAGTGTCATTACTATCAGCTGGTAAGAAGGCAGGAAAGGAAATCTAAATCAAATCTGGCAAGCACACTATAGTGGGAGTTAAGAGTCCACCCAAACTAGCTGTGTGACTTTATATAAATAATTTCTCCCTGGACAAGTCTCTTAATCTCTCTGCTTCATGGTGTCCATATAAAGTGGGGAGTCTATCAGAGGCCTGAAGTAACATAAATGCATGAATCAAAATGGATGAGGACTGTGGCAAAGTGGGGAGTCTGTGTGCCTTGCCGACCCCTACTCAGTTCTGGCCAATTGTTTATATTTGGACATGGGACAGCTGAGTTTTCAAAAGGAGTTTCTCTCTCAGAGAGAGAGAGAGAGAGAGAGAGAGAGAGAGAGAGAGAGAGAGATTCCAAAAAACCCCTTCACTCTGAGAGTCTAATCGAGAAACTTCATGTGGCCTAGACTAGCCTTTTCCTTGATATAAAATCAATATGTGCTGTGGCCCTAAGTCCTCTTTAGGTTTTCATCCATTCAATTAGCCTTTATTAAGTGGCTTCTGTCCAGGCAAATGTGAGGTCTGGGAGTATGATGATGAACCCTCCTGGTCCTCATGCATATAGATGGACTTGAAAATAAACATAAAGGCCCAAGTGTGAACCCTAAGAAGTTTGGGGCTTGGGTGGTTATGAAACATCTCAGAGGTGTGCGAGGTGGAGGCTGTCATGGAAGGAATCCGTCTGAATGGAGAGCTAAGCCTCTGCAGGCTGCTCTGCCTTCCTCCTGCCTTGGCTTCAGGTGCTTCGAGGCACTTCTCCTCCTACCTGATCCAGAGGAGCCCAGAGCCCTTCCTAAACTCCACCCTCCAGAGAAGCTCACTTCCATCTACACCAGCGGTTCTCAACCTTCCTAATGCCGCGACCCTTTAATACAGTTCCTCATGTTGTGGTGACCCCCAATTTCATTGTTACAAATTGAACATAATTAAAGCATAGTGATTAATCACAAAAACAATATGTAATTATATATGTGTTTTCCAATGGTCTTAGGTGACCCCTGTGAAAGGGTCGTTTGACCCCCAAAGGGGTCGCGACCCACAGGTTGAGAACCGCTGATCTACACTCATCCCATTCAGCCACCAGCCCTGGATGGAAACTATGTAGTTTCATTGCTTCCCTTCCCAACCGTCCAGCTAATCTGTTTTAAGCTGCCATTTATTTTTTTAAATTAGGGAAACAAATGTTTCATTGTATGCTCGATTCTTAGGATATGCCACATGCACGAACCTAATTCACTTTAAGCAGAGTGTTTAGTTTTGTAATCACCTGCATGGAAGACTTTGGAGGTCAGCAGAGCCTGTGGCTGGGAGCCCTAGCTTTTGTGACCATCACGCTCCTGATGGGCACAGGCAGCACTGGGAAAGGAGTTCCTGGCACCAGGCTGGTTTTCCTTCGTTGCAGGCAGGCGTCCAACAATAGCTTCACCCTTTCTACTAGCTGACCCTGAGACAGTGAGCAGAGAAGGCCCTTTGTGGTGAAGTATTTTTGAATCCATGAGGGAGGGAGCTCTGAGGGAAGAGATGCTGATTATATGTGTAGTTTTTATAAGAAGCAGCTTTTACCTCTTCCTTTTCTGTGCAACATCCTGCAGTGCTTGGGGGGACATTTGCTGAGAACATTCTTAAAATAGAGGCATGGAAACCAATCTGTCAGGTAGAAGTGTGCAGGCGGTGAAACCCTGGTTACCGTGACACCAAGCTGGGATGTGAATTATCTTGTCCCACCACTCTGGTCCCACCATTCTGATCCCAGCTGGGGGCCCCAGGGTCGTGGGATGACCATGCCTGCGTGGCCTGTGCCTGGCCTGAGGATCCCTGAGCCCTTCTTGTCCTTGACCCTCACTGCCTCTGTGGTTCTAGGCATCTGGAAGACAACCAGGTCAGCATCATCGAGAGAGGCGCCTTCCAGGATCTGAAGCAGCTGGAGCGATTGTAAGTACAGCACTACCTCCTTTCTTGAAAAGTCATCTTTTTTCTTTTTTTGTAAATTGGCTTCATTGCAACCTTGCTAAAAAAAAAGTCTCCAGTGTTTAATAAAATGTTTGTTATTATATTTAAAGCACATTAGATGCATGTCACAGAGACACTGAAATTCACATAAACACTTTTTCTTTAAAAGATGCTAGAATTGGCACCTGGGTTTGTTTTTCTTCTTCTCAGCCTGAACCCTCTCTTGGCATTTGTATGTGGGGTTAGTTCTGGCCCGCCTCAGCCTTCACTTTCGGGGAGGAAGGAAGCCCACAGTTAGTTCCCCATCATGGAAACCAGTGTCGGATACCCCCTGCTCCTCTGCACAGGTAGTATGCTCCCCAGTCAGGCCCTCTCCTCCTGCCTGCGCTCCCTCTGCCCCATTCTCATGGGAGAGGAAGGACAGCACGTGGGCGAAGCCTGTGGAGGGCCCGTGTCTCTCTCTGAGTGCGCATTAGCCTGTGTCAGGGAGCCCACACATTTCCACGGCAGAACACATTGCCAGTGGTTTAAAAATAGGCCGTGGTTCTGACTGCATCAGAGGGGGAGAGGGAAAGGGGCAAGATGGGAGATGGATGGAGCCTCCATTTGTTTTGTTGATTAATGCTTTTGCAGAAAAGTCTGGGGTCACTTTGATGAGGGGAGCTGCTCAGATGGTTAAGTGGGCAGCTTCACCTTTCTTCAGTTAATCACATCTGGCAGCTCATAACATCTGGATATTTGCTTTCTGCCCTCTGAGCGGGGATTGTCCCCAAGAGCACTTAGTCATGCTGGTGGGTGGCTCTCTTCCTCACTTCCCTCCGCATCCTGGTTGACCTGACATTGCAGCCTCCTTCTCCTGCAGTTGGGTACAGGGGGGTTGCAGCAGCTCACTGCTCTGCCAGTTTATCTGGAAGGATGTTCCCTGTTTACCCGTCCTGTTTTCAATTTCATCTACAGAGATGGGCTTGGGGAAAGGTGAGGTCTTGCCACCAACTCGTTAGCTTTGTGATCACTCCATCTGGGACAACAGGGGAATGGGAAGGGGTGTTACCCAGCAAAATCCATAACTCCCCCTCTGTTGTGTAAATTGTCTCATTTTTGTTCTCTTCTGCTGGGTCAAAGGCCAGCGTGTGTTCTGCTGCTGTGGTCTGGAAATATGACATTTCTTTCTTATAAGGGAAAATAGTTATAAAAGTAATGAATGTTGCCTCTGTTTATGTTTTTATTTTTAAGTTTCTTAAAGCTTAAATTCTTCTCCTTGTTTAGACCAAGGAAAAACACACACAAGTATTTGTTGGACCTGGTTTCTTTCTATGAAACAGTCAACATTTCTATGGAAGGATAAATATACAGTCCTTAGTGAAAAGGCTAGCTTAGCTCTTCCCTAGTCCTCTGATTAGAAGGATAAATAAATTTCCAATTCATTAATTTCATGATTGTCAGAAGGGAGCTAATTGAGTACCTTGGAAATGCCAGGAACTGTGCCAGTGTTTTATATGCTGTTATTTTATCCCCACAAAACTCCTGTGAGGTGTTATTACCCTCATTTTACAGATGAAGAAACAGAGGCCCAGAGAGATGGAGCCAAAGAATTGTCAGGGGGAGCCAAGATTCAAAGCCACATCTGTCCAACATCAAAGCCCACGTCCTTTCATACTTCTGTGCTGCAGACTTTAGATGAAGTGTGATCTTTAGCAATGGCCCTGCAAATAGCCTCCTACATACCCATTTCCCTCAAGGGAATCTCAGTGAAAAGTTCTGGCCAAGGCACTCCTCTTTGGCTTGGTGATCATGGATGAAATACTGTGCGTGTCCAGGGGCTAGAGGGGTTACAGTTGCAGGGTAAACCTGCCTCTTTCTCCACTTTGGCTTATTAGGAGGGTAAGGCTAACTGCTGTACTAGATAAACCTTCAAATCCCATGGCTTAACTCAGTGGAAGTTTACTTCTTATTCATATCAAGCCCAGGAAGGGCATTCTTCATTGCGGGGCCTCTCTCCTCCCAGGGGATTCTCAAGAACATGGGTTTCCTCCACTCCTCAGCTCTGCCATCTTTAAACCTTGCCTTTTACGGTATCAATGTTTGTCTGCATCAAGCCTGTGGAAATGAAAACAGCATGAAGAGTTGCACATGGGAAGTTTTCATGGGCGAGACCCGGAAGGAGGGCATGTCACTTTCACTCATACATGCCTTGGCCTAGAACTCAGTGGAGGTTAGGAAAGATAGTTGAGTGATATGCCCAGGAACTAGAGGAAACAGGCTTAGTGGACAGTTAACCAGTCTCTGACTTACACTGCAGGCAAGCTGAAAAAGCACTTGGCCAGCAGGAAGAATGGAAGTACAGGCAGCTGACTAGTATGCACAGCTGGATAGGCACCCTCATTTAAGGCCTTTCTGTGGCACCGAGGAGTGTGTGTGACATTATCCTGACTGGTGTTAATCTTGTTTCAGTTATTCAATGTGACCCCACACAGACTGAGAGCTAGAGAATGGGAAAATACAACAACTGAAGAAGTAGATGGCTGATTGTGCCATTTTTAGCTCTCACTCATGGCTTACTTTGTCTGTGTCTGTATACTTATTAGTAGATTAATCTTTATTGGTCATACCCTGACATACAGACTGGAAATTATATGGGTTTTTGATCATTTATTTCTTGAGTGTTTATTTTCATCCACAACAGTCATTACTGGTTTGATCTCTTGAGCCTTAATGGGAAAGGGGAGACAGTTCTGTCCTGTGGATCTCAACTCAGAAGTCTCTGTTCTTTATTCCTCGGTGAATGAATCCCTGCTCCAGACTGAGTTAGGTGCCCTTCCTCTCATAGCACATGATTGTCTCTGTTACAGCACTTACCACACCATATTTTAATTTCCCATTTGCCTCATTATCTTTCCCTAAAACTATGAGTATGTTGAGATCAGCATTCATGTTCTATTCAGCTCTTAATCTCAAAGCCTTGCACAAGGCATAATAGTAAGTGCTTATGGAATATTTATCAAATACTTTTAGGACAATGCTCACTGCACTGAATTATCTGGTCCACAACGTTAGTAGTGCTAAGGTTGGGAAACTGTGCTCTTTACCTATAATGTGTCAGATAGCATCTTAGGCACTTGACACACATCCTCTCATTTAATCCATCCAACAATATTATGAGGCTAGAATGATCATATCCCTGACATGACAAAATATAAAATTCAGAGCACTGCCTATGAAGTGTTATTGCTAAGTATGTTTAACCTAAACCTATTTTAGCTAAATCTCACTTCTGGTTTCCAGAAAGTGGACAGGATAGAGGAACAAGTTAAATAAAACTAAGAGGAAACAAATACTGTAGAGTGGGTCATTTTATAAGATAACTGCCCTGGCCTCTTCAAAAAGAATGCCATGAATGACACCACATATGAAGGTTATTGTGGCTCTATTAATAAATAGATAAAATAGACTTTAAACAGGATACTTTATTGGTGGTAAAGAGGGATATTTCATAATGAGAAAGGAGTAAAGACACATAAAGCAAATAATGACAAAAGCAACCAACTGAAGGATAAACAGTCTTTTTAAGTGCATATGGAACTTTTATCAAATACTAGAGGCCCGATGCACGAAATTCATGCAAGAGTAGGCCTTCCTTCCCCCAACTGCCAGCAGCAGCTTCCCTCCGGCCCTATCTTTATCCAGAAGAATGTCCGGAATGACATCCGGAATGATGTCTGGTCTAATTAGCATATTACCCTTTTATTATTATAGATAGTCTAGAAAGCAGATCTCAACAAATATCAAAGGATTGAAATCATGTGGATTATTTTCTGTGACCACCACAGAAATATTTAAGAAATCAATAAATGATAAATATAAATTTTCAAATATTTGGAAATTGAGTAATATACTTCTAAATAACCTCTGATTCAGAGAATATCACAGTAGAAATTTTAAGATATATTTTTCTGAATGTTAATAATCATAAAATATATCACAATGTGTGGATTACAGTAAAAGCCATGCTCAGAGGAAAATGTATAGCCTTTTAGCTATATTATTCATGTATGATATATGTTATATATAGTATATATTTTAAAAGAACTAAGGCTAAAATTTTGATGAAAATATCTATCTTAAGAAGCTAGAGAAAGAACAAAGTAGAAGAAAGGAAATCAGTAAGAGCAGAAGTATGTAAAATATAAACATATTTATATATATTAGAAAAACTCTAAAAAGTCAAACTTTTAAAAAATAAAATTATATAAGAACTGGCAAGACTGATCAGAAACAAAAAAGAAAGAAGACGAAATTACCAATATGAGGGATCAAAGGTTGGACATAACTATGGATTTTACCAAGATTGAAATGATAATCAGAGGAGATTTTGGACAGCGTTATTTCAATGATTTTAATGATTAAGTGAAATTGAGAGCTGAAACAAGAAGAGATAGAAAGTCTGTATAGTACTACATGTAGTAAAGAAATTAAATTTTTAATTAAAATATTCCACCAAGAACATTGAGGTTCAGATAGCTTCACCAATAAATGCTACCTATATTTTAATTAATAAATATCAATTTAACACAAAAATCCATAAAAAAGAATGGGTATTTGTAATTTAGACAGCATAACTTTTATAAGAAAACCCAACAAGGATATTTCAAGAAAAAATATAAGCCAACCAATTTCATAAATATTTTTACAAATTATTAGTGAAATGAGTTTGGTGATACATTAAAATGACGTATTACAACCAAGTTTGGCTTATTTGAGGAAGGCAAAGTTGGTTTAATATTTGAAAGTCCCCCTTCCCAAATAAAAACATGCGGAGCAATTAGGATAGCAAACCCAAAGACACACAGACAGCACTACTATAAAACTAGTTGACAGTGTCCCAGGAAATCCCCACTCCCACCCCTAAGATAAGCAGGTGGGGGAAAACAGTGTATGGTTACAAGACCATTGTGTTATCTCATCTGTGTGGGGAAAAGCAGAGGGAAGGCAACTGAAATTCTTAAGGCCCTGAGAACAGATCGCTTCAGTTACCAGTATGTTCTTACTGTAAAGCACAGTGGTCAATCTGAGAAAAGCTGCCAAATTGGAAGGGAGTTTGGTTAGGTCCAGTTCATGGGACAATGTGATAATGACTGTTGGTATTAAGAGTATTCTGGGCCCTATAAACTCTTCAAACTAACAAATACATGGTTCTTTTTCAAAGAAAGGCCTAGCATTGAGAAGAACTTGTGAGAGTAGTTAATTAGAACAGAAAAATAGTAGAAATGAAAAGAGAACGTATTGATGAAAGTGTTAGAAATTACCAGAAGATTCATAATTTAGAAAATACAAGGCCATGTTTTTCATTAGTTTGCAAGAGAAACCAAGAAGGAACTCTAAGCTCTTGAAGGTAGAAAATCTATCACTTTCTCACCCCTCCTTCATAAAACTAGAGGGAATTTCTTTTATTTAAGAAAAAAAAAAACAACCAAAAGGATTATGATTGAAGCTCATACAAAAATTTTTTATAACAAAAATTAAAAAGAAAAACATAATAACCTCCATAGAAACAATGAAAACATGCAAGAAAAAGGCACTCACAAAACAGATGAAAACTATAATAAAATAGATAAAACTAGCTACACACTTTGAAGATCACATAAACTATGAAAGAACAACATAAAATCTGAATTTTAAAAACTCAGAAATTAGATGATTAAAAAAAAGTAGGATTTGAAAGGAGGAGTGAAGAACTCAAGAAACAATTTAGAAATAAAAAAAATCATGTCAAAATAAATACTGCCGATACAATACTGAAAAAGAACAAACTTGGAAGAATTATACTATCAAATTTCAGACTTACTATAAACCTGCAGTGATCAAGACAGCATGGTGCTGGTGGAATAATGGCTATAGAAATTAATGGAACAGAATAGAGATCACAACAATAGACCCATTCAAAAATAGTCAACTGATTTTTAACAGGTGGAAAGAAAATTCAAAGGAAAAAGAATAGTCTTTTCAATTAATGACACTGGGACAACTTGAGGTTCATTTATAAAAAAACAAAACCTGAATTTAGATACAAACCTTACTTCTTCCACAAAATTAAATTCAAAGTGGATCATAGTCTTAAATGTAAACTATAAAACTTATAGAAGACATAACAGAAAAATCTACATACCCTTTGATTTGGGGATGAGGTTTTTTTATATATATAACACTAAAAGTATGAAAAATAATACATTGAACTCTATTAAAATTAAAAACTTCTGCTTTGCAAAAGGCACTTTTAAGAGAATAACAGACAAGCCACAGACTGGAAGAAATTTTTTTGCAAAACACATCTGATAAAGAACTTACATACCAAATATAGAGAGAACTTACAAAATTCAATAGTAAGAAAACAAACCGTCCTAGCCCCTAAAGAAAGAAATGGGCAAAATATCTGAACAAGTACTGCACCAAAGAAGATATATAGATGGCAAATAAGCAAATGAAAAATTCTCAACATCATTTTTCATTATGGTTATGCAAATTAAATGAGATACCACTGCGCACCTATTAGAATGACTAAAATACTACAAACTGACATTATTAATTGCTGGCAATTAAGCAGAGTAACAGGAACTGTCATTTATTGCTGTTTAATAATGCAAATGCAAAATAGTACAGCCACTTGGAAGGCAGTTCAGCAGTTTCTTACAAAGCTAAATGGAGTCTCATGCAATTCAGATCAGTGGTTGCTAGGGATTGGGGAAGAGGGGATGGAGGGTTGAACAGGTGAAGCATGAGAGAGGAGGGGCTTAGAATGGTGAAACCATGCTATAGAATACTGAAGTGGTTGATATGCATTTATCAAAGAACATAGAATTTTACAACACAAAAAAGTGAACCTTAATGCATGCAGGTTTAAAAATTTTTTGGAAATTGGAAGATCCCAAAATGGAATGCAGACTGTAATGGCTGTATGAGTCAACCTTATGGAAAGTGATGAGGGAAAAGGTAGATTTGGAGTGTGTAAGACTAAAAGTAAAAGGAACAGCACATAAGAACTGTACTCTAGTTGTTCACTTCTTTCCCGCAGGGGTACAGGTTAACAATTCTGAAATCACTGTGCATGTATATTGCAGTTGAACAATGGATGGTGGATCGTGGGAACAGGTTTCTCACTGTGGAAATGGTGGTTATAGACAAGCAATGAAGATAGCAATAAGGATACATTGGTAATGGATTAGAGTCAGGGACATCAGTATGAACCAATGTTTAGCTTAATATATGATACTGTCACTTAATATAGATGTATATCTTCTATAGGTATAAAAGCCTAATATGCAAAGTATGCCCTCAGGAGTTCAACCGACCTGGAGTTCGATCGCTGGCTATGACATGCACTGACCACCAGGGAGCGGCACGAATGAAGGAAGGCCCTGGCTGGCAGCCACTAGGGACCCTACCTGTGCACAAATTTAGTGCATTGGGCCTCTAGTATACAAATAAATATAGGGTTATTTGCAAAAAAACAAAACAAAACAGGTTTGTTTGCAAGCAAATATTTCCTTGCTCTGTCAGCAAATGGGCCTAGAAGCAATGCACAGCAGTAGCAATGGGCATGCCTAGTGCCAAGTTGTGGTTTCTAATGCCATGCTCCAATAAAATGGAACCAAGGCATCTTGGAGGAACTGGCTGATTCTGGGGCTGGGACATGATATCTGTTGTGCCAAAAAGGAAATGCTCAACAAACAAACCAAAAATAATAATATTAATAATAATACCACTACCCCCCCCCAAAAAAAAGAAAACACACAAAACAAACAAACTAACAAAACCAAAAATAATAATATTAATAATAATACCACTACCACCCCCCCCAAAAAAAAAAACAAAAAAAACAAAAAACAAACAAACAAACAAAACAGGCTTATGAGGACTTTGGCACAAACTGAAAGACTTCCTAATGGCCAAAGCTGGAACAATTTGGACAACAGAATAAATAAATTAGATTATAACCAAAGTATAAAATAAATGAGTCCATGAGTCCTTAGTGATATAAATAAATGATTGAATAAATAAATCAGTGGGAGATGAGAAACCTCCCATGCCAAAGAATTCTAAGTAGTTTATGTAGATTTCCTGCCCTCAAGGAGGTGGAACATAACTGCTCACCCCTTAATTTGGGGCTTCGAATAAGGACTCCCTTCATGAGTATGAAAGGAAAGGAGACAGTGGGGATAGTAAAGGGGCACATACTACCTCAGCCAGGTGATGAAGGTCAATATGATAAGTAATGTCATCTTGAAAGTATGTATCTTTGATATGATGTAATGAAAATAGCAGTTTACATCCATGATCTTCATCTCAAAAGCCTATAAACCCCAGTATAATGAGAAAAACATCAGACAGATCCCAACTAAGGAACATTCTAAAAAATCACCCATAGAACTCCTCAATACTAAAGTCACAAGCAGTCACAGCCAACAGGAGCATAAGGAGCCATGATGACTAAATGTAATGGGGCATCCCAAATGGTACCCTAAAACAGAAATAGAGACAGGCTGAAAGGTAAAGGAGCCTGAATAAGTATTGGTTTGCTGGGTGTGGGGTACATTACTCTGCACTATCTTCCCAACTTTTATGTAAATCTCATATAGAAAGTTTCTTTTTTAAAATAAAAGGTGACTTTGCCAAACCCTACTTAAATTACAGATTCGTGAGTGAAATAAATGTTACTGTTTTACATAAAAAATACATACATTCTAATCTAGGAGGAATTTAAGAGCAAATAAAATGGATAATGCTTTAAGAGAAATGGAAAATGGCAAGTAGCATGTTTTAAAAATCAACAATGAATTAATATAGAGGTAAAAAGGATTTATAAGAAAATAAAAGATATAGAAATCAGTCAAATACGTTCTAACATCATATGAATCTCTGAGGAAGAAAGCTAAGGCATCTTAACAAAAGGAAGATAAACAACCCAATCAAAAAACAGGCAAAGGACTTAAATAGACACTTTCAAAAGCGGACATACAAAAGGCCAAGAGACATATGAAAACATGCTCAAAGTCACTAATCATCTGAGAGATACAAATCAAAACAACAATGAGGTACCATCTCACACCTGTCAGAATGGCTATCATCAACAAATCAACAAATGACAAGTGCTGGTGAGGATG
>NW_005362269.1:14848890-14907236 GCF_000412655.1 Myotis brandtii | reverse complement strand
GGAGAAGGAGACATATGTAATACTTTAAACAATAAAGAATTTTTAAAAAGAAAGACAACTAAAACAATGGAACAAAGCAAAACTAATAGCAATGAAAATTTCCTGAAATTTAAGATGATTTGAAAGTACATATTGAAAGGACACTGAATGCTTAGAAAAATAGATCCTGAAGGTTTAAAACCAAACATATTCTAATAAAACGACTGGATTTTAAAGGGAAAAAAGTCCTTAAGCATTCATCAGTTAGACACTTAAAATGGAAAGAAAATCAGATTTCCAGAATACTTTTTTCACCAAAGCCAGAATATAATTGAATAACTTTTTAAGGAAATAAACTTTTTATTTTTTTAATAAAATGTGAAGCAGAGCTATACATATATTCAAGTGTAATGGCAGCAGACTATTATGAACACTCAGATCATAATTCCTATGGACATCATGATTCCTATGGACCCTTTCCCAAGGCGTCTACCAGAGAAAAGTTTCATGCAACCGAAAGAGTGGAGAGACATTGGCTCAAGGACAGATAGAGTCTGCATGGTCAAAACTCCCTGGGAGACAGGTGTGACCTGTGACTGAGTTTGAGATTCCATACAATGAGAGAAGGGCTGCGCTCTCTGTGATTCTCCATGCTTGCTCTCCTTCCCTATGCTGGCTACGTCCACAGTACTCTAAGAACTTAAAGGATGTAGAAACACAAAATCGATGAATTCTGGGTCCCTGCTAACATGTATGTTACTGTAACACGAAATTTGTGTAAGGGGCTTGGCCCCCACCACCGGCTACAAAATGAACAGGAAATAAACTTGTTATTTCAGAAATAACAATGAAATTCATCTCATGAACAGAATAAATGAGAAATGTATTTTTATGATGAACAGGAAATAAACTTGTTATTTCAGAAATAACAAGGAAATTCATGAACAGAATAAATGAGAAATGTATTTTTATCTCCATAAATGAAGAGCAAAATATTTAATACAATACTAATTCATGATTTGAAAACATTTAAAATATTAAAGACAAAATGGAACTTTTTAACATAAAACCTAAAACAAACATCATAGTTAATGGTGAAAATTTGAAAATATTCCTCGGTGAGATGCCTGTCGTCATGATTTGTAGTGAACATTGCATTAGAAATTGGTCCTGGCAATGAGAAAAGAGGAAGGAAGAAAGGAAGGAAGGAAGGGAGGGAGGGAGTGAGGGAGGAAACAGATATAAAGATGGAATAGAAGAAATATATATAAATGTCATCATTTACAGATGATATGATTGAGTACACAGAAAATACAAAATAATCTACAGATAAATTATTAGGATTCCTAATTGAATTCCCAAGGCCATTGGACACAAGATTAATATTTCTGTCTTTCCCTCTCTCTTCTACTCTCTCTAAAAATCAATGGAAAAATATCCTCCAGTGAGGATTAAATAAAATAAAAATAACTGGAATTATAAAAACAAAACACAAAACTGAAGCCTTCAAAAAAACTGAAGCAAGAGACTGTCTATATATCAGTGACAAATAATTAGGAAATTTTTAAAAATGATGTTTACAGTAACACCAAAATATCAACTTCCCATGAATATATCTAATGAAAGACGTGTAAGACCTTAGCACAGAAAATGACAAATTCATTGGGAGAAATGAGAGATGACTCAAATATATGTATAGAGAGATGCATTATGTTCATGGCTTGGGCAACTCAGTATTTCAAAGATGTCAATTCTCTCCAAATTGATATACAGAGTCAGTGAAATCCTAATCAAAATGTTAATAGCTTGTAGAAATTGTTAAGATGGTTCTAAAGCAGCGGTTCTCAACCTGTGGGTCGCGACCCCTTTGGCGGTCAAACTACCCTTTCACAGGGGTCGCCTAAGACCATCCTGCATATCAGATATTTACATGACGATTCATAACAGTAGCAACATTACAGTTATGAAGTAGCAACAAAAATAATTTTATGGTTGGGTCACAACATGAGGAACTGTATTTAAAGGGCCAGAAGGTTGAGAACCACTGTAAAAAGTTTATATGCAAACTGGAGGCCTGATGCACGAAATTTGTGTAAGGGGCTTGGCCCCCACCACCGCCACCGCTGCCTCGGCCCCCACCCGCTGCCGTGGCTGGGGCCCACTGCCTTGGCCCCCACTGCCGCGGCTTCGTCCAGAAGGTTGTCCAGAAGGACGTCTGGTCTAATTGGCATATTATGCTTTTATTATTATAGATGGCTAAGAAGAACAAGATAGTCTTGAAGACACAGATAGGGAAGGAGACTTGATTTGTAACCAAGGTGGCACTGTGAAGCAGCTTGGGATGGATCTGTCTATAAATTGGAGATGCATATGAAAACCCTACCTCATACCATGCACAGATTCACTTACAAGTAGATTATAGAATTATACATGAAAGATAAAATAATAACATTTAGAAAATAAAATATCTTCATGGTTTGGGGTAGTTGGTATTTCTTAAGCAAGATACAGAAGGCATTAAACTAAAGGAAAAAATAGATAACTTGGACTACTTTAAAATAAATAACTCTTTTTTAAAAAATAAATCTTTATTGTTCAGATTATTACAGTTGTTCCTCTTTTTTCTCCCCACAGCTACCCTCCACTCGGTTCTCACCCCACGTCCAGTCTCTTCCCGCACCCTCCACACCCCTTTCCCCACTGAGAATAGTCAGTCCACTCCCTTTCTATGCCCTGATTCTATTATATTCACCGGTTTATTCTGTTCATCAGATTATTTATTCACTTGATTCTTAGATTCACTTGTTGATAGATGCATGTTTGTTGTTCATAATTTGTATCTTTACCTTTTTCTTCTTCCTCTTCTTAAAGAATACCTTTCAGCATTTCATATAATGCTGGTTTGGTGGTGATGAACTCCTTTAGCTTTTCCTTATCTGTGAAGCTCTTTATCTGACCTTCAATTCTGAATGATAGCTTTGCTGGATAAAGTATTCTTGGTTGTAGGTTCTTGGTATTCATCACTTTGAATATTTCTTGCCATTCCCTTCTGGCCTGCCAAGTTTCTGTTGAGAAATCAGCTGACAGTCGTATGGGTACTCCCTTGTAGGTAACTGACTTTTTTTCTCTTGCTGCTTTTAAGATTCTCTCTTTGTCTTTTGCTCTTGGCATTTTAATTATGATGTGTCTTGGTGTGGTCCTCTTTGGATTCCTTTTGTTTGGGGTTCTCTGCGCTTCCTGGACTTGTAAGTCTATTTCTTTCACCAGGTAGGGGAAGTTTTCTGTCATTATTTCTTCAAATAGGTTTTCAATATCTTGCTCTCTCTCTTCTTCTGTCACCCCCATAATTCAGATGTTGGTACGCTTGAAGTTGTCCCAGAGGCTCCTTATACTATCTTCATATTTTTGGATTCTTTTTTTCTTTTTGCTTTTCCGGTTGGGTGTTTTTTGCTTCTTCATATTTCAAATCTTTGACTTGATTCTTGGGATCCTCTAGTCTGCT
Organism: Myotis brandtii; assembly: GCF_000412655.1. Lineage (NCBI taxonomy): Eukaryota > Metazoa > Chordata > Mammalia > Chiroptera > Vespertilionidae > Myotis > Myotis brandtii. Next base: position 14,903,755 of record NW_005362269.1, on the reverse strand, counting down.
GTTGGATCTCTTTATATTATTCTTTATTTCAGTAAGTGTATGCTTAATTTCTAATTGGTCCTTTTTCATATCCTTGATGGTCTCGCTAAATTTCTCAGATGTTTCTAGAAGATTCTTGAACCACCTTATAACCGTGGTTTTGAACTCTATATCCAGTAGTTTTCTTTCCTCCATTTCTGTCATTTGTGACATATTTCTTTGTCGCATTTTGGTTTGGCTGCTTCCCTGTGTTGATAGAGTGGCTTTGTGTGCTAGGTGTCCTATAGGGCCCAGTGGCTCAGCCTCCCTAATTACCTGAGGTGGACACTCTTGGTGCACCCCTTTGTGGGCTGTGTGCATAGTCTTGTTGTAGTTAATCCTTGATTGCTGTTGGTATCACTGGGAGGAATTGACCTCTAGGCCAATTGGCTGTGAGGACCAGTTGTGTCTACAGTGGGAGAACTGCTGTACTGGAAACACCCTTATGGGGCAGGACTTGCTTCAATGGGGCTTTGGTGCTCACTGAGTCTGCCCCCTGAGTTTGTCTCTTATGGATCTGAAGAGTTGTAATCTGGTATGGTTTCACTCTGACCATGGGTACACTGGCTCTTGGATCTCCAAGGAGGTGCAAAGTCAGCCACTGCCTGAGGCCACCCAACAGGAGCTACAGAGATATCTGCAGATTACTCCTCTTTGTTTGGGGTTTGGAGGTGCCCAGATGAGGCACAGCTGTAAAGCAATGCAAGCTTCTGTCCAGCCTTAGGCCTTCTTTTGGAAGCTCTGGGGCTCTTTAACCCAGCTGCAGTTTGTTAAATTTTAGATTGTAAAAGGCCAGGCCATTCATATACAAAAGCCTCTGTGCATAGCTTGGGTGGGGTTGTATTGTAAATTGGGTGGGTTGGGGGTCTCAGGGAATCACGGGGCAGAGCAAACAGCAATGGTTGCCCATCAGCCCTGCCCTGGAGAGGTCCCTGGGTCTCTGTGTCCCATGGCCCCATGCAGGAACAATGATCACTGCGAGCACCTCTGAGAGAAAGCCGCCCTCGTGTTCCAGCCTGATGCCAGACAGTCCAGTTTCTCCCCATATGAGTCTGGGTCCCCAGAATCTCACCCGGAACTGGAGTTCAGAGCAGTCGGGAGCTTGTATCTCCCTCCCGAATGAAAAAGACCACAGCACACCCAGTTGCCAGCCCATTTCTCGCGCCTCCGTACCTCCACTCTTCCGCACCTCTGCACCTCCTACCAGTCTCGATGCACTTTTCTCTTTCCCTCTAGTTGTCGAACTTCCACTCAGCCAGCCTTCCTGTGGTTCTGGTATCTGTTTTGTCTTTTAGTTGTAGTCTTGATGTGGTTGTGCGAGGCAGCAAGTTCAGGTGTTCACCTATGCCGCCATCTTGGTTCCTCCTCAAAATAAATAACTCTTATTCATCAAAATACATCAAATGAATGAAAAAGCATGTCACAGAGTAGATGAAGATATTGGCAGTGCATGTAACTGACACTTGAAGCATTATATTGAGAATATATAAATAACTCTTACCAATCAAGAAGAAAAAGACAAATGACCTAGTAGAAAAATGATTTAGAGTTTTGAATAGGCAATCTATAAAAGAATCATTTGAAAAGATTCTCAGTGTCATTACTCTTCAGAGAAATGTAAACTAAAATCACACCGAAATACACCACATACTCATCAGAATAGCTAAAACTTACAATGTGTGGGTGATGATGGGAAACAAACTACATTCATCATAGACTTCTGGGGGGACTCATTGATACAATGAGTGTGGAAAACTCTTTGGCGGTGTCAACTAGAGCTAAACATACACATACCCATGGCCCAGCCATTCCACTCCTGGATCTACACCTCACACAAGGGCAGGCACAAGAATGTTTGTAGCGGCACTATTCATAATAGCCCCAACTCCAAACAAGCCAAATGCTCATCAACATGAGAAAGAACAGATTGAAAATTAAAACAACAACACAAAAAACTGCTTCATGTAACAACATGATAAATCTCAGAAACAGAATGAGTAACAAAGGCTACACACACCTGATTCCATTTCTATAATCTTCAAAACAGGCAGAGCTGACCTATTATTTTAAAAGTCACGGTAGTATTTATCATTAGAGGCTATAAAAAGAAAGTGGCACAAAGGGATTTTTGAGGTACATCATCCTCAGTTTCTAGATATTTGTAGGGGTTTGTGGGTCTGGTCACTGGATACAGAATGCTTCAAGTGTTACAGTTTTGATGTGTGTGTTTTTCTGGATATGTTACACTTCAAAAATAATTTATTTTCAAAAGAGACTTTAGAGGCAGATATAACAATCAAATCCAGTGCATGGCTCTTAATTGAAGCTTAGCTTAAAGAAATGAATGTATAAAATACAATGTTGGGATAAATGGAGAAATATGAAATTGGACTGAATATCAGATGATGTTAGGAAATCACTTATTTTGCTAAATGTGATAGTGGTACTCTAATTATATAAGAGACTCTCCTTAATTTTTTGAGATGTATGCTAAAGTATTTAGGGATCAAGTGTCCTGATATTTATAATTTATTTTGAAATGTTTCTGTAAAATACACACATATATACATACATACATGCATATATACATAAAATAAATATAGCAAAATGAAAGCAATTGTTGAGTCTGAGTGGTAGGCATAGGAGTACTCAGAATACATTTCTCTTTTTCTGTATGTTTAAATATTTTTCCATAAAAAATATTTTAATGTATATTTAAAAGTTATGTGTCCTTCATATGTCCTTTTCACAGAGAACAAAACTGAAGCTTAGAAAGTTAAAGTCACTTGCCATGCTGAGATTTGAATTCAGGACTATTTTGAATTGAGGAAAGCAACCGCCAGGAGCTGGAAGGAGGTTGAGATATTATGGGATCCAGTTTCCTCGTTTTGCAGACAAAGAAACAAGCTGGCGAGGGACTGGACTTCCATGAAATGTTAGCGCAGCGTGTGGGGTTTGAGGGGTTGAGTTGCCTTGGCGTTAGCTCAGTTTTTCCAAAAAGCAGAACACAATGGCTTCCTTAGCTCTAACCCACAGTTCACATTTACCCTTTAATTAGATGTAAAGTAAATAATTATATTATATATTTAAATGCATATGTGTGGCAAATATATATATTTTTAAATTATTGCAAGGTTTATTTTGTTCCTCGGTACATAGAACCCTGCTTGTCCTGCCAGCGCTAACATGTGTTATGTTCCTTGAGCTGATCATTTAGAGGCCAGACCCTCAAACGGCCCATGAATGTGGCTTTTTCTTCATTCGGCCTCATTTGTATCAACATCAAAGCCTGACCATTGTTATTAACTCAGAATCATGGACAGGGTTTTCTTTGTGAAATTTATCGCCTGCGGTGTCTACACTTAAATTACTCTAAGTCCTAAAAAAAAAAAAAAACACCCACTGTCTGTGTGGGTGTATAAGCTGCCAACACCAGAAACATCACTGTTGACAGATTTTCAATTGGTTTATATTATTATTCCTTATATTAAAAAAACACATAATTTCTACCTGGGAATATATTCTCCATTGGTTCCTTAAGGATTGCAAGACAGACTGAAGGGAAGCCATAAAACTAGGGAAATATTAAGGAGAAAAATAAACGCTGGAGAAGGTTTCTGAGGCCCTCAGAAGACCCAGGCAGGACTGTGGGCCTGCAGTCATAGACCAGCCTGGTCCATTCTCTCCCACCAGGCTCCTCTGCTCTGGTTGCATTAATGGGACTAAGGCGGATCAGGAGGAGGTTGTTGGAAGACTTAAACCTAAAACCTTCAAACTGTCACATGGACTGTTTCCCTGGAGAACAAAACTCAGGAATGTACATTTAGTGATGCCAAAAATTTAATCAGATAAGGAAGTAGAAAGGATAGCAGTGTAGTGAGGCTCTTGCGTTGCGGACCACATTTACATGCTGTGTGACTTTGGACGAATTGATGAACTCTCTTAGCCTCAGCTGCCTCATCTATAAAACATCTCTATACCTCGTAGGGTTGTGGGGAAAACAAAACAGCATCCATAGGAAGAATGTAGGATGTTGTCTGGCTCATTGTAAATACTCAGATGCATTTCCCTGCAGCCCCTTTAGCAGAACTGGGGAGAAAATGACTGATATGTATTCCCCGAGAATCTCTGAGATGGGGTTTGCTCAGGATGGAGGCAAGAACAGCAAGGGCCACTTTCTAGAAGTTTCCACAGGCCCTGAGAACTGCTAATATAGTTAGAGTGAGTGGCTCTTACAGACAAAGAACATAGACTCTAGAGTTAGGAGAGGCCTGGGTTTGAACCTGGGTAAATCTCATTTTATTTACCAGCCATGAGACCTTGAGCAGCTCTCTTAATAGCTACAAGTACTATCTGTTAACAGGGATAATCACTGTTGAGTTGAGTTGCCTTTTAAACAAAGGCTTGTTTCTAATGTTGGCACAGAAGATAAAAATGGACAATATTCAAAGTTATTGACAATTCCATCTCCCAAAAACAAAACATGTAGGAACCATTTTCTACTGAAAAGTACCATTGACCCCTGGGATCCATCAACAGAATGTTCACCAGGAGCAGCACGTGAGGACTGAGATTGAGGGAAGAGGAGGTTCACATCTTTCATTCAAGGTCATTTGGGGGGACAGGTTCATTATGCAGAATGGCAGGCAGGACCTTCTACACCTTATATTTCTCACCTTCTCCGCCTTTAATTTTTACAGGGTGCCTACACTTCGGTTCTCCCAGGAGTTAAATGCACATGTGGCACTTGACTCCATTTCCCCACTTCATGGGGCTCTCATGAGCTTATCCATGGGAAGGGCTTTACAGTGATTGGCAGTTATTACTCCCTATACTTAGCCATCCTCCTGAACCCTCCTTAGATTCCCTGTCTTCATCATCATCACAGGCCAAGAGTGATGAAAAGAGGGCAATTCATTTGAGCAAGTGGGCCAACTGACTACACTTTACTCGTTGGCCCTTTCCATGTCTTAGGCCGAGCATCCATGCCAAATATATACCAAATTGCCTTTCAGCCCTTGTTCTCCCATCAAATGTATCAAAGCATGTTTCTTTGTGTTTGTGTGTGTTTTGTGTTTTTCATCAGAGAGTGAACTTAATAGTATTTTCTGTTTGATAGGAGTGAGGGCATTGTCAGAAACTATGTATCTACTAACATACTATAAAAAGGCAAACAGACAAAATGATGCAAATTCTCATTAATATTTCTGTGTTATTATTCCAGTGGGAGCACTGCCGCATAACCAGTTTAGAATTGTGCCCAGTTCTTTCTCTCAATGCCTTGAAGATTGAAAGAACCAATTCTCTAGGTTCATCGGTTTTATTCTCTTTCTTCGTCTCATTTCTTTTTGCTAGATTTTAAAGAATATCTGAAGGATCACTTTTGTCATTTCAAGAAGAATTTGCCTAGGAATATATGTCAGCCAACTTTAAATCTTAAAATGCTTATATATTTCTCTCTCTCTCTTTCTCTCTCTCTCGCTCTCTCTCTCTCTCTCTCTCTCTCTCTCTCTCTCTCTCTCTCTCTCTCTCTCTCTCTCTCTCTCTCTCTCTCTCTCTCTCTCTCTCTCTCTCTCTCTCTCTCTCTCTCTCTCTCTCTCTCTCTCTCTCTCTCTCTCTCTCTCTCTCTCTCTCTCTCTCTCGTGAGACTTCTTTAAGATGTGGAGTTTGGAATAAAAATTGTAATTTACCTTTAACAAGAGAGCTGAGAGAACTGCTTTTGTATATTACATGGCTGTGAGCTGGATTTTAAATGTTTGATTAAGTTATTAGAGTGTTTTGCTTTGGCATAATGTACTATAAATTCATGATTGCCGGCCAAAATAGTTAGTCAGTGGAGAAGAATAAATTGTTTTGAGAGGTGCTTCAAAACCTGGATTTTATTCTCCTGCAAAGACAGGGCTTTAAATAAATCATGTAATTCAAGTGAGAATTTCCATAATTAAGGCTCTAACTAGGAAGCCCTAGGAGCTGTAAAGTGGTAAATGCAGGGCTTTCCAGGATCTTTCTTTTTCTTTTAAAATTTATGTTTTGAGCACGCTGCTTTGTTTTGAGGGCCTGGAGACCCAACATCACAAAACAGTATATAAGTTGTTAAACAATTTGTCTTGGCGATGTGAGCTCTGTAGGGAGACGGCTATGTTAAATAAATTTATTTTTTTTAAATGGTTCCAGGACACTTTGCTTTACAGGGCTTCATGTTAGAGGCCCCCGTCGATGGCACTCGTGTCATTACGTAGAGAATTTCTGTTTGGCCATTCTCACTTCTGTCACCCAATAATTTCACTCCCTGGCAGCTTTCGTGTTTTCAGAGCATGTCCTCCTCCTTCTGTCGTTTAGGAAATACCTCTTAAAGGGCAGCACCCCTCTCTTGTGGGCTCTTTCAGGCCTCAGCCCCTCTCCCCAAGATTTCAGCAGCTGTTTCCTCCCCGTCCCATAGCTCCCTCGGCCCTGCTAGGCTCCTCTCCCAGGAGCGCCTGAACAAATAAAATGTAATTAAATGTATGTGATTGGTTCTTGTACCGCTTTATTTATTTGATATGTACATGCGAGAGAACTGCCTACTGTACAGAGTGCACATATGCCATTTATAATTGATTAAGTAGGGCAGTCATGGTCATTTCCAGACCAGTGTGCCATCAGGCCCTCTCTTGGGAAGCTGGGCACATGCTATGACATTGTTTCTGTGGAATCAAATGAGATCATATTGGGACTGCAGCCCTTTGTAGAGGATTGTAGAGGGCTACCCAAGTTGTGTTGCTAAAATGCTGGTTTTTGTTAGAAGTGAATTTAGTGATTAGGAGCACAGGCTGTGTCCTCAGGCTACCTCCCTGGACTCTCTCTGGAGTTCTCCACTGGCCAGCCATGCAGCCTTAGGCAAGTCCCTTAACCTCTCACATATAAAAAGGGTAATAGATTTACCTTCTCCAGAGTTGTTGAGGGGATTCAATGAAATAGTGCATGTCTATGTCTAGCAATGCACCTGACACAAAACAAAGTAACAGGTTAATACATATTAATAGTTAATTACATCATCATCATTATCATCAGATTTAAGCGACATAATTTAATATATAAAAATCTCTTTTCAAGAATGGAAGCAAGTATACATTTGAAGATGGACTAGTCCGCTATTCCCTAACTCATGAATGCTCCAGTATGTGCATCCTATATATCCCAGTGGACCTCCCGGGAGGCTACCCCAGTGCCCTATACAAGGAAACCCTCCATCTGCCTAGGGGCCTCCATGCCTCCCACTTACCCATAATCTTGTAGTTGTGCTGTTGCTTGAAACCCACCCTTTTCTAAGTTGGTCCCCACTTTCTATAGGGTGGGGGCTGTAGTGACAAGACTGAAGGATGCAGAGGGATGTGGGGAGATCAGATAAGGCCGCAACTACTCCAGTCTTAGTGTCCATCTCATGGAGTCGCCCCCTGGTCTCAGAATGTTAAAATTCCCCCTTCAGCATCCACATTGCGAAATGTCAGAGGGAATCTAGGCTTGGATCGTAGCAAAAACTGAAACTGAATCTTCCATGAGTCTTTGAGCATCCTGAGAATCACCATTACCACCTCTATAGATTGTGACAAAAGGGACTGAGGATAACAGGCTGGCATTTTTTACTTTGGCCTTAACCTTCCCTTAGAATAACGAGGAGCACAAACATTTATTAAGCAACTCCTCAGTCAGACACAGTGCTTGGAGCTTTCCAGACATTGTATGGCTTTATTCTCTGAGTTGTCCTGCGAGGCAGGGATCATTATCAGCATCTTACAGAGGAATCTCAGCAAAGGTGAATGCTTTGATTTCAGTCCCACAGAGCAGGGCTGGCACCTGGGACCAAAGGGTAGGACAAAGCAAGTGCTCCAGATCTCTGTGGGACTTTGGTTTTGGGCTGGGGACCAAGTAGGGAGGAAGTGGTTTAAGGCCACTTCATTTTCCATCCTGAAGGTGGAGATGGGCAGAGAGAAGACATAGCTGAGGAGGAGTCAATCCTGTCTCCCAAAGGCATATCTAGGTCAGAGATTGACCCCACAAAGCCCAATCATTAAGCTCGTCTCTACTCCACCCCATAAGAGCCCTGGGTTTGCCCAGCTCTGAGCCACCGGAGCCCCCCATTGTCCAGCTGGGAGTGATTAGTTGACATGAGAGTGGAAATTCCACAGTGACATTGCCATATTCAGTGGGTCACCGGGACTGGACGGGGACTGGAGAGCATGAGAGTGGGGGCAGCCTCCTAATTATGGCCTCTCACTTCTCCCCTTGTCTCCATCCCCACTGCCACTGAACTTGTCCATGCCATCATCATTTCATGCTTGAAGGACCACAGAACTCCTCTTTCACCTGTCTGCTTCCACTCTGACCCCTGGGAAAGTGTTCTCCGCACCAGAGCAAGTAAAGTGAGCTTCTCAAATACAGACCAGGCTTAAAATCCTTCCTCAGCTTCCTTTGGCTCTAAAATCAACTTCAATTCCTTGGCATGTGTCTCAGGGCCCCATGTAGTTTGGCCCCACCTCTCTCTCTCCAGCCTCTCTCTGCCCTTCTCTCTCCTCCTGTCCCTCCCTGCTCACCTAGTGACCAGCATTCATCCTTCAGCCCTCAGCAACAGGGTCACTTCCTGAGAGGAGCCTTCTGCGACTCTCCAGGCTGTTAAATTTCCCTCTCTCACATTCCTATAGGCCTCTGACACTTTGCTCATCTCAGTCTGTATTTATACATCCCTTAGTGATGCTGACATTTGCTTCCCTCATTAGACTGTAAAGCCCCCTGAGATGAAAACCACGTGTCCGTGCCCAGCACAGCGTCGCTGGCACCTAACATTGTGCCTGGCCAGATCCCTGCTTATTCATGTCGGCCATGTGCTCAAGCAGTGTCACTGGTGATTCCAGTGCTTCAAAAGTGCAGGTAGAACACTGATGGAGGTGTGGCCAGACCCAACTGTCTTATGGTTACCTCTCACCATGTCCCTCCCATCCCCTGGTAGGTAAGCTCTGCTGAGCTCTCCTTCACTGCACCCCCAATGGGAATGACAGCCATTTAGAACTCATTCTGAGTGCCTACCTGTTATAGTCCTTACCTTGTGAGGTCATACACTTACCCAGTGAGGAGCCCATTGGTGAAACCCCTCTTCTAGCACTGCCCTCACCTGTTCCCAGACTGGGATGGAAGACCTGGCACATAGTAGGTATTCTTGGAATGTTTGTGAATGTTCAGCAGCATATTATTTTGAACATCCTTCTTAGTAATAAATATTTTTGTTGATGTATAATTAATGTAAAATAAAATATATGAACTTTGAGTATTACATTACTTTTTAGAGTGTGCATTTCATTTTTTAAATGGGTAAACTATTTGAAGCCAAGTTGAGTAAGTAAAGTATGTTGGTAAGCTGGGCAATCTCCTATCACAATAATTTTCTATATACTTCCTAATTTTTGTAGTGATAGCCTATTATGTGATTGGCATTTTATACATCTCTTTATTTTAATCTTTACTGTAACCTTATGAAGTAGTGATTATTATCGCTTCCATTTTAGCAGTAAGGAAACGGAGGTCCAGCGAAGTTAAACAATTTGACCAAAGTCTCTGTGGAAGGTTTGAAAGCAGCTCTTGTTACCTCCAAAGTGGGTGATCTTGCTGTTGCCTGGTCCTATGCATCTTCTTAACACCTAAGTGGCAAAGATGAGATGTGTTTACAAAGTCAAAAGCCTGATTATTCTGTGAACTTTGTGAATAGGCTCTGAGGGTAACCCCAAAGGCGGAGGCCTCGCCGCCTGTTTTGTGCAGCCTCTTCCCATCCCTCCCAGATATCTCTGCAGATGGCCTGGGAGACACGTGTGCAGGCATTGCTACAGAAATGGATCTCTGAGTCAGCTCTTGGGAGGGAAAAAAACCTCTTAGCTGGTTTTATTTTTCTCGGTTGATTTATTTGACAAGGTCCCATTTTGTACCTCATTTTGGAATTTCAAAATCTTTTTTTATCTCCAAAGGTCTCTCTTAAAAACACCAAAGGAGAACTAAAAGAGAGGCTAGGTATGTTACTCCCTGCAAGATGCTTCCAGAACTCTGAGCTCTGCCTTTTTACTTTATTTTCTGACCCTGAGGTCACACAGGTTGCAGAATAGGGGCTGAGCTGAGCTAAATTCAATCAGGTGGGAGTCTGATTTGTACTAATCCCTAAAGAGACATCTCTTTCACTGCTGTTTGACCTGTCAACACACCCACGTTGCTAACCCCGCAGAGGAAGAGCACAGGAATTACTCTCTAACAGGGCTTCTCTGGTGAGATTAGGTGTTGCAAGCAGACAGCAGAAGGAGATGTCTCAAGCTATGGTTGGCTGCAGGCTCAATTACTGCAAGTCTTTACATGGAGGTCCAAGCAGCCCCACTCCAAGACCTTCTGCAGCGATCCCAGGCCCATGTTCCTGGGGTCTCAGCTTCAGTAACAAATCATTTGCAGAAGCATCCCCCACCCTGGCCCCTGGCATGTCAGAAGCAGTGAAAACAGGCACTAAGCCTCCTAAAATGGAACTTATTCCACTGTACCAGGTGTTTTAGCTGTGGGAAAATCACAGGGGTGCAGGGGAGGACCTTGGGCAGAATTTGCAGTTGCCTTTAATGGCCTATGCAGCTAAATTTATTATGTCACAACGCCCCTTTTAACGGTGGCCTGGATTCTCCAGGCACAGTTGGGTTTCTTCGGTGAGAAGCAGACCTTTCGTTGGGATTTATTCGTGTCCTTGTTGAGTGAGCAACCCATGCCTTGGCCGTTTGGGTTAAGAACCAGCTTTGATGCAGGGTGGGCTGGGGGATTTCTCCATGGCCCTTGATGACAGTGGCTGAAGCACTGGCATCCACCTGTGTGGCATGGCTGTGCACCCACCAGCTCTACATGAAAGGTCTGGATCTGCAGACCTCTTCCTCCTGAAGATGCTTCCCTCGAAGTTCTGTGTCACTTTTTGCAAGCTCTGCTTTCCTGAGTGCTTTCTTGTTTTGCTAAGAATAAGTCATGACATAACTCTGTCAGTTTCCTTAGACCCAGAGTGGGGAACCTTTTTTTCTGCCAAGGCCCATTTGGATATTTATAACATCATCCGTGGGCCATATAGAATTATCAACTTAAAAATTAGCCCACCATATTTGGTCAAACATTTCATTAATTGACCCCTAATGCCTTGGCAAGGCTGGACCAAAGGATTTTGTAGGCTTTATACAGCCCTTGGGCCGGACGTTCCCCACCTCTGCCTTAGACTTCTAATTGAACCAAGAAGTTCATAACTAAGATGTTTTTCCAGTGGCTTCCAAGTCTCAAGACTTAGAAATCAGGGAAATAATTTGCTTAGATAGTGGAATATATATATATATTTTAATAACAATTCAGACAAGTTTGGTTAAGTGGAACCTGAGATCAATTCAAATCAGCAGGCTGATATTAAGCACTACTGTGTGCACTATTCCTTGCTAGCATTGGTGGGGACTGGAAAGTGTTACGACACAATTGAGTCTATTGGCTTCCGACTGACAATTTTCCTTCCAGGTGCACCACAATGTGACAGAACTAACATTTTCGTGGATTTTTTGTGTGATGTGTATTAGATAAATAGCTCTTCAAAAATACTGAAATAGCATGACCTTATGAGTATTTTTGCTTAGAATGAGAATGAAGCCGGCATTTAAGTAAAATACTAGTAAAAAAGGTGAGTTAATTTACAGAAACATATTAATTACATAATAATACAAATGGTACCTAGAAATGATAAGGTTGTGTGTACATGATTAGAATATCAAAAGCCACTATTCTGGATGTACTTAAATACACATCCCCAAGGAAGTTTGTTATTCAGGGAGGTAAGCCAAGGGCCTTTGAATATTAGACAATACCTGGTCATCAGCTTGCATGGCTCACTGCCCAGGTAGGCCATAATGGATGTTCAATGAAATTGCTCTCACACACGTCCTTGTGTACTTCCCATTGTCTGCACAACAGTAAGACTGAGATGTCAACCACTCCTTACAATCTTAACTCTCTGCATGATGAGGAGACAAGGTGCGGAATCATGAACTTCCCGTTAAACTTTGCACGTCCATCCCACTCTGTGCATTAGCTTTGAAAGGAGGATGCTGGGGACATGGCGAAAGGCAGACATAGCACCATGAGCTGATGGCAAAGGTCAGAAGAGCGACAGAGGGAAAAGGCTGTCTTGAGGCATGGCAGTTGCTGGTCTGATGTGCCACAGCCCGTGATGGCCCATCCCCCATCACAGGGGCAGTGAAGAAACCTCGTCATGCACCCCTCTGAGGGACCTTAAACCCATTCAGAAGCGTGATACTGCTGAGTGCAGCGAATAGACTAACATTGTCTTTGCATCTCTGCAGTGACTAATTTGTGGGCTCCCTGATTTTGTTCTGCGTTAAGTGGTCTTCATGTCTGGCAGTGCTGCACAGTGATATATTGTGTCCACAATTCTTCCCAATTTATTGGTGCTCACATAATGACAGCCTGTTGAATGGGAAGAAGTAGTGCATAAACAAAACAGCCTGGGCCAGAGGGGAAGCACTTATTTTCTTAGCTCTATTTGCTGAGTTAGTCATGAGATTTTTTTCTGTCTGTGTGAGCCAGGATCTTGAACGCTGATCTGTACATGGGTTCACTTTTCCACTTGGATCTCCCAAAGAGTTCAAGTTCGATTAAACAAGGACATCAGAAACTAACACAAAGGCATCCTCGTCTGATGGAGAAAATAAGTCCAGGACCCTGACTCCTTCCAGCGACTGGGGTGGGACCCACTGGGTTTGGGACCCAGAAGTCAGCACTCTAAGGAAACGTGTGAGGCAATGTTCTGGGCAAATTCCTTTGTACCAAGAAACCAGGTCAGTGGATTAAAACAAAGAGTGTGAGTAGAGTCCAAGTGCGGGATCGGACACCAGAGGGGCTGGCACAGGAGGGGAGCAATTGTGGGCGGCGGGTTTGAGGTAGATGAGGTATGTTTGTCCTGAAGGGCACTGTTTCTCATTGTGGACATGTGTGCACTGTGCTTTGGGGGGAAGAGGTTGGTTTGAAGAACCAGTTTGGTATGGACATGACATGTTCACATTTTTTAAAAATATATTTTTATTGATTTCAGAGAGGAAGAGAGAGGGAAAGAGAGATAGATTCTCTCTCAATGATGAGAGAGAATCATTAATTGGCTGCCTCCTTCACACCCCCTACTGGGGATTGAGCCCTTGACCGGAATTGAATCTGGGACCCTTCAGTCCACAGGCTGACGCTCTATCCACTGAGCCAAACCAGCTAGGGCTGTTCACATTTTTTAATCATTACTATTGACTATTGTTGAAATTGAGAATAGCAGTTACTACATATTTATGGTACAAAACTATTAAGGATTAGAAGTCAATAAAATGTAAGTGTCCCTGCTTTATGCTTTATGTGATTTCTGGTTATCCTTCCCAAATGTAGCCATTGTCACATTTCTTTTGTATGCTTCCAGAAATTTGTCTTATGTAAACGTGAGTGTGTGTGTGTGTGTGATCTCATTCACCAATCAGAGCTTTATCCACAAATGGAGAAGATAATCATTTATTGGGTGTGGTTGAAGTAAACCAGAAGGTCCCATAGGCAAAAAACAAAACAAAACAAAACATATCCCCCAAACCTTTCGTGGATCCAATTTTTTCTAGCCATTTGAAAATTATTTTTTACATTTTAAAAATGTATTATGATTATTTTTAGAGCAGTTTTAGATTCTCAGCAAAACTGAGAGGCAAGTACAGAGATTTCCACTATACCCTCTGCCCCTCCACACCCTCCCCCATTATCAACGTCCCCCACCAGAGTGGGACATTTGTTACAACAGATGAACCCACTAGTACATTGACATGACATAATCACCTGAAGTCCGTAGTTTACATTACCATTTATTCTTGGTGTTGTACATTCTATGGCCTTGGAGTTAGTTTTTTAAAACCTCCAAATTAAGATTTTTCTTGCACTTGGCTGGGATCCATCTGCCAGTTTGTGAATGAAGAGAGCCTATTGGCAAGTGGGTTGATTTTAGCGTCTTTTCTCTGCCTGTGGGGCCCCTGGGGCATTGGCCACACAGGGCGCTGCGGTGTCCAGAGCAGCATGCAGTCCCAGGGACAAGAAAGGGGCAGAAGGAGAAAACCATAAGTGCGGAGGATTCATGTGAGAGGGATGCCATGTCTGAGGAGGGAGCCAGGACACACATTTGGAGAACGGGGGCCGGGCTAGGAGCCCCAGGGTCAGTCGGTTGGCTGCCTGGTGTGTGAGTGAGCTGCCTGGGTTGAAAAGGCAGGCACAGAGCAGGAGGCACAATCCCCACATTTCCCTCTGCCTCATTCTTAGCACAGAGACACTGCATCTCTGCAACTGGAGGCTTTCTGACAACCTGAGGTCTCCAAGGGCTTCCGGGAGCAGCGGGGGAAGGAGTCGGTCAGTGAGCACTCACCTGTAATCCTGTTGACAATTGTTGACAAATGCCTGTCTTTGCACTTCTGGTGACAGACTGCTTCTGTGATTTCATCTTTTGCATTTCCATGTTGCTGTTTCTCAGAATAGGAATAGGCGTCCCAGAAAGTGTCACCACTTGCTTGTAGCTGAGGCTGAGTAAGATGAGAAGCCCTTAGGGGGGTTGGAAACCCTCCCTCCCAAGGTGGGTGAGCCCCTTGCTCCTGTCTCAGCCTTGCCTCTTCTGGGCAGCACAGAGAGCTTCTGGCCATAAGGGATGGACAGACAGCAGGGGACCTGTGAGTGGTCAACGAAGACACAGATGAGATGAGAGGTGCATTCAGCACCCAACCTAAATCGTAGTTCTGCCCTTCCTGATGGAGTGATGGTCTGTAGCAAGTAACTTCACTTCTCTGAGCCTCAGTTCATTCTATCATCTGTTAAATGAAGTTAATAATGGTCTGGACCTTATAGAGTTGTTGAGAGGACTCAATTGGTTAAAACCTATAAAGGCCTCAGAAAACTTCTGTTTAGCACTTAAGAAAGGTGAGGTTGTATTGCTGCTGTTATTCTGAAAACGTATTCTGCCTCTGTTGTTAACCAAAGGCACAGTCTATGCTGCAGGTCAGCCAGTCCAGTGCTATGGGCTTTCGGTTGCTTCTGGCCCTAAATCACTGATGGGCAGAGCCTGGGCCTGACCCCATTCATGTCTGCCTCTGTCCTCAGGGAATGTGTCCTATGTAGCCCTCGTGTGTTTGCTGATCTAATCAGGGGAGTGATTCGGGGCTCATTTCAATGTTTATGTTGGCTCTGGGCCTAATCTTGTCTGTCTTGAACTATAAGTTCAAGAAGATGGGCCAGATCTGATTCAAGTGCTCTGCAGGGTGGAGCCCCAAACATTGGGGGTGATAAATACATGCACCTGGGGAGGATGGCTGGGTCGGTGGTAGATTCATCTTAGTTTTAGTGTTTCATTTCTTTGGAAACATTCTATAACCTAAAGACCAATCTGTTGGACCATCATTCTGCTTCCCATCTTGGGTGCTGAGTTTTTAATAACCATTGCTGGCATTAATTGGGCACTTACCAGTTACAAGCTCTGTGTTAACCACTTCCATATGCATAATCTTGGGTAAGGCTCAGAACTACTCAGTGAGTCAGTTTGATTGTTTTTCCCTTTGCCTAGAAGAGGAATTGGATGCCTAGGGATGTTAAATCATTTGCCTGAAGTCACAGATGCAGTAAGTGCTGAACCAGAAGGTAGGCAGCCTGTCTGCAGAGCTCTAAGCCCTCAGACCTTAATGTTCACGAGTCATCGGGAGATGTGGCTACTTAGGCAGAGGCAGGTTCAGCAGACCTGGGGCCTGACCTGAGACTCTACATTTCTCAAAGCTCCCAGGTGATGCTGATGAAGCCAGTCCCTGGACAGTGCTCTAACTGACTAGGCACCAAACCAGGAAGCCACACTGCCATAGCTTGGTGTGTTATCTGTGTTTTGCTGGGTCTAACAATTGACCTCATGCACATTTGCCTGGCAGCCATCAGCTCACCCATTTTTGGCAAAGACAATGTTCTCTGGGGCTCTCAGCAAGTGAGACGCCAATAACTCTGTGATGCTCTGGGCGGTTGTTCTGCTCCTAGAAAGTTAGGCAGGTTAGCCCCTCTGTCGTTTGTCTGGAATCGGTCTACTGGACAGAGAGGGGGCCTTGGACATGCCTGTCTATATCCCTAGTCTCGCTGGGTTCCTTCCTGGGTGCGGGGCCCAGGGGAAGTCACCATGGCCTTTATTTTACACCTAAACCTCCTTCTTTTTTTGCACCTCCCATCTCTGATCATGGTCACATCTAGCCTTTCCTTCTCCCCAGGCTCAAATCCTTCCTGGAGTATTTGATTCTTTCCTAGGCCCCAGCTATCCTGTGGTTGTCAAGTCCCAAGTTGATTCAAACATGCTTAGTATCTCTGACATCCCTTCCCTCCAGAACCTAGAGAAAGGGACAAGGCCCTGATCACCTCTTAATAATATAGCCATTGTTTACATGATAGCTGATACGTGAATTATCTACCTCATTAAGCTCTTACCACTGTCAAGTGAAGGTACTATTATTATTGCCACTGGTCAGATGATGTACACAGAGTCAAGAGACTCACTCGAGGTAACCCAGAGAGTTAGTTTCGTCTCCAGGACTGAACTTTATGCTCTCACTTCTAACCCCTCTGCAGTCCTGCCTCTCCTTTCTGTCTCTACTACATGTAGTCCGTCTCTACTACAGCTGGAGGCACAACCATTCTTCTAACCCCTCTGCAGTCCTGCCTCTCCTTTCTGTCCGTCTCTACTACAGCTGGAGGCACAACCATCAAACATGTTTGGTCAGTTTTTCCTTTCTAGTATGTTCCAGCACTATGATAGGTGCTGGCAATACAATGGAGTACTTTCCAGCACTATGATAGGTGCTGGCAATACAATGGAGTGAGACAGGCATAGCCCTACTTTTATATAGCTTATTTCAGTGATCACATCATTGCTACTTGTTAGCCACATGGCTTTTATCAGGTTACTTAACCCATATGAGCCGAAATGGCCCATATGAACCTCAGTTTTCTCATCTATAAATGGAGATCATTATAGTACCTACCCAAAATGATGCTGTAAATATCAAATAAGGCCATGTATGTAGCACTTAGCACTGACACATAGTAGGTGGACAGTAATCTTACCTGAAATTTCATGTGAATCAAGCACATGTTTTTCAGTATGCCATTCCAAGTCCTTCCTTCTAAACCTCCTTGTAGCCTCCATGATGAAATATTGCTCTTCCCCAAGCATGACACACTTTCCTGATCCCATGGCTGTACTCAAGTGCTATTTTCTTTCACTATTTACAATACCCTACCTCTTCTCTGCTGTCAAAATCTACCCACTCTTCTAAGCCCAACACAAATGTTGCCTCTTCTAAACCTTTAGAGTATCACTTGTAAAAACAACCCTTTGTTCCATGATATTCTTGTCCTCTGGGCTCCCATGTTGCACAGAATAATGCTGCCTTGTGTTCTAGTCTTTTTCCTTTGCTCAGCCATAATGTTTCTCACTCATTCAGCAAATAGTGCATGAGCAGTCACTATATGGTAGGTCCTGTGCCACTTATAGCAGCATGTAATGGAGGTAACAGCTGTCACAGTACCTGCCTTCATAGAGTGTGCAGTCTAGACAGCAATGCCCAATAGAAGGCTCTGCAGTCCTTGATATGCTCTGCCTCTGTACTGTCTAATATGATAACCATTAGCCACATTTGGCTATGGAACACTTAAAATATGACCAATGTAGCTGAGGGATTTTAATTAATTTTAATTTAAATAGCCACATGTGGCTAGTGGAATACTGTATTGGACAGTACAGGTAGTATGGGAGAGCTATTAATCAAATAATCACAAAAATTCAATAGAAAATAAGTACTATGCAGGAGGAGTACCTAGTTGCATAAAGACATCCTGGGGAGGTCTAACCTAGTCCAGTGGGATGACGGTGAGGGAAGGCTTTCCTGAGGTAGTACTGATTGAGCAAAGGTCTGAAGCTACTCAAAAGAATGAGGGGAGGTGCAAGGGTATGCATGCAACATGTGCAAATAGTCTGTGGTAGAGAAGAGCATGGCCTATGAGACCATCTCTGAAGTCCAAGAGAAAATAACATCTCCCTCCTTCTCTTGTCTTTGAAATCTCTAAAAACACTTAGCACTGCCTACTCTGCACTTAGTAGGCACTGAATTAAATTTCAAGTTTGGATGTGTGACGCCAAAGTCTCACTTCCTGTGTAACCTCACCAAATTCAACCTCAGATCTGCCCAACCTGGAGACCCAGGATACGAGCTCCCATTCCATCTCTGCTCTGTGGGTCCAATGAGTAAGGAGTCTTATCTGTTTGTCTCGAGGAACCTTCTTTACCATATGGCTGGTGACTCCCACCCCTCAGGATTATGAGAAGAGATGTGGTCACAAGTAGGGTTGGAATCACAGTAAAACCTGTGTATTGTATTCATTTGTTCCTTCATTTACAAGCATTTGTGAGTGCCTACTACAAGCAGATGCTCTGCTGGGTGTTGAGGATGCAATGAAGAACAAAAGAGAGAGTGCCCCAACTTAATGGAGTTTATAATATAGTGGGGGGCCCCAAGCACCCCAGGCTGTAGTAGGGGCACTAGCTCTTTCTGGGACTGGCAGACTGTGGCAATATTCTAGGTCACTGCACAACTCACCCATGCATCCCAAATCCAGTCAGCCTACAGTGGGGTCGCAAATACCTTGGCCACAGAGCCCATCCCTAGGATTTCTGGCTGTGGACTCCTGGGAACTTTGTGTAATCTGCTGTGTTCTCTCCAGGAACTCTGTTCTGCATACAAGTGGGTAGTGTATGAATTCCTCGGAGACATTATCTTTTAATAAGAAGAAACAAATAACTCCTTGTTTACATCCCAGCATACGTTCCCCACACCAATTCCTTATTCACACCATTGACTCACGAAAGAGCTTAAACAACGTTTAGTTCCCCAAGGCTGGGAGAAGAGTGGAAAGTCTAATTTTTTTTAACCTACTCAAGGTCTTGTCCAAACGAGTTGTCACCAAAAAATGAAAGCCAGATGTTATTTTAGTGAGAAATAAATATGTGGCCAAGCTGCGGATTGAACCTGAGGTCTCACTGGATGGTTTCCACGTGTGTCGGTAGCTGGACTCCCAGGTATCGGCGGCTGACATTCTCTCTCTTGTCTGTTAGCCGAGGCGTAGCACGCACAGATGGCTAATGAGCAATTAACATCCAAGCCGAGCATCCTGCCATGGCAATGCCTACCTGCTCATAAGTCAGATTCAGACCAGCTCTGCGAGCTGCTGAGTTCAGGCTGAGAGGCAGAGACCCATGTCCAGAGTAGGAGGGAAAACAAATTCAGGCTGAAAGTGCTGCCTCCAGCTTCTCAACGAGGGGTCTGCTTTTGTTGGGAGCCCTTACATTCTCAAGGGAAGCATACTTCAGATAATCATCGAGGAATTACAGATGAAATCAGGGCCTCGGAGCAAAGAGCAGCCCTTTGGGGTTTAACATTACAGCATGTTCTTCCCCGAGTTTCATTCAATGGTGAGCTTTTCAGCCAAAGAAAGTCTTGTCAGTAATTGGCCGAATCTCCGTAGGAAGACCGCTGAGCTTGCTACTGCTTCTATCACAGCATTTCTCATCTCCTGGATTTTTCTCACACATTTCAAGTTCTAGATACAATCAATTGTGTGTTGGCCTTTGAAACATAGCATGCTGGCATTAAAACTTCCTTTAAAGGGCATAAAAAAGGTGAGAAAGGAAAAAATGATAGGATGAACTCACAGGATCAGAGTTGCTCAGAGCAGATAGAGAAACCCGTGGGGAAGAGTCAAGCATTGTCAGACCTAGAGATTGTGTGGACGGGAATCAGGCAGTCAGTGAGCTGGGTGCACGTTGCATAGGCAAAGCAGGTCCAGGGGAGGCATGGGTTCAGGCCAACCACAGACACTGGGGGAAGAAACCCCCAACCAAGGGGCTGGATTGCAGGCAGGGCAGGGGTCTCCAGTGTTGGAGCGGCCTACCAAGGGCAAGGCAGAGCCCCATCACTGAGGAACCTTTCTGATGTTTCCTCCTAAGGAAATGGAAGGTAGTAGTTCATAGCTTATGGGGTTATTTTGAAGATAAAATAGATTAATCATTGTAGAGTGTTTAACACGTTAAGCGCCCAGTCAGCCACTGGTGACTGACACTATACTTTCCGTCCAGAAGACAAAACAGGCTGGGCGCTTAATGTGTTAAAAGAGTGGCACTCAATAGATATTATGTGCATGCTGGGCTTTAGACATGAGAAAACAAGAAGAGACAGAGTTCTTAAAGCATGAGTTTGATCCTAGGAAAATAGTTTTTTGAAAAAGCTTTAGCTTGGCTTTTGATTATATCCATTCCATCTCCTTCCTTAGTCAAGAAATCTTTATTGAGCCCCTTTGATGTGTCAGGTACTCTTCTATCCCCAGGGGAACAGTGACACTCTAGAGCAGGATTGGCAAACTGCAGCCTATGGGCAAAATTCCACCCACTGCCTGTTTTTGTAAATAAAGTTTTATCAGAACATAGCCATACCTGTTCATTTAGGCATTGTTTATTAAAGGCAGTGCTATGTTGGCAGAATTGAGTAGCTGTGACAAACCAGCTCAGGGACCACACGGCCTAAAGTAATGACCACCTGGCTCTTTGCAGAAAACATTTGCCCACCCTGATCTAGAGAGACCTTTCAGTGAAGCCCTCCCTCTCTAATGAAAGAGTCAAGTCAATAGAAAAGTGAGGTACAGTTGAATAATTTCAGAGGATCATAGGAGTAGAGGAGAGTCAAACGGGTTTCCTAGAAGATGCTGTCAGCTCCGCTGAGACCTGGAGGCTAAATTGGAGTTAAAGAAGTACAGAAGAAGGGAAAACATTTGTAAGGGCTCAGAGGTGAGAGAGAGCAGGATACATTCAGGAGCCAAATGAAATTCATCATAGTTGGAGCGACAGAGGATGGATGACACATAGCTTTGCAAACAGGATGAAAAAGTTTTGATGATTTTCTAAGGGCAGTAGGGAGCTATAGAAGGCTCTTCAGCAGGGGAACAACATAATTAGGTTGTATTATAGGGAGATCAGTCCACCTGGAATATGAAGGTTGGACTTAGGAGTTGAGTGGGAGGATGAGGAGCAAGATTGGAGGCAGGAAGGCCAATGGGGAGTCCATTTTAGTTATGCAGGGGAGGACTATGGTAGCTTGAACTAGGGAAGTGGCAACAGAGTTAGGAGAGGAGAATGCTTTGGAGACATACTAGTAGTCAAGAGGCAATTTTCCTAGTTAGAAATTGATTGCACATGAAGAATTTCAAGTGAAAAGGATTGAAGCATGGAAGAGGGCCATACCCATGGTAGACATGCCTGTGGGACATCACTGAGGAGACATCCAATTGGATTCTCACCAGAGCAGCCCAGGGTATTCATTCTATGGCTTTAAGACAAAAGGTGAAGATGTTAGCCATTTGGATATCTGAAGGACTTTTTTCTGGGAAGAGGAAAGCAAGGAAAAGACCCAGGGAAGGGTGCACCCAGGTGTGTCCCAGGAGTATCAGGGAAGCTTGTGGCTGGAGCAGAGGCAGAATGTGGGAGAGTAAAAGGAGGTGAAGTTTGATGGGTAAAGGAGAAGGGTGATGAATAGATCCTATAAGGACATGTGGCCCATTGCAAGAACATTGACTTTCACTCTGAGTGTGATGGGAGCCATTGGAGGGTTCTGGGCAAAAGAAGGACTTGATTAATGTGGGTTGTTAAAGGATCACTCTAGCTGCTAGTGAAGAATAAGATGTAGGGGGTGAGAAAGAAGCAGGAGGAGCAGTCAGGAGACTATTGCAAATCTGAACTCAACTCGTTCTCCTCTCTATTAGTCAATTTCCTCTTTTATCTAAACAACCCCAGAATCCCAGTGCCTTACAAAAATAAATATTATTTTCCTTGCTTACAGATGATGGATTGGCTGGGTTTAGCTGATGTTCGCTGATCTCAGCTAGTCTTGTTTGGGGTTGGATCAGCTTGTAGATTGGGTTCTGGATCTTACATGAAATTTCTCTTTCTTGTTGGGCTGGTGGCTATCCATGGTATATTTTTCTCGTAGAAGATGGAAGAAGAGATGAAGTCAAGGCAAGTCACAGGAGCATATTTAAAGCCTCTGCTTATATCTCCCCACCTATCTTCTATTGGCCAAATCAAGGTACATGCCAACCTCAACATCAGTGAGGCAAGGAGATATATACGCAGCCCACTTTAATAGGAGATGCTGTAAAGACACGTGGCCAAAGTATTGGGTATATAATTCCACAGCAGAGGAGGGAAGAATCGGAAATAAACCTATCTACCATGTTCTCTATTACAATTGAACTCATCCAATGCCATTAAATTTGACCCTGTCATCTTCTTGTTTCTTTTATCCATTCCTATCTATGGTCCCCTTAAACTCACATACTGCCTCACAAAATGGCCTCCTTCATATTCTCCCACCATCAACTCTTGTTTTCCCCCAACAACACATCCTGCATACCCCACCTGAGTTTCCTGCCTACAGTGGTCCTTTCTTCATGCTGATCCTGCTAGAGAAACTTCAGTGAACAGCCCGTTAGCAATACAGGGTTCCCCAAATGCCAGTAATTTCTCTACCCACATCATAGTTTGGTCAATCTGTGTTACACCTGTATTATTATTATTTAATATTTTCTTTAATTTGACTTTATGCTAAGTAACTTTTTTTTCTTAGCCTCATCGTAAGTAGTAATACTATAAAAGTTATACATCTTTCTGAAAACAAGAATATATGCTGATTAAACATACTTGTGCATTTGCCTCTGAAGTCCCCAAGGAGTATGATAATTGCATTTGGGGACATACTGGCCTCCCACAAGTCCCTGCAGCTTTGCCACCTGTCTAGTCTTATTCTCATCTCTATTTCCATCACTGGGAATAATAATGGTCTCCTTGCTATTTGTGTATCTTGCTTTGCTCATACTGCACTCTGAGCCTGGGAGATTCTATCCCTTTCTACCTGTCCTTCAAGACTTGGTCCTCCACCAATCCCTAGTGCCTAATGGGCCCTCCCTTCCTGCTTCACTTACAATCAGAGCCCATTGCCCAGTGTCCCAGCTCATGCTTCTCTCATCATTTCACGTGAAGCATGAAATGGTCACCAGGTATTCTTCTCTCTGCCCTTTCTCTGTTTCTCATTCCCTGGCTCATTCCTCCTTTTCATTAACAATAGTAATCAAATATTGCCTCCTCCATGACTCCTCCCACAGTTGCTGTATTTCCATCTCTCTAAGTACACATCGCATGTGCATGTGGTCATCGATGTACTTATCTTTCTCCCCCGCTAGGCTGACCATCAGCTCCAGGAGAAGAGGGTCTTGCTGGGTTGTGTGCCCCACAGCATGACACAGAATAGGAGTCTAGTTATCATTGAATGTTTTAATCAATTTCGGTTCAGTAACTTGAACTTTGCTGTTTCAACAGGACTCTTTGTTGTTTGAGGGCAGAGATCCTGCCTTCTCTCTTTTTTCTTCTCAACATTGTTTGCTCCATGAAGGCAACCAGTAGGTGCTTGTTAAATTTGCACTAAGATGAGTTGCATAGGAAATCAGGAGGTGGCTAAGGTTCACAATGAAAATTGGTGCCAATTAAGATAGTTTTGCAGTTCTAAGCTCTATCAGACCTAAGCTGATTTTGAACACCAAATGTGTCATGATTTTGATTAGAGGGCAAAGGGGGGTATGTTTGGAGCCCTTTGCCTTTGTCCATGATTCAAAAGATGTACTTCATCTTAAATAACTAGTCCTGGCATCCTACATCAGATTTACATCTGGAGATGGTGTCAAATTCTTTTCAGGGTAGAACTGGTATCATGAGTGGTGTGTGTATGTGTGTGTGTGTGTGTGTGTGTGTGTGTGTGTGTGTGTGTGTACATGCACACGCATGTAAAACAGAAAACGAGAGATAGCAGTCCAGATGCCAACACACCTGGAATCTATTTGTGAGGATCACTGGTTCAGTCCACAGCTTGGGCCATTCATTTATTTCTCGCTAAGCGAACATCTGGGGTTCAGTTTGAGATGCCAACAAGTTTGGATGGGATCTCAAAGCTGTGGTGGGGATGGAGGTCTGCTCACCCAAAGTGGGAGCGAGAGAGGTGAGCAGAGGCTGTTAAACTGTTCTGCAGACTTCAGTTCAAATGTCATAGCCAGAGGGTTGAGAAATTCTTCCCAGGCTGGAAAAGCATTCAAAACCAGGAATTAACCAAAGGAGACTCAATCAGATCAAAATGCAAGTACAAGCTGAAAAGTGCTCCTTTGCTTGTTCACTGTGTTCCTTTTCCACCCTCCATTCTAAGGATATCCAGGTTTGCTTCCTTTTCCAGGGAAAAAATAAGAAGAAAAAACTTGGACCTGAACCAGGAAGGAAATGCTATGAGAAAGTAAAATTCTAATTAGTTCTAGATGAGAATTGGTCACAGATAATTAGTCTACATTCCTTGGCTCATGCCTGAGAAGGCTTAAAAGATCTTTTGTTGCTAGATATGTAGACATATATCTAGATACCTAGATAAACACCCGGAGAAGCGCGCCATCATTAACGGAGCTTGCTGAGTGCGAGTGTTTAGAACAGAAATGAAAGGAGAATTTGTCATTCACAGGCTAGGAATGTTTGAATCCTTTTGCTGTCAGGACTTTTTCTTTCTTTTTTTTTTTTACTTTGAACTTTCTCAAAACAAAAGAAAAGGCCAACGGGTTCAAACAGGATCATTTTAAACAGTACACTTCCAGGAACATTGTGCTGAGTCACACCTGCCCTCTATGACATCTACCAGCCAGAGGATTTCTCCTTCAATTTGCATCTGTCGCTTTCCTACCTGTGGGTCAGAAGGTTGGAGACCCAGATGAGGGGCCTAGAGAACATGGCAAGTCTGTGGTGGGCTGTGCGCATGCCTTCCACTTTAGAACCAGCTGGGTCACTGCTTGGGGGACTATAAGTGTGAAAAATCCAGTTGCCTAAAGTATTTTTCTCTTAATTCCTAGTAGAAGTGACTGGACATTGACCATAGGTTGCTCAAGGCATGCTCTGTGTCTGCATGGACTGAGCTTTTGTGGAGCAATACTAACTTATAAGGAATTCTCCATCCTCCCCCTACCCCCAACTTATCTCTCCTGTGTTGGTTCCCAGGCAGCACAGACATGAAAGAGTTAGCCTTTGGGGGCCTCCTTTTATCACCCCTCGTGTTGCTGATATGGCAACCTCATTCTAGTGGTATAGGGACCTCACCCTCCCGCTGGCTTCCTTCAGTTCAGAAGCTGTCCCTGCTTCCCCTCATCCCCTATACAAGTCAGCTGGTGTGTGCCTCGTGCCCCATACTCTCAGGACCTCTATCAAGCACTGTGGCAACGTGTTTAGTCCTGACTGTTACCATTGCATCCCTCCAGTAAGTGATTGCAATACTCTGGGAGGTCCCTAGTGAGGTCCCTGGTTTTAATGGCCAGAAGTGAAGCAGCCAGCACCCTGGTGCTTGAACAGCATTGCACAGCTATATAGACTTTAACTTTTACACAAAGTTTACCATCTTCACCTCATTTGTTGCTCAGTAATTCTGTGGGATAGGTGAAGTAGGTATTCACTTCTTCATTCATTCATTCATTCATTCATTCAACCAACCAACCAGCAAACATCTATTCAGCACATTCTAGATACTAGAAACTATTCTAAGCTCTGAGTTGCAGTGAACAAAACAAACAAAAATCTCTCTTCTCACAGTACTTCACATTTGAATGGATGTTCTAGTAGGTGTCATTATTCCTGTTTTTCACACAAAGAAACCACGAAGAAACCAAAACATGGAGAGGTTAAATCTTAAGGACACAGCTCGTGTAGAGCTGGATTTAGAATCCAAGTATTCTATTCAACTTTCAGAATAAGGAGAATAGAATAGAGATCTTGGAGATCAGCTCATCCAACCCACTTATTCTTTTTGATTTCCATAGGAACCAAAGGCTCAGAGAGATGCTTTGTTTTACACATAGCCCAGCCCCAGTCCACCTCATTACTTCTGTTTTAGTCTGTTCTGGGTTCTTTAACAAAATACCACAGAGTTGGTAGCTTATAAACAACAGAAATTTATTTTTCACCCTTCTGGAGGTTGGGAAGTCCAAGATCAGGAAAAAGGAGCAAGGGAGCTCTCTGGAGCCTCTTTTATAAAGGCACTGATCCCATTCTTGAGAGTTTTGCTCTCATGTCCTAATCAGCTCCTCAAGGTCCCACCTCTTACTACCATCACTTGGGGGTTAGGATTTCAATATACAACTTTAGGGGGACACAGACATCCAGACCACAGCAATTTCCCTTACTTTCTTTTTTAAAATATATTTTTATTAATTTCATAGAGGAAAGGAGAGGGAGAGAGAGATAGAAATATCAGTGATGAGAGAGAATCATTGATCAGCTGCCTCCTCTGGGAAGGCAATTGGATAGGCAAATCTGGACTTCAGGGATAAGACCAAATATATATATATTTGGGTGATTATAGACTTATCAAATATAAAGTGACCCCCGAAACCTGTTGGAATGCATCTGGCAAGCTCTGAAGGACATGCATGACTCTGTTAAGTTGCATGTGCATTATGTTTGCATCTTAACACCTCTGCACGCCCCCTACTGGGGATTGAGCCGGCAACCCGGGCATGTGCCCTGCCTGGGAATCGAACCATGACCTCCTGGTTCATAGGTTGATGCTCAACCACTGAGCCATGCTGGATGGGCCTCCCTAACTTTCTTAACCAACATAGATTTCATGGCCCTTTTTCACAAATACTATATTCCCTCAACTCCCTTGTCTCTATCTTCCTCCATCATGCTTACCTGGAGAAGCCCTAATCTTGGTGCATTCAATCTTGGGTTGTTTGCACCCTGTTACCAAGGCAACCTTGATGTGGCTGGAGAATAAACACATGCTTATGTGGACGAATCTCACAGCTCACAATTACTACCTTCAAGTGTGACTTGGTGCCTCCCGCCAGCCCTCCAGCCTTCCCAATCAGTTCACTGTCCTCCTCTTTCCTAGACAACTATTTTTCACTTTCTCTCCACAGTCATCAAACACCTCACTCACCCCCCTCAGTTTCTCCTGAGGATCTCGCTTCCTTTTTCACTGAGACAGTAGAAGTGGTCAGAAGAGACTTCCACAGATCCCCACAAACACATCTGCCACACACTGTCCCCTAGCCTCTACCTCCCCTGTTGTTGCCACTGATGACTTGTCTTTGGCCTTCTCAGAGGTCATTACCATTCCTGTGCACTGGGATTTCCTGTCACCTATTCATGAGCCTCCCTCTAAATGTTTTCCTGTTTTCCGGATCCCTCTCTTCAGCATATCAGCATGTTCCAATTTCCCTCATGTTAAAAAAGAAAAACAACAGAACCTTTCTTGACCCCCATATTCCCTGCTGGCTATCAACCACACCCTTCAAAATTATTATTTTCCCTTGATCTTCTCCTCCCACTCTTCCTTGAACCACTCCAGTTACTAGCTCATGTCTACCTCTGTACCAGCCTACTCTTCCCGGGTCACAAATGAACTCCACATTGCTAGATCCAGTGCCATCCTCATCACAGCGTTCAATAACCAACCACTCCCTGCCTCTCTCCTTGAGGCCTTTCTTACTTGACTCCCATACCTCTACTCTCTCTTGCTTCTCCTCCTACCATACTGGCAACTGCTCCCTCCAACCTCTGGTCTCTAGTGCAGCCCAGGACTCAGTCCTTATTCCTCTTCCATTCTTTTTTCATTTCCCATGATGCCCACACCCAGCTTCGTGGCTTTAAGTACCATCTACATCTCTATCTTGGTCTTATCCCTGAAGTCCAGATTTGCCTATCCAATTGTCTATGAGGTCTCTACTTTTGGGTGATTATAGGCTTATCAAATATAACGTGACCCCTGCTCTACCCACAGTCTTCCTCCATCTCCAGCAACAATCATTCCAAAGTTTCATTCCTAAGCATCGACTCTTAATATCCCTCTTTCTCATACCTCACCTCCAGTCCATCATCAAATTCTGTCTGCTCTACCTTCAAAATACGTTCATCTTAACACCTCTGCAGCTGCCACCCTGGCAGTAGGATAAAGAAAATTCCCAGAGAAGGGAGGAGTATGTGCAAAACCCTGAGGCAGAGAGAGATATGCAAGATGAGAGTACCACAGAAAAGGTCCAGGAAAGACAGGGGCCTGACTCTTGAGTCTGGGCAGCTGCCTGCCCTATTGGCCCCATTATGAAATGTGGGGCGAAAAGATCACATGAGGATCTGAGCTTTGGCCACAGCCAAGTGGTCGGCGGTCTGGAATGCATCTGGCCAGCTCTGAAGGACATGCATGACTCTGTTAAGTTGCATGTGCATTATGTTTGCAGTGTATGTTGCGTGTGTCTGTGCATTCACACACATGCATACATATGTGTTTTCTCCCACGCTAGACATGTTTTCCTAAAGTCTGAGCTCTCGGTGTACTACTGTAGTTCCATGTACAATCCAATGGGGGATCCCTAGAGACCCCTGCTCATACTTTAGTCCTAGATAAAGTAGCCTGTTGGTCACAGCCCCTGGGGTGCCCTACATTGTTTTAGGAAAAAATGACTTAGGGCTTGTGTCCTGGAACAAGAGAACACGCAGGGCCATTGGCTCATTCCCTGCAAAGCCAGTAGCGTCCAGCTGCAGCTGCCCAGACAGGACTCCTGCCCCTCTTCCCCCACCCCCTGCTCCCCTCCTGGAAATCAAGGTCTTCTGGATCGTGTTTGGGCATACAGCAGCAGCTGGGACAGGGGTCAGAGGCAAGGCAGGCTTGGGCCACTGGTCTGCTCTGCATTCTCCTTAACAACCATGTAATTGGAGGAAAATTGGTCCAATGTGAGGTGCGGGAAAGTTCAAAAGGGTTGTTTAGAGGTCTTTGTGTTTGTTTTCTTTTCATGCCTGATCGTGTGTTGGATCCCAGCAACGTGAGATCCCTGGCAAGCCCCAGAGCTCTCTAGAACTATGTATATACAGCTAGGAACAAAGTTACCTGCATGGGCTGGCTGGGACTGAGAATACCCTTGGTGAAGTTTTGCATGGACTGACCCTTTAGGTTGGAGAGGGAAACAAAGGTAAATGTTCTTAAGAGATGGGTCAGGATTCCTCCTCCTGCCCTGGGGACAGTAATTTTCAGGGGCTTTCAGAGCCTTCTTCTGAAACCATTAAATGGGCTTTGGATAGTAAGGAGAAGGGGGCACAGATTCAGTTTTCTAGTCTGCTTTGACTCAGTTTCTTTAGCTATAAAATGGGCACATATTCATCGTTGCTGGTCTTTCTCCTAGAATTGAAGCAAGGCCTCCCGGTCAACCAGGCACCAGAGGGTTAAGGAAAAAGAATGAAGATGTTCAAAGCACAGATTTTGGTGTCAGAGAGAACTCTATCTAAACCTTATCTATTAGCTGTGTGAGTTCAGACAAGTTTCATACCTTCTCGGTGCCTTATGTACATAATGTAAAATAATGACAATAACAATGTTTACTTCAAGAGTCGCTTTAGGGTAAATTTGAGATAATGTATAAAACATCTCACACAGCACTTAGCACACCATATGTGCCCTATATTGACAGAAAAACACGAAAGGAAGAAACAAAAAGATCAATATTATTGCTTTGATGCCAAAGCAAGTAGGTTATTATGATAGTTCACACCAAATATTCAAGTGTCCCTGTGGATTTCCCAGCTTCCTTTGCAGTTAGGTTTGGCCATGTGACTAGTTCTAGCCAATACACGGAGAGCAGAAGTGACATGCATCACTACTAGGTCAAGGAAGTTATGAGCTGGTGTGGCTCCTTCCTCCATCTCTTCCTCAGGCACTTTGGCTTTGGAGGTCACAAGTTCTCTGCGGCATCTTACCAGATGGAGCAAGTGTTTTATGTGAGTGTGGAATCTGTATCTACTGTGTTAACCCGATGAGATTTTGGAGTTCATTTGTTACTGCCAATAGTCTTGCTGACCAGCATAGTCATCTATGAAGGAGGAATAAATCTCCAGTATTTCTGACCTCCTGGAGCATCTAGGGATGATGATGATGATGATGATGATGATGATAGCAGCTGCAACAGCTATCATTTATTGAGTCTTTGAGAAACATGAAAAGCTCATTGTAGAGGTTAAGCCATACAGCCCTCTCAGGTATCTAATGAGATACTGTTTTGCTATTACATAATAATTGTGTTTCTAAAATAAACTTTAACTTATTTTTTAAAAGGATTCTCTTAAACAACTTCAATGAGGAAGAAACTGCTTAGGGGCAAGAGTTTTGGACCATGACATCCAAGTTATTTCTCCTACAGAAATGTCAAAAATAAAGGTTTTTAATTGCTATTAGGACATTTTTTTTAAGTTACTAATTAAAAATAACAGATTTTTAGAATTGGCATAAGCCAACCTAAATGTCATTGAGCAAATGCTGAATTCCGTGAAAGACCAGACTTAAGTCAACTTGCTTCCAAACCATCAAAATAAATTGTGGCTTGGTGCTATTAAAAAGAAGCTCCATTAGATCTCAATAAAACTACTATCAAAACATAAAAATAAAAATTTAAAAAGGAAATCCTAATGGCAAAGAAGAACCAGTCACCCCACTAAAGTGGTCATGGGTGTGGAGGCAAATAGGCGTTCTTCTCACACATGTGGGGTTTTTTTTTCCAAGGCCCACAGTGGTGTAAACCAACGAGCATCACTAACCAGGTTTCCTACTAGTCTGATCAGGTTACATCCCATTTGCATTATGAAAATTTTCATAGCAAGAGAATAACCTGATTTTGACTTGTTTGACTGGTGTGGAAACCAAGAAAATACGAGGCTGTCAGTGGCTAAAGCAAGCAACTGTGGAAACAGCCCTTAAATTAGGGTTCTCTGCTCTTCTGACTCTGCTCACAGAGTTCCCCAGATGTGACAACTGTACATCCTCACGGATAATGGCACCACTTCTGAGCTGGGATTTGAGGCCTCTGCAGTTTGGTTCTGTCCTTGTCCTGAACCCTACCATCCGCCCTGGGCCTTCCCACCTGAAGTCCCAGCTCACAGGAAGCCTGGGGCCTCTCCATTCACCCATATACGGGGTGAGGGGAGGGCAGAGTTTCTGCTCTGAATAACAAAGTCAACTGGGCCCTTGTTGCTTAGACAGGTTGGTGTTTCTGAACGTACCAGTAGACCAGGAGGTCATTGAAGCTGCCTAGGAGAGTTCCTAGGGAAGGAGACCCAATTGATTTCATTACTAAAGCAAACAATTCTGGTGACTTTGGGGAGCCAGCACACTTTGACTTTCTCTTTCCCTCAGGCCCTAGAGAAAAGGAAGGGACTTGCCGTGCATGTTGTGGTGCTTGGCCTGCTGCTGACATACCATGTCTCTTTCTATTCTGGAAGCCTCTCACCCAACCCTAACCTAGTGAGGGGAAGCATTGAGCCCTGCCCTCTTCATGCCTGGCCTGTCAGTAAGGCCGATGGGTCTGGAAGCCCAGTCTCCAAGAAGATTCTGGAGGTTGAAGACAGACTCAAGCAAGTGGGCCCTCTGGGAGTCCTATTCATCTCCAAACAGCTGGCTCCCCTCACCTAGCCCAGGAAGGGTACTGACTCTTCAGCTCCCTTCTACTTTATGATTTATTCATGAAATTCAATGGGTCCTATTGAAGCAAGCTTGCTGAGGGCTGTGTCAGTTGAAGTTGGGATACCAAGCAGATAGTAGACGTATTTCCCACTCTCAAGGACCTTAAGAATATGGGAAGATGACACCCACAATTAGGTCATAAATTGAGACAGTGTATAGAGTTAACTCAAATATCATCATTATCCATAGTAGTTAAGAGCACAGGTTTAGTATCAGGTGTCTGGGTTCAAATCCCATCACCACCATTTCAGTCAAGTTTGACTTTGGGCAAGTGCCTTAACCTTCGTAGGCCTCTGTTTCCTGATTATGGGGTGACTAAGAGTACTAGCTCAGAGTGTTTCTATGGGAAATTAATTGAGGTAGTAAAGTGATTAAAAATTCCTGGCTCATGGTCTTAGTGTTATTACTAGCTATTGCTATTAGTTGTCAGAACATATTTGAGAAACTCCCATGACATAAAAATCTTGACTCTTCTGCAAGGTAGTCCTCCCTTCTCTGTTTCTTTCAGCAGTGATTGGTAATTTCAATTGATCAGTTACCCAAGCAGTAGCTCCAGGGGTCACTTTTAGCACCTCCAGTTCTGTAACTCCCTCACCCCTCATGTGCATTCTGTCACAAAACCCCTGTTGATTATGCATCATGTATATCTCCTAAACTCCAATACCTCTCTCATCCTAACCCGGTCCTCACACAGTCACAGTGATTACTCAAGAGCTCTCTTAACTGGTCTCCTTGCTTCCACTTTCACCCTCTTTCAAAACAGGCTTACTGCTACTCAAGAGAACTTTCTAAAATCCAAACCAGATTGTCATTCCCTTGCTCACACCTTTTCTATGGCTCTCAGTGAACAGCCAAGCCCAGATCCTTTGTCATGACCCACAGGTGCCCTCGTGATGTGACCATTGTCTAGCTCTGCAGCTGCATCCCTGTGTTTCTCAAGTCACCTGCTATTCTAGTAATGCAAGTCTGCTCCCCGAATGCTCCTCAGTCTCCTAGCCCTCCATGCATGCACATACTGCCCTTGAGGTCTAGAACCTTCTTCCTTTTCTCCCGAAGAGTCACAATCAGGCTTCATAAGTAAACTCTAAACCACTATCTTTGGGAAGCCTTCCTTCACTCAGGTCTGGGTTAGCCGCCCCTCCTCTATGCTCCCACAATAACTTTCCCAACAAGATCATGGTGTAACTTCTTGTTGTCATGTCTGTCTTCTCCACTGCCATCTGACATTCTTATTCATCTTTATTTTATTCATGCAGATGCTGGAAGGGGCTAAATTGTATTAATCGTATACATTTATATTGAAAATGACTGCAGAGATGGATGGATATTAGATAGATAGATAGATGAATGAATGGTTGGATAAGTGGGTGGGTGAGTGGATGTATGGATGGATGGACAGATAGTAGCTGGTTAAATGGATACATTAATGGTTGGATGGTTGAATGGATAAATAAGTGAATGAATTCCACAAACCACGTGGCATCAACCTCTAATTAGATCTTACACCCAGGCACCTCCAGGAAGGTCATCAGCAATACTGCAAACACAAGGCTCTGTTTCTTGAAGCTTCACAGTTCAGTCTGAAAAGCAGTGACCTTGCAACTAGCAGCCTGTGGGTTTTTGACGTTGTTCCAGCAAGAAAGCTGAGGAAGAGTGTTGACCTTAGAGGGAGTTGGGAACCACCCCTCCCCCATGGGCTTCATCCCATCACTGACCTGGCTTGTGGCCCCTCTCCTGACTTCCTGAGGTCTGTCCTCATACGGGTCCCTTTCAGTTCTCTTCTCCATCCAGGCATCACGGGTTTATTTCCAGCTTGAACTACGGCAGGAGAATTCCACCTCTGGGCCCAGGGTGACAGAGGAGTAGATGGCTTGAGTGATGGAAGGTGCCGTGGCCAAAAGCTGCTGTTGGCAGCCCAGGGATCACCTGTCCCTCTCAGGAGAAAGGCACACTTCATTCTGTTTATTTCCCTGTTCAGGAGCTGTTCTTAGAGCAGCCACGTGAAAAGTGCACCTTATACAGCTGGGAGCCCTCATCAGCTCTTCAAGGAAGAACTTCCAGACCGGCTTGGTTCACTGAGTAAACATGAATTACTTCTGGAATGAGCTAGAAATGAAAAGGGGTGTGGAACTCTTTGTGATATGGAGAACCTGCCTGCCCACACTGAAGTGGAAAGACCCTGAGGCTCTGGGGGGAAGAGCCCCACCCCGCCCCACCACCCTGGACTCCTCATTCAGGGTTTACAAAGAGGCAGACAGAGCACAAACAGCTAAATTTGGTTGTGTTTTTATTTTTGTCCAGCCACAAATACCGGCAAAGAACTGAAAACGATTCCTTCCCTTCCTAGAGCCAAGCTGGTTTTATTTTTAGCTTCAACTCTGGTTTTGGGTTTTTAGCACACAGGCAGCAGTGGGCTGGATTTTAGGATTTTTGCCTAGACTGGCGTTTTGGTTGCCTGAGTGTAACTCCCACCAGGCTTTGTGTGGCTGTGACAATAGAGGGTGGTTCCAGACGAAGCCACATAGAGACCCAATTCTGGCCTTAGGGACCTCCCTCCAAGAGAGTCCTGTTCAGGGAGGGAAATGCACTCAGAGTGGATGGATGACCAGGCTGGGATGGAAGAGGTGGCAACCCTGGATAAATGGGGGTTGGGAGGGGAGGGGGGAGAACAAAAAGGAAAGAGGAAGATAGCTGTGTTTGTTGACAATTCTGGCCTTAGGGACCTCCCTCCAAGAGAGTCCTATTCAGGGAGGGAAATGCACTCAGGGTGGGTGGATGACCAGGCTGGGATGGAAGAGGTGGCACCCTGGATAAATGGGGGTTGGGAGGGGAGGGGGAAGAACAAAAAGGAAAGGAGAAGATAGCTGTGTTTGTTGAGTGGTTCAGAACCAGGGCGCTGGAGGCAGACCACCTTGTCCAAATCCTGCCTCCACCACTGCTGAGCACTGGCCTTCTGGAATGTGCTCAGCTTCTCTAGGCCTCAGATCTTATCAATGAGATGCGGATAATCATGACTCCTACCTCAGAGCTCTGCTGCCCACGATCCTACCCATCCAGCATGTAGTGTACCATCTGGCATGTAGTTAGGACTCCATAAGCACCATTTTGATTGCTACCGCCTGCTAGCCACTATGCATGCACTGTGTCATTAAGACTTACTGCCACCTTGCCCTGACCAGTGTGGTTCAGTTAGTTGAGTGTCATTCCACATACTGAGAAGTCGCAGGTTCAATTCCCAGTAGGGGCACATGCCGAGGTTGTGGGCTCAGTCCCTGGTAAGGGGCTTGTGGGAGGCAGCCAATTGATGTTTCTCTCTCTCTCACTCTCTCTCTCCCTTCTCTCTCTAAAATCAATCAAAAACATATTTTTAAAAGGCTTACAGCAACCCAGTGAGTAGGGTTATTTTTCAGGTGGAAACCGAAGCTCAGTGGGCTGGATAACCTTTCCCAAGTCCCATAGCAAGAACATGACATAACCAGACGTGAACCCTGGCCTAACCATTCCGTCATATGAACATGCCCTCTCCAGGACCAGGACTCACACGTGATTTAAAGGGACTTACCACTGACTCTATGGGCACTGCTCTAAATAAGTAACTAGATTCCCCTCATTCTGCTCTTCTCTGGTCTCCCCCTTTCTTTACACTTTAGTGAGACAAACACACAAAGAGCAGGTACCAGGAGTGATCCAAGAGCTCTGGTCCAATTTACAGGGACGGAAAGTGGGATGGTGGCTGCCAGGCACTAGCGGGGGAGAACGGGGCCTTGTTTAATGGGTATAGCGTTTCAGTTTTATAAGACAAGAAAGTCCTGGAGATCTGTTGCACGAGAGTGTGAATATACTTACCACTACTGAACTGTACACTTAAAAATGGTTAAGATGCTGAACTTTATTTTCTGTGATTTGTTTTGTTTTTTACCACAACCTACAAGAAAAAACAAACACACACATTTAAAAGAGCCTGGATGGGTGCCAGGTGGGCACTGGAAATGTTGGGGGGAACACTTTGTAAAGTATACGATTGCCTAAACACTATGCTGTACACCTGAAACTATGCAAAATAATATTGAATGTAAACTGTAATTGAAAAATAAAATTTTAAATTCTTAAAAAAAAAAAGAGCAGTGGCACGGGAGTCAGGCCGCCGATGGGGCAAGCGGGAATGTGAGGGTTTCCAGTCCCCCTTCAGTCAGGAGCCTGGGAACAGCATCGCTGCTGCACACCTGCCCCGCAGAGCGTGAAGCCCTCGGGCTGAGCAGCGCACTGCTGACAGCAGCCCTGTTCTTTGAGATCGTAAATGCCCCCCCCTCACATGCTTGGCCCTTTGTGACCTCTTTCTAGTCCCCTGTCCTTCTGAAGTCTTCAGCCATCACCTGGGATGAAAGGGGGGAAATAGCAAAATCCCACTCAGGGGATATATCTGCTTGGTGCAGTGGGGGGAGCGTGGGCTTTGGGGTCGGTAGGTGAGAAGCAGCTCATTTTTTCATCCCTTCCAGTTTGCTTCGCTGGCAAATGGGAGACTACCGTTCCCCCAAGTAACCAAATATACACTGTTCACTCTGCGTGGAGGGTTCAGCCAGGCTATGAACTGTCTTGTCCTCCAGGGGGTCCTGGGGGCTCAGGGGGTGGAAGATTAGGGGACCCTGTTGAGGCATTCGCAAACTAAACTGTGTAGAGATGCTAGGGCAGAGGCAGGCAGGGTAGGGAGCATGAGATCGGGTCTCCTTGGGCTCATACTCCCAGGAGAGCAGCCTGCATGGAGGCCACCACAATGCTCGGCATCCCCCGGAAACTCAAATGCCTTATTTTCTGTGGCATTAGCGCGGACCATTCCCAGGGGAGAGTGTAGCTCCGCTGCCACCATCCAACAAGGGGCATCCCGCCTGGGCAGAGTTTTACCTCCAGCCACACTGCCCACCTAGACCGTGGTCCCTGACCCAGGGCCAGCTGTGTCATGAGGCACGGTGGGGACAGTGCCCAGGGCCAACAATGCTTTTAAGGGTCCATGAAAATGTCTTAATTTCTTCTAAACTTAGAAGAAAAAATAAATATGAGCTTTCAGATCAGAGTACATGTTATAATATAGAATATTAATATGTTTGTTTTTATATTAACATAGTAGCAAAATATTATGTGTATATATATATGTGTATGTATGTATGTGTGTATGTATGTATGTATTTTTTATGGAGGAAGGTGCCAACAAGGAAAAAAGTGCCGAGGGTCCACAAAAGTCAAATGCAGCCCTGCCCTGATCTGGTCCGAAGAGCCAGGCTGGCAGGGATTCCCTTGGGCCCCTGAATCCATGGTGATCTCCCTCACCCTCTTCACTGTTCTGTAGCAACTGCGGTCTGTCCCTCCCCCCTCACCACTTAGGATCTGGAATATTTTCTCTTATGTTATTTCTTTTTAAGGACCCATTTCACATGCCAGTTCCGTCACTTGGCTCTAGCTATCTGGAGCACGTGGTGAGAAAAATTCAAGAGGCTTGTCTGGGGTCCGTGGGAAAGAATGTTGTGATCCATTAGTGGTGTCTCTCCTAAGCTTGTGATGGGGAGGGGCAGGACGCATGCTCTGTCCTTGCTTATAAGGACCTTTGCCTTATATCTCCAACTGGATTGACCGCAAGCTCCGCAAGGTGGAGTTTGCCTTACACATGCTGAGCACCCCACATCCACTGATCTAGAAAGTCTCCTAATACCTATTGATTGATTTATTGATTGATTGATTGAAGTAATGTCTGTGAATAACACATTTGATCCAATTGAATACCCCCTTGACATACTTTCATTCTTTTTTTCCCTCTTTAGACGTCTGAACAAGAATAAACTCCAAGTCCTTCCAGAATTGCTTTTCCAGAGCACACCGAAGCTCACCAGACTGTGAGTAGAGTGGAACTGTGTTCTCTTGCCTGGCTTTGGTTATGTGGAGAATGTGGCTGCCTTCATGCGCGGAGCCCCAGGCTGCTCAGAACCTGGCGATTAGGCCTCACTCAGGGAGACTTGGGTATCCATGTGCTGTTCCCCACACTCCCCTCCAGGCCCGATTTCCTTGCCCCCTTCCTTCAAAGGTTGGCGGCCTGTGTGGCCAGTGGGGGCAGGCAGCAGTGGTAGTGTCCCAGAGGGCATGGGTTTGGACTAAGCATTTCAACGTCACCACCTTGCTGGCTAGACCAGTCCCGCCTACTGCCTGCTTCCCACCATTACCAGTTGGAGAGTCCTGGGGCTGGAGGCCTGTGATTTTGTGGGAAAAGAAACACCTTGAGTTTTGCTTTGTCTTCTGGAATGGTCCAGGATATCCTGAGGAAAGGAGAGTTGGAGATGCCTCTGTGCATTTGTTTGCTGTGAGTTTAGAAGCTCAGAAGCCAGAGACACACATCAAGAAGGGGGTTGTGATTCACGTGCAGTGGGTGTGAGGCAGGTGCTAATTATTGGCAGTGAACAGCTCCATGGCTTTGAGCTCTAAGTTCTGCTGGCATGGACTAGGGTATGTTATGGGGTGAACCGGGTTGCCCAAGGCTTGCCTGTCTGAATGGAGCTGCGCCATGTCTGGCTGCTTAGCAGGCAGGCAGTGAAATTTACAGCCTGGCCGGGGAGACTCTAACTTTACTGGGGAGGTGCCAGAGTGGTGGCCACCGTTCCCATTTGCAATGGCTGTGCGTTTAATACCTACTTATGCAGTCAAACAATGCATATAGTTTCCGGGATAAATTGGGAAATACGAAACATATGTTGGTGTGTGCACTTAAGAATGAGTTCTGAATTAGGAATCTCTATCTCCATCTCTATCTACATGTTACACACAGCAAGACTATATACATAAATGTATTTTAAAGGGCTCTTTGTTGGAACAAGAGCAAGCTTTGGCTGGTGTGTCATTGGTACAGCGACCTCTCTTGCCTTCTCTAGGATACACCATATACTTTGTCAAGGTACCTCTTGCTGTGTATTCCATTTCCCTTGCTCAGTCCACTTGGCCAACTTAGCTAAATGTGGGGAAGGTTATGTCCCTCTTTCTACTCTTCAACTCTGAATCCATTTTTATGGGCATGAGGGTGGACAAAGTGCAATGTGTGTCTATCAGGACTGAATGAGCAATACCAAGTGGGCACACAGCAAAATCACCCTGATTTTGAATTTCCTCTCCTCCGTGTAGTTCTTCCCTGAAATGCTCCCCTGATAGCCATCTCTCCACCCAGCACCGCATTGGTGCCTTATCAACCTGCCCTAGCTAAATAGTGCGGACTATCTTCCACTCACCTGTAATCTCAGCATCACTTTCTAGGGAAACAGAAGGTGCCCGGGCTGGGGCTGCTGGGAGGCTTTGAGCGAGTGGGGTCTGACTGTTCTAGTAACTGCAGGATGTCGGGGGCTGGTTCTTGCTCACGGGACATGTAATCTCCACACCATCAGGTGATGCCCATATTGTGCAGGGCTGGTCTTGATCCGGGCAGAGAAGGCATTCTGGGTGATGATAACTTGTTTCTGAGCTCCTGGGGGCCACACCCAGGCAGGCAGCACGGAGTGTGGGACAGCCCAGGGAACTGTCCTAACTGCCGCTTTCTGAGAGAGGCTGGGAGAGTCACTTTCCCTTCTGTGTCTAAGTATGCTCATGAGGAAAAAGGAGACACACCCTCCTCTTCTACCTACCTCACCAGGAGCTGTAAGTGTCTGATGAAGTAATGGTGTGTGTGTGTTTTTGAGGGTTTAAAGTGCTGTATGAGTGTAATCACCAAGATAACTATGGTTCCTCCTACAACTCCCATCTTCCTAGCCTCTGTTTCTGACCTTCTTTCTTGGGAAGCAGTGAAGAAACTAGGAGTTGCTGTGAACAGTGACAGACATTGCACTGAGCTTTTTCTTCAAGCCAGAGAGCCGCCCCAGGAAGGCAGGGACGATGTCTGACTCATTTTGGTATCCATCCTGCTCCAGATGCCGACCTGGCAGAGTGTGGCATACACAGGCACTCCTGAATGGTGGGCGAACAGATGAGTGGTACGGCCTAAGGATATAAACAGTGCTCTTAGGGAGCTCTGGCTCTTTTATCTGCCATTCACTCCCGCACTCATTCATGTATTCAGTAGGCTTTTCCCAGTGCTTCTTCCAGCCTGGCGTCGGCAGTGGGTATTGAGCTGGGGGCATGAAGGATGCCCAGTTCTCTGTGCCTGTCATGACACATTCTGAATTGCTGCCAGGAAGCTAAGCGCTAAATAAATTATTTTTCACTGAAGCAGCTATATTAACCTGGGTTTGGGCTATAATCAGCAATCCCGTTTTCTCTCTGGGCTTGATCTTTGATTTTTCTTAATGGCCCTATTGTGTCTTTGTCTTATTTTGTCAGCCACTCCAGGGCCTTTTTGGAAGTAAGCAGGGTACAAATTATAAATCAATAAATGTGCAATCATGAGTGTGTATACATATGCCACTGGCTCTGTTGTAAAAGAGCACTGCCTCTCAATAGCCATTTTCTGGGGATGCTAAACGTGGACACTGTGTGACTGACTCTTCTGTGTGCATGTGAGATATGAAGCAATCTGGACGCACCCTTTCTTATTAGACCTATAGACAAAAACTGCTTAGTACTCATTTTTTTTAAAAAAAAAAGCCTTTTGGAAAGGCTATGGACATGCAATTAGACATGTTTTGAGTGTTGATAGTAAAGAGAAATAATCTCTATTGAGAACCTTTGCTACTATAACAGTAATACTAACTAGTAAGTGACAGAAATGTGACTAAAGTTAGTCTAACCCACAGAGGAAATATCTTAGTTCATATGCCTGAGGAGTCCACTGGTAGTTGAAGGGAGAGGGGGACTTTAGGAACAACTGGACCCAGTTGTTCATTGGACTTCACCTCCCTCTCCCCATCCCTTGGAACAGCACACATGATGGCAGCCCAAAGCAGAAGACTCCGAGGGGACCCGGGGGAATAGTCCTGCAGATTGCTTAACTTGGTCACATGTCCATGTTGCAATGAGATGCTGTGCTCTGGGTGAAGAAGTCTGGGTCACCTTGTTTCGGGGGGAGAGTGTGCAAGGTCCAGCAGTAGGTTTCTTGGAGGAAAGAATGATTCTGTTACAGAAGACAGGGGTAGGGATGCGCACTTGAAAGCAACAGACACTTACAAGTTGCTGAATATCTACTCTGTGCAGTTCCCCAGGCTTTAATTGAGTGCTCCGGCCCCTCTCCACAGCTCTTCATGATAATAATTACAGCAAGCACATTGAGTGCCAGGGGCTGTTCTGAGCACTTTACATCTCACTTATTTGATACTCCTAACAACCCTGTAGGGTAGGTAATCCCATAGATGTGAACCTCATGCTCAAGAGGTTAAAGAAATTGCCCAATATCATATAACTCCTTAGTGACAGAACCAGGAATCAAATCTAGGTAATCTGACCCCAATTCTGTGCTTTTCTCCACTAGAATCAGCTCCTGCCTCCATACTCCCATTTCATAGATGAGAAAACTAGAGCCTAGAGTTTCAATTACTTTCCCATATAGCCCATATTTCTAAGAATCAGTGCTACACTGGGCACTGTGCCCCAATGCCGAAACTTAACCTTCACACCAGTCATGGGAAGAGAATCATTATTAAATCTACTTCCAAAGCTCATATTCCTATATTCCTATAGTCCCTAAATTGCTATAACCAGATACAATGGAATGAGGACTTGAATATGTGTCTGTGTCACTGCAAAGCCCTTCAGTCTTCCACCAGGTCACGTTGCCATGCTGACCACCGTGGAGAGCCAGGTAGGCTACAAAGGATTGATAATGGATGGAACTGTCATAAATCTCAGGGCCTCTGTGAGGCCTTGGCTGGTTCCCCGCCTCTCACACCCTCAGACCCAGCGCCACCTGATCCATTGACTCCTGTGTATATTAGTGCATCTCTGGCCATGGAATGAGAGAACATGGGAGTGCCCTGGGACTTAGGTACCACTGCATGACCAGCAGGGTCCTGGTCATGCCTCAGGCACTCATTAGCTCCCTCCCATCCTGATTTAGATCATAATGTTCTCAAGTGTGGGGACTGTGCTTCTGCCCTTGCAGGTTTGCTACCGGCTCCTGACCA
Source organism: Myotis brandtii (assembly GCF_000412655.1). Classification (NCBI taxonomy): domain Eukaryota; kingdom Metazoa; phylum Chordata; class Mammalia; order Chiroptera; family Vespertilionidae; genus Myotis; species Myotis brandtii. The sequence continues at coordinate 14,861,922 of NW_005362269.1, read as the reverse complement.
AGAGCTGAGCATAAGAGAGGGCAGCAAAGTGAAAGGGTTAAGGGGCTGCCAATTATGTGCTGTGAGACTGACCCTAACCTCTCTGGGTCTCCGGTCCCTCATCAGTGAAACAGACAATCATAGAACCTACGTCTCTGTGTTTCGGTGAGGATAAGTGGAAATAACCATGCACGGTCTGTACCAGAGCATGTAGCACATAGCAAGTGCTTAGGGAGAGAGGACTGTGGTTACCTTTCGCTAGCTGGCAGATGGAGCGGTGCGTATGCTGGGGCTTTGGCATCTGCGCTTTCAACATTTCAGCACCTGGCAAAGAATCCAAGCTCCCAAACAGATGAGGGTTGCGGGAAGCAGTGCACTGGGGGTGGGGAAGTTCCTGGTCCTCGTGGTGGCTCTGCCTCCCACGGCTGTGTGGCCTCAGGCATGCTACTTCACCTCTCTGGGCCTCCATTATCTCATCTAGAGAGGACGGACTGGAGCGGGATCTATTACATGGGCTATTGGTTATTAATTGTTTTGTGCATCCCCTTCCAGCTTTCTTTTTCATCTGCACATGAAAGAGGAAGGGAAGGACTGCTGGTTATTTGGAGGTTAAGCAGTTAACGTTGCTAGAAATACTTTAGCAGGAGCAGAAGACAAGGTGAAAACAGCGATTAAAACAACCCTTCTGCATCTCACCAGATTAGAGAGCTGGGGTGGGGATGAGGGACACAGTGGTTCACAACTATTTTTTAAGAGTCTGACTCTGTCATCTGAGGACGAGCAGATCACCAGGGTCCTTTTGGCACAGCTCTCCTGGATTCAGGTCCAAAGAGTCGGTTAAATACTTGGCAATGGTTGAAAACCTGGGGCTGGACGGGCAGTTGTGCAGCAGTGGGACGGACACCTCCAATTATTCTCTATTCAGTCCTACGAGGCATTTGACAGCTTTTAGAAAATGCCACTGGGGTTAAACCTGCTGTCGCTCACTTGGGTCAGCAGAGTTGCAGAGACTTGGGAAGTTAATCCCCAGGCAGCTGAAATCAATATGAAATGTGGCCAAGCAACTTAGCCCAAGTCCCCGGCCTCTGATCATGGTGGAACAATGTCTCTCTAAGTGTTAAAGGTTGTGGTTTCCAGGGAACGGACTTCTAATGAGTGAACCTTCCTCTCAACTCTCATTTCTGCCTACTCGTACCTTTTCTTGTATTTACCATTTTCTGCTCTTATCACAGCCATATGTGTATATGTCCGATATCCCCAACCAAACTGGAAGCTGCATTCAGCAAAGTGAGCGAATGTCTCTTTGAGGGAGCCCAATATTAGAGCAAAGAACAGGGACCTGGGGACCACGCATACCTGGGTTTAATCTGACCCTCTGGTGATCCTGGGCAAGGACCTCACCTTCCTCTGTCTCCAGTGGGTTAGCTATCCAAGAGGAAGAATAATCACAGTCCCTGTCTTAGTTTGCTCAGGCTGCCCCAACAGAGTACCTCAGACCCCGTGGCTTAAACAACAGGATTTTTTTTTCTCATCATTTGGGGCCTAGAAGGTTAAAATCAAGGTGCTGGTAGGGTGGTTCCTGGGGCCTCTCTCCTCATCTTGCTTGGCAGTCTTCTTGTTGCCTCTTTGCAAGGTTGTCCCCCTGGTCACGCTCAACCTTGGTGTTTCTTCCTTTTTTCATAAGGGACAGTCATATAGGCTTAGGGCCGCACCTCAATTGCTGCATTTTAACTTAATCACCTCTTTAAAGACCTGATCACCAAATACAGTTACAATCTGAAGTACTGGGGACAAAGGCCTTGACATATGAATTGGTGGGGGCGGAGGGGGAGGGGGCAAATTAGCACATAATAGTTCCCAGGTGTGTATCGCACATTTACTGTGGGTCAGGTGCTCTGCGAACTGCTCTTACTCGTACATATATTCTCTTCCTCAATCTCAGGTTTAGGAAGCTAGATACTATATTACCCCCATTTTAGAGCTAAAGAAACAAGAGTCCTGGACTCTAGGACCTAGAGATTCAGACAGCCTGCCCAGGCACAGAGCCAGTCACCGGCAGGATCAAAATTCAAGCCCAGGCTTGCCTCACTCCAGAGCCCACATGTCTAGCCACAGGTTTTATACTGCCGTTGTCAGAGTTAGTAACCGGTGCCAGGCACCTGGTGGAAGCTCAATCCCTGCTAGTTCCTTTATCCCTTTGCGGCCCTAGATGAGCCCCGACTGTTGAACGACTGGAGCCCCGGGCCTGTAGGGAGTATCTTCTGCTGCTGGCAGGTTCTTTTGCAGCCACCTTAGTCTTGCAGTCCTGCACTGCACTTTAAAACATAAGTACATGCAATATGTGTCTCCATAAAACTCCGTGTTGATGTAAAACGGTGCTATAAAAGTGGAAAACCAGCGCAGAAAACAAAAACCATGCTGCTCAGTTTGTGATCTGATGTGGTGCAATGATAACAGGACAATGGGAAAACCACTCCCTCAGGGTGGAGAGGCCTTCGGAGACTGCCTGCCCGCCTGGAGCTGGAGCGCAGACACCTGCTCCCGTGCTATGCTGGCCCAGCCTTCAGAGGCGAGGACATAGATGGCGAGACCAGCCTCACCGTCGCAGACATGGGGTCACTTTTTCCAGGGGCACAGCCACCTAAAGCTCATGGAAAATGTCCTTGCAAACGGGAGCTCTGTTTCCCCCTCCTTCTCCATTCCCCCAATCCCTGACACTACGGTGAGGCCAACCTTCGGTTTGCTTTACGGCACGCTTCCTCAATTGCAAGTTTCATCACATGCTGGACGACAGGCCTAGCTTTAATCTGCGTGTGGACAGGTAATGGATCATAGTGGGTGCCATGTCACTCTTGGGGTTTCTGTTTTATGTGAGTTGTACTCTCTCTGCAGTGCCTTAAACTGGAGCCACAAGAAAAGGCAAGGAAGGTTGCTTTCCCCTCTCCTTCATTTAAGCTTTATCCAGCTGAGCATGGGAGCCTGTTGTCGTACCCAAAGAGTTGACTACAAGGTTAATGCTTAGAATTGTTTTGTAGACTCATACCATAGAATTCCAGAGCTGGAAATAAAAGTTCTCTAGACTAGCGTTTCTCAAACTTCACTATGCAGCTGGATAGCTGGATTCTTGTGGAAATGCAGACTCAGGTTCTAGAGTCCTGGGGCGGGACCTAAGAGTCCGTCTTTCTAACCTATTTCCAGATGATGTTTCGGACCTAGGACCACACTTTGCAGAGCAAGGATCGAGGCTACTGTGGTTCTCAATCTGAGCATAGAGAAAAAACAACCCTGAGGTCCTGGTTAAATGCTGATTCCCAGGCCAGGCACCCCCCCCCCTCCCAGAACTCTAGTTTGATAGGTCTGGAATGGACCTAGGGCTTTCACTTTGAAAACAGGTGCCCTGGGTGACTTCAGTGTGTGTCGTCCATGGGCATATTTTGAGAAACACCAATCTAGTACAGATCCTGTTATTTTATAGATTTGGGAGCTGGGAAGGAATCAGGTATTTCTTGAGCACCTACTATGTGCTAGGCACCTTATGCATATGCCATGTTCTTTGAACCTCCTGTGAGGAAGGTATTTTTACGCCTACTACACAGATTATGAAAGTGAGGCTTGAGGAGTTTAACTCACTAGGAATAAACCCTTGGTCTTTCTGAACCCCAGTTTTGTTTTGTTTTTCTACTTTATCATGTGCCTCCTGTGAAATAAAGGGAAGAAAAACAGTCTTTCAAGGCTCCGTATTTGTACTTTTATGCTCCTATGAGCGTATGTGAACACGTGCACATATCTGAGATCTAGGGTATTAAGACTTGAAGCATTAAAGGAGAGAAATTTATAGACTTAAATGCATGTTTTCAAGTAGACCTTTCTAAATTCCCTACAATTTATCAAAAATAGAGTTGGGTTTTACATTTTCAAATCCTTTAGCCCTTTGGGCCAGCAGAACGACTCTAAAGCCATCAGGCAATAGTTGAGCTGAGAACGTTCTGCCAGCTTGGAAAGTTTTACTTTACTTTGTTTTTTTTTTAAGAAAGAAAGAAAACCAAGCTGTGACTTTACAATGCTTTGGAATTACAGAATGTGCTTGTAATTTTTACAATTCTGCACAGACTTCTTTGCCACATCTGGTTGATATTACTGGCAGGGATATATGAGGGAATAAACCATGGGCTGGAATGTGAAACATCCCACAAAATGAGTTTCTTATAGGTTGCTGCATAAAACATTTTGAGTCTCCCTCCCTTTGGAGGTGTGGCTTAAGTGATTTCATGGACTTAGGTGGGTTTTGTTGTTGTTTTGGATTCAGAGGTAAGGGTTGTTGCTGGTCTACTTGGTGGGGGTTCCATGATAGTTTTCTGAAGATGAGTGCAAAGGTTAACCCTCCCCAGTCATGCCATGGATCGGGTGAGACAAGCCATCCTTGAAGGGAGTCAGACCAATCTTTCGAAAAGCACTGGACACTGATGGTCACGGGGAAACGTCAGCACGGACTGAACTGCTACAGAAAAAGGAAGAAAGCAGGGACACAGAGTGAGATGGGTGTGGGCTCCAGGAAGCCTCCTGAATCATAGTTGGGGTGGTGCATTAAACTGCTGATAGCAAGAAGAGTTCAATTCCTCAAGCATGCCTCCAAAAGCCTGGCACATCCGGGAGTTCTCTGTGCTCTACACAAAACAGGAAGTTGGTAAAATGGAGAAATAAAACAAACACCCATCTAATACCTGGAACTCAGTCAAATCCCGGTTGGGGACATTCTTGCCCAAATCTCAGGAAGAGAGCTGTATGACCAGGAACAACTAAAACATTCACTGAATGCCTACTGTGTGTGTGTGTGTGCGTGTGTGTGTGTGTGTGTGTGTGTGTGTGTGTTGCTGCAACATGCTGGTGGTTAGGATGCTGAGTATAGAATGCAGGCATGTCTAATCTGAGCCCAGAGGGTGTGAGCATGGGCTCCTCGCCACCTGGCTTCTTCTCAGACTTCCTTGGCCGGGACCCACCTGCAGAGTTGGAATGTTTCTGCACAAAACCATGTGCTGCTCTCAGCACCCTGTGGCATGTGGTAGAGTTGGCCAGCCTCGGCCAGAGTGTGTGGCCATCACCAAGGAAGCTCAAATAAAGACTGTGCTCTCCCAGGGGCAACACAGCCCTCTGTTGAGGATGACAACCAGGGGCCAGCTTCACCCATACCCTGGGGCCCTCATTCTCTTTATCTGGAATTAGAAACTGTCAAGAGAACTAAAAATGTCAGGGAAATACCACATTGTATATGGAAAAGTATCAGCCTTTTGAGGTGGGCAGTCCCTAAACACACATTCTCCAATTGCCCGAATGATGCAAATGTACCCGCATCTAATAATCTTGAAATATTTGTTCTTGAATCACATTCAGGATCAACAGAAACATTTCTAAAGAGCCTAATCATCTCTCATTTTCAACAAGCATTTGGGAATCTCTTGAGAGGACAAATAGCATTTTAATTTGATGCCCCAAATACTAGCGTAATTTCAAATCACACTCACAAAACAGTCTGTAACTTTGGCTTTCTTCTGGCTTTCCTATGGGCTCACTATCCTGGATGTTGAACATTAATTTCCATTTGTAAGGTTTACAGTCCATTTACAAAGTCCTGGAGATTGAAGCTTGTAATGAAAGTGTTGACACTGTATTAACAACAGCAAAACTATAATAACACAGCACTGTCCAAACCAAATAGAAATGGAGAAGTTTAAGTAAATTTCACGCTCCTTGCCTGAATGTGGCGTGCTGGACCTGAGTTTTTGATTCATGGTTTAGAATAATATTTTAATGTTTTATTCATGATGTTTCTTTTTTCCCATCATTCTTTCTCTAATTCCCCTCACCCTACTTAGGGTGATGAAGCCTGCTTGGAAGGCTGGCCTTGTCTTGATTGGCACTGTCTGGTGTATAGCCAGCAACTCTCCCCATGGTTGACTAAGTGAAGTGTTCGGCTCTTGAACTGATGCTTTGGCCTCTCATTGGCGTGTCTAGAGCTCTGTTCGCAAATTTCTTGTCAGTGAGTCAGCTTTTGATTGAAATATACATAGAATCATGCCAACATGCCCCCTAGTGAAGGGAGCACCTTGACTTCTAGAGGTCACAGTATTCTAAGGGAGAAGATGCATTTCTGAGAGGGTGAGAGGCTAACCAAGGACTGATCCCCTCCATCTCGGTTTCATTTAACTTGGGATTCCGGAAACTCCAAGCTGTGGATCAAGATGCTGAGAGAGGCTTACAGTTAAGAATTGCTTTTAAAAATGGAAATCAGTGGTAACAACATAGAAAGAGATGCTGGATCATTGATTTTATTAATATCATGGCCATAATCATCTCCTTTCTGTGTCTCCACATCACCTTCTGTCCTATTTTTTAAGCACATGCACTTACACATAACATACCACATACATACACTTAAAACCTTCTCTCTGTGAGAGAATCCCAAACAGATACAGAAAGATTGATCCCTTCCAGGCTACTGAGTCAAAGCACAGACATAATTTCACTCTAGTGCAAGATACCGACTTTTAAATTAGCTCAAATTCCTGAGCAACACGGTGCGGAGATACCAGGGGTCGGGAAGGGTGTAGCAGCCGTGCAACGGGGAGGAGCTTTGTCTCCTTGGCACATCATTGGCGTTTTAGGTGCATAGAGATGTTAGTGGCAGATCTGTGTCAGAGACCGCAAATTATTACTGTGAATGGGTTCTAGTTCCCAGAGAGAGCATCTCTTTTCCCTGGAAGAGATGTGCACGGCTCAGGCTTCTACCCGAGATCTCCGTGGACTTTTATTCCATTTCACCACACAGGGGCCCAGCCACTGAACAAAATTATCTTAGGGAATAATTGTTATGGCCTCCACTGCTGATGGTGTTCTCTGCAGACTCTCTTCCCCTGTGCAGGGCACTCCTTTATTTAAATGAGAGTGAAGGATGGGAGATCATTAAGGCCTAATGAGGTTGGAAAGCAGCAGCAGCAGAGAAAGCGGAGTTACCAAGGGAGTACACGACTCACCAGTTTCTCTGCAAGTGGACAGTCCCCAAATGGAGGATCACACAGGGGTGGTGGGGAGACTGGGCGGAATTTCTCAGCTCTACCTTCAACATGCATGACCAGTTTGCCCCCCACCCTCCGTCTCTGCTGCCATCAGCCTCGTGTAAGGCACCATCCTTTCTTGATTAGGTGACCACAGGACCTTCTCACTGATCTTCCTGCTTTTATGTGTATTCCCTCTTCACCCGTCATCCACCCCATAGCCGCCATGATCGCTTCAAGACAAATCAGATCTCTTACTCCCCCATTTCAACCACAGTGTCCTAAGAATAAACCCAAGCCCCTACATTACACAGTCTGGCACCTGTCAGTTCCTGGTACCATCCTGGTCCTCTCTCCCACATCCACCACACAGCAGCCTCTCGGGCCTTCCACCTATTGTTCCAACACTCCCATCTCTTTCTCAACGCAGGGCAGTGGTCTTGCTATTTTTTTCTGCCTGGAACACGATGACCCCAGATATTGGCATAGCCAGTTCTCTCTTAAAATTCAGGTCCTGGTTCAAACCTTCCTCCCGCAGAGGGCTCTCCTGACCACCCTATGTATAGCAGCATCCCTTCCTTCTCATCGCTGTCTATATCATGACCCTATTCCATTTTCTTTATAGCACTTACCACTTCTTGAAATTCTTTTGCTCATTTGTGTGTGTTTTTTTTATGTGCTTATTTTCTGCTCTCCCACCCACCAGTAGAATGTAAGCTTCTTGAAAGGAGGGCTTTTGTCTGTTTTGCTGACTCTATAATTGCCTATCCTGCATCTACCACAGAGTGGGCACTCAATAAACACTTAGTAAATGAGTGAATAAGAGAAGGAACTTGGTCTCCAAAATCTGCTTTTTCCTCTCAATCTATGGTCAAAGGCACCTTCTGTTCCAAACCAGAGCTCAGTCCTCATTGCCCTGAAAAAGCCCCCAATGACTGTTTAATAGCATATGTGCACCCATGCACATACACGTGCACACACACAAGGGTGAGGATAAATTGAACACACTAGATTTTATTCTCCACTTTCCAACCTCTATTTCACTCTTTGCAAGACAAATTACTTGGGTTTACAATGTAGAGGGACCTGCTCTGGGATTCTGAGAGGACCTTGGGGGGATGAGTCCATTTACACAGGTGGGCCATGCAGCACAGAGGTGAGCTGACTTCAAGGGCCATGGGTGTTATTTCACGCTCCCACCAAAGAGAGAGGAGCAGCCTGTGCCAGGACTCTCTGCTAGTAGGTGTGAGCAGTGCCCAAGACTGAGAGCTGGGGAGGGATTGTGGTTTTTGGATGCTTATTTCAAAAACCTGAGAATAATATTCTGTCATACAATGAAATGAATAGATAAACTGTGTTTTCTTCAACCCCAGGCCTCATTGGTTTTCTCTTTTTACTTTTAATGGGCATAAAAAGAGATTGTCTAGCTTGAAAAAAAGGAGAAGAAGATTTGTGGGGACTCAAACAAAAACCAAACCTTAGTCTGAAAAGAAGAATATGTTACACTAATTTACTGAACATTGACCTAACATTCCAAATTATTTTCTTTGTTGATCTGAGATCTAAACCAGAGGTTGTTTGAAATACATCTGGTGAATGAATCCAAACCTGAAGTGAACCATGTCTTCTAAAATAACTGAACCAGAACCACACTGGAACATCAAAATATTAGTGTTTTCCAAACTAGTCCTCTCTAAGTCTCTGGCTGGTGTACCTGCAACACCAAGCTATTGCTTGTTCCCCTTCTCCCCCACTTAGCCCCTGCCCTGTCCTCTCATCTCCTTTCTGCAAGCCGGCGGTCATTTAGCAATGGGCCCTCACCCAGTTGGCCCTGAGAGTGCAGGCCTGTGAGGCTCTTCATTGCTCCCGGGATAGTGAGAGATGCTGCTGTTCTGAGCACTCGACACAGTCCCCACCTTTAAACCCTTGTCACGAGGAAAAGAGGATGTGTCTTTTCAGTGAGGGTGCACCCTTTAGAGATGAATGGGGCAAAGGGAAAGATCAGGAGGAAAGAAAGGAAGGAAACCTGGAATGAAGGAGAGAAGGAGGGAGGGAGGAAGAGCAACAACAAAAGGAAACGTGGAGCGGAGGTGGTGAACACAGATACAGAGAAGGAAAGGAAAGAAAGAAAATAGGACTCCATGGGGGAAAATATATCTTAGGTTTGTTTTTGTCTTTTTCTGGTTCCTCCCGAGGCAGATGGAAAACGTTCTCATCACACATGTGCCTCTCCATCCTGTGCCAAGCTCTACGTAAGCTTTTGTCTGTACAGCATCCCCTCGGGAGGCAAGAAGCATCATCTTCATAGATTGCCAGAGCTGCGTGGTACCTTTTAGAACTTCTAGACCAATGCTTTTATTTTCTAGTTAGGGAAACTGAGGCACGGGGCTTTGGGGAACTCACCAACCCCAGCCCTCGGATTCCTGGTCTGGTGCTGTGCGCCCAGTCCAAAGATTTCTTTTCTACCTTGGCCATGATTTTTCATTAAGTGACAGGCAAGAGAAACCATGGAATGAGGATTATTGGCTTACAAGGGATTAAGGGTTGATGTTTCCAGAGGTCAGGCTGACTCGGGTAGCAGTTTATCTTTTAAGAAAAGGGATTTTCTTTTGAAAGAGGTAATACTGGCTATAAATTTGCTCATCCAAGGAACAATGAGCAAGTTTTGCCTATGGAGGTTCTAGGGAAGCACTATGTGGTTATTGTCATGACATACCGAGGAAGGGAACTGAGAGGGCAAGCCTCACATGAGAGCCATTCCAAGGAAAGAGTCAACAAAAGAAGGAGTAGGGGCTACTCCCGAAGGCTCCCATCCGGTGTTGGAAGAATGGAGGCGCATCAGTGGGGAGTGGGGAGTGTGGAGAAGAGGAAGTCTTGGAGTGTCTGATGGAGGCTGCTTCTCAGAGCTGGCCGCCCTCTGAGGGACAGGCCCTGGCACACCTGAATCTCCACCCCCTGGGAATTTCAGAAGTTAAATAGCTGATGTCAGCTTGGTGCCAGCATCAGCAGCGGCTTCCTTCCCATCCCAGCCACTTACTTTTCTGAGGGCACATCCTTCATAAGGAGCCGGTGCATTTAAGGAAAAAGACCCCAGCCTGTTCCTTATTACCCAGCAGCCACTAGGAACTGACCAGGTTTGCCTAGCGCCCTGCTTACCTGTCACATCTAACCCATTTACCTGAAGCTAATTAGCCAGACTTCAGTGTGCAGTCCCAAATTGCTATGTTGATGATGGCAGCCCTCCCCTCTCCAGAAATGCCGATTTCCCAGCTCAGCGTGAGGGACTTCAGCAATCTCTCTTTCCAATGATATAATTTGATTCCGCCATGGGAGGCTGCTCTGGTCCTAGCTCACTTAGCACTAAATCTCTCCCTCGATGCTCTCATTACTTAATCTTCTCAGGCCCCAGACCAGCCCCAGCCTCCTATTTATTTATCTGGGACCCTGTTTACTTCCCCGTTGTAAATTACTTTTGGCTCCTAGCCCTCTGATTGCTGCAGCGATAGACTAATAGCTCGGAGCTACCGCATTTGCCTTGTGTGATGAGGCAAATAATATGCTTAACTTATGGGAGAGAAGTGCACCCTCCATTGATTTCAGTGGGGGAAATATTACTCAGGGGAAAGGACCAGACCATTTTCCTAATGGCTGCTGGTGGAAGTTGGTGTAATTATGGACAGAATTACGTGAAACAAATCGGCAAGCCCATAAATCTAAGCCTCCGGTTTTCAAAGGCACAGAGGGAACTTCGGAGCCGGCATGGATCCCTCCTCTCTGAGGGGTGGGTTTCTAAGAGGGAAAACAGGAAGGTGTTGGCTCTCTGGTTTGCTTGGCCAGGGGATGCTCTTTCCCGGCTTTAAATTCTCTGAACATCTCAGGTCTAGATGGGCAAATACAGCCCATGGGCCCATCCAGCCCACTGCCACCAGCTATTGTAAATGAAGTTTTATTGGAGCATGGCCACACCTCCTCATTTACATACTCCAAGGCCCTATCTGTGCTAAAATGGCAGAGCTGCAGAATTGTGACAGAGGCTGTATGGTCCCCAGAGCCAAATATGTTTACTATATAGCCCTTCGTAGAAAAAATCCGCTAATCCTTGCTCTACCAGAAGAGCCTTCAAACAAATGTTTTCTATGGACATGGAGAGATTTATTTGATCACTTCCCTTAACTTTCTTCTTTCAGGCAATTCAATCCCATGGGAACTAGCTTGGTTATCACGAGCTCTGTATCGCATCTGCATCTATTTATGTGGCTTTTCAACAACCATGTGGCTTAGTAGGTTTTCTGAGCCCATTTGACAGAAAAGAGAACTGAGACTCTGAAAGGTGAGGTGTTTTACCCAAGGTCATTCAGTGAGGAAATTGCAGAACTGGGATTCCTAGCTAGCTTGTCAGGCTCCAAATTCTGTTCTTTTTGCAGCTAAACCTCTCTGCTTCCCAAGAAAAAGAAGGGAGCAGGCATTGGCATGGGGGAGAATTTATGTAGGCCTGGCCTCTCTCCGCAGAAGGGCTGCTGAAAGGGGGCAGGTGAGCAGCCAAATCACAGGAAACACAAAAGCTAGAGGAGAAGCGAGGGGTCTTGTGTTCTTTAACCCACACTCCTGGTGAGGTAGACGGTGGAGCAGACCCAAGAGTACTTTATCGTGTTTGGAAACATAACAGTTGATTGTCAGGCAGCAAGAGAAAACCAGAGAAGACCTGTCTGAGAAAAGCTGACGCCAGGGCCTTTATTGCCTGTGCAATGCCGATCTCCAGAGAGAGAGCGTGGTCCATATGGCTTCCTTGTGGGGAGGTGGATGCCACCAGCCCTGCTGCAGTGGGGTGGGAAGATAGCCTTGGTTATCATACCCTCTGGGAGCAGGTCTCTGGGCTTTGGGGCAGCCTGGAGCTGACACTGATGTCCTGAACATCTGCAGTGGAAGTGGGTAAGGTGGTGTGTCCACAGGCCTGCTGATGTCACCAGGTTGCCCTCTACAGCGTAGAAATCTCAGGTTAAAAACAGAACCAAAGCATCTTTTGCAAAATAGCCTTTGGGCTCTGAACCTGGAAAGACAGAGGGCATATTGGAAATAATACAACTATGTAACAGCAGCTACCATTTGTTCAATGTTTACAAAGCACTAGGCATTGTTCTAAACGCTATCATCTTTCTCATTTAATCTTCATCATCCTGTGAGGTGGGTATAACTATTCCATTTTACTGAAGAGGAAATGGAGCTCAGAGGTGATAAATAATTTGCTCAAGCTAATGTGTAAGTGGTGGAGTGAGAACCCAATCGGCCTGACATCTGAACCATTCCCCGTACCAAGAGTGGGAGGAGGGGAAACCACAGACATGGAGTCACATGGGTACTTCATATTTCTTTTCTGAGACTCATTTGGTACCCCTGCTCTCTTATCTTTTCTTATAAGGGCACTAGTTTTAATATGAGAACCCCACCCTCATGACCTCACCTAAACCTAATTATCTCCCAAAGGTCTTACCTCCAAATACTGTCACATTGTAGATTGGGGCTTCAACATCTGAATTTGGGGGCTGGGGGTGGGGGGACACAAACATTCAGTCTGTAATAAATGGGAAGAAGTGCCATAGGGAAGATGTTGATTTTATGGAACTCATTACCTTGGAGATAGTTGAGGCAGAGGACATGAACATCAGCTTCAACATTTTAATAGATGTGCAATAAAAAAATAAGTTTCCTGGGGAATGTGCTAAAGGAAATATGGAAGGCTTCTTGATTGCAGGACTTTTCAGAGCCTTTACCTTGTTAATATATATATTGTGAATTTCTAAGAGATGAAAATACCTATACAGCTTGTTTTCAAATATTTTTTGACTATGGAATCTATGTTCATGACACATTTGGTGGGATTTGAGTTTTATAGAACTGGTACTGAGAAAATGTGAGGTTAGAACTTTTTAAAATTAGGTTAATTTGTAGGTAATAGAGCCATGAAAAGATCCAGAAAAAAATATATCTGACCTCTTCCATGCCTAGA
>NW_005362269.1:14840800-14848776 GCF_000412655.1 Myotis brandtii | reverse complement strand
ATTTGCATATACTCACTGATTAGCCAATGAAAAGGGTAGCAGTCGTACGCTAATTACCATGTTTCTCTTTTATTAGTGTAGATATATATATATATACACGCACACACACTAGAGGCCTAGTGCATGAATTTGTGCATGGGTGGGATCCCTTGGTCTGGCCAGCAATCGAGGCCTATGGGGGTGGGGGCAGGCTGGCCAGGGGGAAGAACCCCAGGAGGTTAGCTGGCTGGCCTCCTGATTGGGGCTGATGGGGCGGGGCCAGTGAGCCGGGGAGAGGGGCTGCGGGAGGTTAGCTGTGGGAGCGCACTGACCACCAGGGGGGCAACTCCTGCATTGAGCGTCTGCCCCCCTGGTGGTCAGTGTGCATCATAGCGACTGATTGACCAGTCGTTCAGGTCGTCCTGGTCATTCCTGTAGTTCAGTCAAATGGCCACTTAGGCTTTTATATATAGAGATTTGTGTGTGTGTGTGTGTGTGTGGGTGTGTGTGTGTGTGTGTGTGTGTGGTGTATACCTAGGTACGTGTGCCGTGGTGACAAAAATGGACCACATATTCGTCAGTCCAGGTTGGTGATCCTGAGGCCCCATTTAATTGCAGTCTCAGCATGGCTCTCAAGAAGAGCCTTGTTACTATTGGTTCTGATACAGTGTCATGGTCCCCCTCCATTCTCTTCCTTCCCCTGAGGTCGAGAAGCATTTCAGGGGCTTTCTTAACACCCCACCTCTTTCTCAAAGCTTCCTCTGATTTGCCAGAAGAAAGGTGGCATTTCCCCTCCATGCCTGTCCTGTCCGAACTTGCTGGTTCTCTCCCTTGCTCTCCTGGCCCACCACCCTCAACACTTGCCCTTTGATTCTGTCTTTGGGGGATTCCTCTGGCCCCAAGGCATTCTGCTGGCCCCTGAGGCATTCTGGGTGATGGGAGCTACAGTCCACTGGGAACAGGAACCTTTCCTACTCTGCTATTCTCAGGAATGTGGTCTGGCCCACGTACCTCCTGTGGGGGGCCCCTCTGTTGCTGCCCCATGAAATCTTTGTCCTGAGGCTTCAGTGAGGGGGGCACTACTCCAGCCTCAGGGCTGCCACCGCTTCTGGCTTCCTGTGCTGGACCCTTGCCCAGCACACACAGACACAGAGGAACCCAGCAGCATGCACTCAGGTTCCCCCTGCTGCCCCCAACATACCTGTCAGACCCATCACCAGTGCTCCTGCCATTCCCCGTGCCTAGCATGCCTGCTTCTCTTCCAAGGCCTGGCCACGTCTGGAGACAGTGTTGTGTGGTTCTTACGAGTGAGGGCTCTAAATCAGAAGATTCTTGCAAACTTTAAATGAAGTAATCCTTATAAAGCATTCAGCATACTGCCTGGTGTTCAGTAAACATCAGCTTCTTGTGCCTAGTCTTCACGCCTCAAATCCTCCCCATTCAATGAGGACTTTTTAGCAGTCTCACTCCACATTGTCCCCTGAATGCCTCGGCATGATCGTCAGCACCACACTGATCGCTCCTGTCATGATATTTCTTATTGTTTTCATGGACGGCTGTTTATCTTCGGTATTAAGAAACAGGATGCTCCTCTGTTTCTCTGCCCTTTCTCCCAAGTGTAATGTATCTACTATGGTAGAACACATAGAAGAACTGCTTAATTTTCTTGTCTGTTTAATTGGCTAAAGTCAAGTATTTGGAAAAAAAAAAATTAGCCCTTTTCTTTCTTCTCTTGCAACTGCCCTTTCATTTAAAGAAATGGCAAAATGGTGGTCCCACGTTGGAGTCCTGCCCACAGGTATATTGTATTTGGCCTGCATAATTTTTAAAAAATGAGTTGACTATATTTAAAAATTGAGAGATCTCACATAAAATCCAGATTGCTTGTTCCCCCTCCAACATTGGGAGTTCTGGCAGCAGCACTGGGCCCTGACTCGCATACAGTAACAGGCCTCAGAGCAAGCATTGGGTGACCATTTTGAGGAGCATGTTTTCTCCAGGGGCTAAAATTCCCATCACTCTCTGTCCACATGGGCCCTGCTCGTACCTTTTCATAATCCTTGTAGCCGATTGAGTTTGAGGACAAGACCTCCCACTGCTCAGAAGAGATGACGTGGCCCCCAAGGCCAAGGCCAGCATCATTGGTGCTGGTATGGACCCCCAGCAAGGCTGGCCAGCAGGGCCTCTTTCTCACTCCCCTGGATGAAGAGCAGCCCCGAGCACAGCTCCCTTTTCCTTTGTTGGGCTTGGAAATTGTTGAAAACTCTCCTGGACTTTCTTTGATGGTTTGCACAGTCTTTTCACCCCTGAGGAGTCAGCAGGGCAGACATCGTGACCTCCAACCCATAGAATAAGGTGTCCAGCAACAGCAAGGGCCTCAGATGCTCTTCTTGGGACTCTGAGAGCCAGGGCACATGGAAGCAGAATAAGCCTTTCAACGTGGGAGTCCACACACATTTGCCACCTCCAGTCCAGCAAGTCCAAATGCCCTCATGTGGGTATAGTCAGGGAAACAGACGGGATTCCACCTTGGATGCCCCATGAAGCCCTTTGCCTGTGTAGACCGTGTTTTTTCCTGGGAAGGGCATGCCTGCGCTGCCTGCCCACATCACAGGCCTCCTGTCGTTGGGAAGTCGGTGCAGCCTCCGGCACCACAGGGTCAAGATCAGGCCTTGAAGCTCCTCTGCCTAATAGGACTTTGCAAATAGGGGGGTTTAGAGAAATTCATAGCTCTGTTTTTAATTGAAACAATGACTTCATTTCATCTTGGAGCCCCTTGGTCAGAGCCCTGTTTTTGTGGTGACACAGCTTCTCTCTCAAGTTTAGGGCACTCTGTCTCCAGGTCTTAATTGTATTGTTGCCGGCAAGTGATTTGGGGTGTGCTAATTACCCCCTAAACCAAGCAGCAATTCTCTGATAGGGACCAATTTGTGGTGAGGAGACTTCCCTGCCAGGCATCCCCTCCCTAATTTTCTGCCCCATGAAAACGTCTTCCATTCGCTCGCATTTGACATCTCTAGGGCCCTGGGCTCAGGATCTTCTCACATGGAAAGGTTTAGGAGAAGCCAGCTAATTTATTTTCCCGAATTATGTCATTGAAAGATGATTCCATTATTTATTCCAGAAGAATGTGTGTTTTCATACACTTCGTGTGTAGACATACTAGGAAATGATATGTTAATCTGGAGGGTCCTTGGAGACCTTCTATTTTAGGCATTTTTAGGCATGGCAAATGGATTACATCTTGAATGCCAACCGTGGTTAGATAAACGGTGCCCAGGGTCATTTACTGAAAAGGGTTCTGAGGCCCATCCACGCTCAGGAAGGCACCCTGGGTATGTTCTGCGTGGTTGCCATGGACCTGGACTGAGAGTGGCAGCACCTTCCCTAGGCACAGCCACCCCAATGGAGCTCAAACCCCCCATTTTACAGATGAGGAACCTGCCCAGAATCTGAGGCAACTAGCGTGCGACCAGCCCTTACAACACCCTGTGTGTGTTAGAAAAAATGCCTCCTCTGGGCTGATGGGGTCCCAGTGTCACAGGATTTGGGATGAATCTTCAGTGAGTGACTCCTAAGAGGTCAGTGGAGCCTCTAGTCACCATTTCCCGCTGTTCCTCCTGAGGGATGCAGGCAGGTCAGACATCAGTGGTCAGCTGTTAGGCACATCCCTTATAGCTAAGAGCTTGAAGGGGATTCTGTATACGGTGGTTTAAGACTGAAATCCAGGTGATGGGTTTGAATCCTGACTATGCCACTTTGGGGCCCTTAGACAAGCTATTCCATTCCCAGAGATGCCCTTTTATTGTTTTGTTTGGAAGTCGTGTTACTAAAGCTACTCTTGGAGCGGTTGTAAACATTAAATGAGATGATGCATGTAAAGCTCCTAGCACGGTGCACAGCATTTAATTAACGCTGCTCAGTAAATGTTTGCTGTTTTATCCTCTGACTCCGCGGGATGCATTTTTCCCATCAAAAGGGGAGAGAATTTACCATGTTATTGAGCAATCCTGGGGCTCTGGGACTCGTCAGTCTTGGAACAATAGAAAACAAGATAGTAGAATATTTATCATTTTCTAGAAAGTTATTTTTCACCTAACTAAAAATGATTTGTGCGAACAATTTTGGGAATAAGTACTAACTCACGGTTTCATGAGACGCATCGCCTCCTCTCTGGAAATGGTTTTCATTACCATGAGTTGCAGAAAGAGGCTAACCTGTGGCAGAATGAACAGCCCATGGGGCTATGAGGGATTTGGGCTCTGGGGACCTTCGGTGTGGGAGCAATGCTTGGAACGACGAAGAGGAGCTCTCCCAGGACGCTCCCTCCTTCATGCTCGGCTCTGTGGCCAGGACCCTCACCAGAACATTATTCAGGTCCTCACTGGGGAGAGGTTAGGAGCTCCTCAGGTGGTGTTCCAGAGAGCTGTGTGCTCCCCTCCGCCCGGACCCGAGCACTTCGCACCCTCTGCCCCTCCTCTCCCTGCCCCATTCCCACTTAGTGCCACAGGGGATGCTAGGAGGCAGCCCAGTGGGCAAAGGACAGTGCCAGAAGCCGGCCTGCCTGGGTTTGAATCCTCTGTTGCTTACCTTGGGCAGACATTTGACCTCTCAGGGTCTCATTTTCTTGTCTGTGAAGGGCCCTGATAACAGTATCTACCTAGCTCATAGGGTTGCTGGGAAGATAAAATTAGTTAATGCACATAAGTGCCTAGAGCAGGACCTAGAACAGTGATGGCGAACCTATGACACGCATGTCAGAGGTGACACGCGAACTCATTTTTTTGGGTTGGTTTTTCTTTGTTAAATGGCATTTAAATATATAAAATAAATATCAAAAATATAAATCTTTGTTTTACTATGGTTGCAAAGATCAAAAAATTTCTATATGTGACATGGCACCAGAGTTAAGTTAGGGTTTTTCAAAATGCTGACACGCCGAGCTCAAAAGGTTCACCATCACTGACCTAGAACCAAGTACACATTCCTGTTGGTCAGTATCACTGTTGTTAGCACAGGGATGGGGGAAGGGAGGTGGGAAAGCCTCTTTGGAGAATATTCCAGAACAGGCACAGACTTTCCTGCATAGGAAGCTTTGTTCTTCTCATTTCTACCATTCCTGAGTTTCTCTCACCTATATTTTCAGTGCTGTTACTGACATAAACCAGAAACTGGGAGAGATGAGACCTGTAGCATTAGGGAAGGTAATATTGGGCAGGGGGGCAGAGGAAGTCATGGAAATAATATGTTTGGAGCACCTACCACATTCCCAGCCCTCTGTTAAGTGCTTACTGAATTAGCCTAACCCAAATCCACCAAGTTTTTTCTCAATCGGTGAGGAAACAGATGCCGGGAGAGGTGGACTGACTCGACCACAGCTCTGTTGTTATAAGGTCTCAGGAGGATTCGGACTGACGTGTGTGCGGCTCTGGGATTCAGGTTTGTGCTGCCACCTCACGCCACTGCCCTGTTGCTTAGGATCCCCGCAGCCCTGCCAACGATAACACTGCTGCTGTGTACCTTGATGTGTCCACTGCTACAAGAAGCATCTGAACGTGAATACGCTTAGTGAATCATCTACCAGGCAGCAGTTTTCTCATTAATAACATGTAGGCAAAGGAGCCTACATCTCGGCATGAGCAAGTCCTTTAGGGAAGTCATTGGTCTCCACAGAACAAAAGCAGTGACCCCAAAAGAGGAGGAGGAGGAGGAGGAGGAGGAGGAGGAGGAAAGATGGTAGCTTAGTGCAGACTCTGACCTTAGACTGAAAGGTGAAAAAATATAGTGTGTGAGTCCTGAATTCAAATCAGAACTTTGATCTTTACTGTGTTTCCTTGGGCAAGTATTTTTTTAAAATATGTTTTTATTGATTTCAAAGAGGGGAAGGGAGAGGGAAAGAGAGATAGAAACATCAACTAATCAATGATGAGAGAGAATCATTGATCAGCTGACTCTTGCACAACCCCTTAGCTAGGGATGGAGCCCACAATCCGGGCTTTTGCCCTGACCGGGAATCAAACCATGACCTCCTAGTTCAAGGGTTGATGCTCAACTACCGAGCCACACTGGCCGGGCTTGGGCAAGTTATTTAACCTCTCTGTGCTTCAGCTTCTTTATCTGTAAGGCGGGCATGATGATGCTAATAGGACCTAACCATAGATTTCCTTCACCCAGCACATATCTGTTGGACACTTGCTCTGAGCTGACACTCTGACACTATTCTGTCCTGGAGACGCAACTGGGAATGTAACAGAGCGCTTATATTCTAATCAGGGTACACAAGATAAGCAAGGTTAACATAATATGTTTCAGAGAGTGATGCGTGCTAAGAATCACAGAGACAATTACAGGTGGCGAGGTGCATTGTAGATAAGGTAGTTAGAGAAGCCCTCACTAAGGTGACACTTGAGTAATGACTTGAAGAAGGTGAGAGAACGTGCCACGTGGATATCGGCAAAAAGAGCACTACTAAGTGAATGAATGGCGGAATGAATGAGTGGATTGGGTTATGTGGATGAAACATAATCATAAGAAATGTAAGGGTGCCCCAGCATCCTTTAGAATAGCCCCTTTCACATCATATATACTCAATAAATGTTAGTTTAGCTATGCTTACATTTGGCAGATTAAGCAAAGAAGTTGCTGACACTCCCCCTGCTTGTGGCTTTCTGAAAGTCATGTTCAAGATAAGCAAAGGGAACACTGCAGAAGCCTCTTTCTGATTCGGTTAGCAGACAGTGTATAATAACTCTCTCTTTCAGGTTAGCCTGGGCACAAGTTAGGACTCATAACACATCCACGGGTCACATGTCTTCCCTCCCTCTGTAGGTTTTTCATTCTTTTGAATACTTTGCATTACTTGTTTCTTCCACCAGCTCTGGGGGGTAGCTGATACAGGTGCTTCCCAGGTGCCTCCCAGGTGCTCATCTACCGTATACGGTGCAAAGGGATCTAACGTTCGCTGAGCAGCTACTGTGTGCTGGTGCTCTGCCAATGTTGCACATGCGTATGTCGCCTTCCTTAATCCTCTCCGGAGTCCAGGAGGACCTGCTTTGTCACTACTGTTTGAAAGGTGAGACAACCAGGTGCCTCTGAGGCTGGGGCTGACGCCCAGGCTCCCTGGAGCCCAGCATCTTCTCTGGGTTGCACAGTGAACCTGCCCCCATTTCTGTCCCTGTGCGAAGCTTTGGGCTGCCACCTCAGGGCAGCCAACCCTGCACGGGAAGCCAGGGCCTGTGGTCTTGCAGTTGAAGTGAAGTGGAAAGCAACCCAGTGAGACAGGCGCAGATCTGCTAATCCTGCTCTAGGAATGCCCAGGATAAAAGCCTCCGTGGGCTCCGGGAACAATAGCTCCGCATACCAGCAGGGAAGGGCACGGTCACTGCCCCCAACCCAAACAACTGCTCTTTATCCAGCAGAGCCAGGGCCCGCAGGGTTGGGCTGGGTAGGGCCCAGGCACAGGCTGGCTCCCAGAGATGAGAGAACACCCCAGAGAGAATGGGAAAATGCAGAAGCCAAGTTTGTCCCCAGTGCCATATACTTTGGGGCTGAGTAATGTAGCAGACAAATCACTCTCTTCACCATCCCACCCAGAGTGGAAGCACAGCCGGAAGCCACAGAGATAATTTTTACTAAAACAATCGGCAATGGGAACCACGACTCCGCTGCTGCTTCAGGAAGAGATGCTGTGGTCCAGCCCCCACCCTCCAGGGAAATCCTTGGAAGCCAAGCTCTCTCCAAGGGAATTGAATTAGCGGGAAAGACTTAAGGTCACATTTCCCTCCTATTGACTTGTGTTTACTGGTCGTGGTGGGGAGTCTGAGGGTGGTGCCTAGAGAGCCTTCAAGGAACATTCTAAAACAATAGGCTAGACATTCAAATATGTGATCACGTTGAGATGTTTTTGGTTGCTTTACCCTGGCTTTGAAAAGGAACCACTAAAACATCTGACCTAGCTAAAATTCCTCCAGAACAGAAATCACTGGGGGGGGGGGGGG
>NW_005362269.1:14831185-14840776 GCF_000412655.1 Myotis brandtii | reverse complement strand
GCGTCTCCCATGGCCTCTCAGTCGCCCTCCGTGCTCTGCCCAGGGCCGCTCTCAGCGCCCACAAGCACCAGGTCTGCCAGGCCTGGGAGGAACCCACAGGGTGGAAGTCTGGGGAGCTTGCCTTGATGAGCTTTAATGGAAAACTGGCCTGCAGGTCGTAAGATTGGAAGAGGACAGGAGTGATCTGTCACCCATCCTCCTGTTGTCCAAGAGATTGTTCCTGGACATCTTTAGTGTTTTCTGATATGTCCCGGGCAAAGAGAAAATGAAATTTCTAGACTTTTTGCCCTTCAATAAGGTTTCAGACCTCCGCAACAGGGAGGAAATGTGGGAGAATAAGAACTCAGGGGGTTTTTCGGTTACTTTTCCCAGAACATGAGTTATGTCTTGGATGTTCCAGCAAAGAGTGTCCAGAGGAAGGGAAGCCACAGTTCTATCTCCAGCCCTCTTCCTACACGCCCAGAGATGAAACGGCCTGGCTCAGAGAGCCTGTGTCTGCGATGCTGAGTGCAGTTAGGGTTCCATGCATTTGAGTCTCCTTGTTCAAGGTGAAAGTCATGTAAATAAGACTGCTTTGACATACTGACTGTAGCCTGGTTACATGCTTCTTGGTTTCCCTTTTTAATAACCCATGGCACCATTTTCTTCTCTTCTACCCATCTCTAAGAGTTTCACCCTGTGTTGAAATCGAGGTCAGGTTCCTACACTCTGAAGGTCATACTCCCTCAGAGCCATCTCCCCACCCCTCCTCACCATCCTATCACAAATAGGCAATAAAACTTTTATCTAGTGACAAATCTTAATGATGCCCCCGGCCACTTAGAGCTAAGCCCTGTACCACGTGCTGGCCACCATCCAAGGTGCTTGCCGTAATTTCATGTCATCTTTAGTGCAGTTTCATGGGGAGGTGAGGGAAGCCAGGCCTACTGAGGTCAGGGGATGTCACTGAAGTTTCAGCTGGGAACAGTGGAGGCCAGAATGGGCAATCAGCTCTGTCGGATCCTCAACCTCTGCACGCTGATGCTTTTGACTCCTAGCATGGTCTTGCTGTCAGATAACTCTGTGCACATGCTTGTCTGGGCTCGATGATTAAGGAATACACCCTGTAGGCAGGAAGCTCACATTTGTGTGTGTCCCCATTGTGTCTAGCACAGCACTTCACACCCAGAAGACTGTTTCTGTGTGTGGTTTGAGAGATGTGTGCAGCTTGTGCTCACCTTGTACCAATTCCCAGGGGACAGGAAGAAAGAGTCTCCTGCTGTGAGGGGAGGGGGGAGGAGGGCGAGAGTGCAGCTCTACCTCTGGCATCACGCCCTCCCTCCCGCATGGCTGCTTTAAACATCACTGGGCCCACCCCAGGGATTTCTGAGTCAGTAGGTCTGAGTGGGGCCAGGTAATTTGCATTTCTACCAAGTTCTTGGGTGGTCTGGGACCTCACTTTGAGAACCACTGTCATCATGGCAAGTACAACCCAAGTTCAAATCCCAGATCTCCCACTTATTGTCTGACCATGGGCAAGTTTCTACAACTCTGGGAGATCCAGTAGTGTTTTCTCTACAGAGAGAATAATGAACTCATCAAGCTGTTGTGAAAATTAATTAGCATCACAAAAATGCATAGTATTTACCAAACACAGATATTGCGCTTGCTATGTGCTAAGCACTTGCCAGCATCCTTTCCAAATATGAACTCATGTAATACCCATAACAAGCCTAGGAGGTGGTCCTCTTGTTTTCTTTCTTGTACAGAGAGGTCCTGAAAGGTTCCATCACTTGCCTGCAGTCCCATAGCTACTAAGTCTGTGGAGCTGGGCTGTAAGCCTAGCAGCCTGGCTACGGACGACACACGCTCCGTACTATGAGGGTTGTTGGAAAATAGTCTCTCCCATTTCCAGGGAGGCTAGGAATGGACCCTCCAAAGAGCAGAGACTGGTTTCCTGGTTTATAGAAAAGACAACTGTTTCATGACTACAGCTTGAAAATCACACGCTTGACCTCTCTTCTGATAACCAATATGGTCAGTTGGGAGTAGCTGTTTCTCTTTAAACTTCTCTGGCACCAGGGTTTATCATTGCTCAAAAGGAGGGTGCTTGAAAGAGGCCTGTGGGCTGAAGGCGTGTAGGAGGTGGGTTGCGGGTCAGTAATAAAAGTGGAGAGAGGTTTGCAACTCCCCCGCTGAGGGCCTCAGGAGTCTGGCAGGCGGGCGGGTGCACAGGCACAGCCTAAGGAAGGGGCAGTGATGGACAGGGCGGGAGGGAAGCAAATAGTTTCAGGCTGGCCGAGTAACTGAAGCCGAGAGGGCAGGCAGTGGGAGAATTCCAGCTATGTCATGGGAAATGGCTATGGCCAGGGCTCTGATTAGCAGCCGACCACAAATCCCCTGGGACCCAGCCAGGGGTCAGGAGACTGGGGCGCCACTGGGATGCCAAATGGTTGCTGTATTTTATTTTCAGAGAAGAAGGAGGCGATTTCGACTGTTATCCCTTGATGTGAGTGCTGGTACTGCCAGGAGCTGGGAGCTGGGTGGGGATGTGGGAGTCAGAGGGAAGCTAGAAAAATCCACTTTTTATTCTAGGGAATGTAGAGGAAGGACCAGGCCATGCTTGTGAAGCTTGGCATGATCTCAAAGCTTTTTTGGCCATCATCTCTGAAGCGATTCTGCCCTTTCTTCTCTCCGCGAGGTGAGACATCAAAGTCTCTGGTTGCCATGTTAGAGACAGAAAAGGAAAAACTGACCTGGATTCCACAAAGTGTACATGGGATGGAACAGTGGGGCTTCTGGGAGACCATAATTCACCAGTGAACCCCCAGTCTGCCTGTTTGACATCTTGGGCTTGGAGTTGAGCAATCAGATAGAGAAAAATGAACTTTCAGAATAAAAAAGTTCAGTGCCATCCCTTAATTGGGATCTCAGGAAGAACAGGGTCAAGTCACTTGATTCATTCTTCTAGCATATCTCAAGGCCTGGCCATGAAGCCTTTATAAATGTTTATTGAATGAATGAGGGTTCTGATTGATTATGTCCAAAAGGATAATAGATTCAAAAAGAATCTCCACTAACTCTTTAGAAATGCCTGATGAATAAAAGCTTTCTATCAGCTCATCATGGTCCCATGTGACTCTGAATGGAAGCCTTTCAGCCAGGTTAAAGGGAATGAGAAAAGCCTCTTTTTTTAGGGATTTCACTGGGTTTCACAATACACTGCTGAGGTACACATCCCAGGCCCTAGAGTTTAATCAGATTTGCACTGGGAAGATGAGATGTGTGACCTTGGGAAAATCACTTAACTCCTCTGAACAGTAGACTCCTTACCATTATATAATGAGGAAAATGATGGTACCTTCCTCCCCAGTTCATTCAAATAATAGCTGTGAAGGGCAGAGCACAGTGATAGAAACAGTAAGCATAACTCTGGTATCAGTGAGGATTATGTTCAACTGCAAGGAATGGAAAACACCACAGTAACTAGGTTTCTCTGAACCAAGAATCCATGGGGAGGAAGTCCAGAGTTCGTATAGCAACTCTGCTGTAACAAGTACTCAGAGAGACTGGTTGCTTCAGCTATTTATTCCATTATGCCTATGTAATGGCCTTACTCTTGTCGTCTAAGTCAATGTGGCAGCCATCAGATACATTTTCCAGGAGGCATGAGCCAGTGCCTTTTAAGGGAAGTAGTCACATAACACCCCTGTTTACATCACATTATTCTTTAAAAAAGAAAATCCATCAATCTCTGTCTTTTAACTGGTATACTTAGACCATTTACATTTAGTGTAATTATTGATCTATTCAGTCTGCTGTTTATATTCTGTTTGTTCTGCTTTTCATTTGTTTTTCTGTTTTCTTTTGCCTATCTTCTTCTTGGTTATATGAGCATTTTTTTTTAAGAATTCCATTTGATTCATCTATAGGGTTTTGAATGAGTCATTTCATATAGCATTTTAGTGGCTTTTATAGGTATTGATTATATATACATATCACATTCTACTGCTGTTGACAATTTACCAGCTTGAGTGAAGTGTAGAAACTTTACCTCCATTTATGTCCCTTTACCTTTACAACTTATAATTCTTAAATACTTTTCTACATACATTGAGAACCACACCAGACAGTATTATAATTGCTGCTTCAACCACTAAATGTAACTTAAAAACCTTAAATGGAGAAGGAAATAAATTTAGTTATATTTTTACTTTACCCATTTTTTTCTGAAGTTCATTTATTTTCTGTTTAAATAATTTATTTAAGCCATTTTTAAGGATATGTTTGTTAGTGACAAATTATCTTACTGGTTGTTGTTGACACCAGACAGTATTATAATTGCTGCTTCAACCACTAAATGTAACTTAAAAACCTTAAATGGAGAAGGAAATAAATTTAGTTATATTTTTACTTTACCCATTTTTTTCTGAAGTTCATTTCTTTTCTGTTTAAGTAATTTATTTAAGCCATTTTTAAGGATATATTTGTTAGTGACAAATTATCTTACTGGTTGTTGTTTTTTTTAATCTAAGAATATCTTGATTTTTCCCTTTATTCTGAAGGATATTTTGCTCTATAGAGTTCTGGGTGAAGAGTTCTTTTATTCAGCCTTTGAAAATATCAGTTCCACTTCCTTCTGGAACTCATGGTTTCTGATGTGAAATCATCTGTCATTTGATTTGTTTTTCCTCTCTGGGTAAGGTGGTGTTTCTCTCTCACTGCTTTCAAGATTTTTTTTCCCTTGAGTTTTTAAATGTTTCACTATGATGTGTGTTGGCATGGATTTCTTTGGTTTTATTCTGTTTAAATCTGCTTTTCTTGAATCTGTGGGTTTATGTGTTTTTGCTAATTGGGGAAGTTTTCAGCTACTATTTCTTCAAGTACTTTTCAGCTCTGCTGTCTTTCCTTTCTTCTTCTGGATCGTCAGTGACACAAATGTTAGATATCTAAGGCTCTGTCCATGTGTTTTTTCAGTCTACTTCCTCTCTGTTCATATCCGGTCATTTCTATTGTCCTCTCCTCAATCTTGCTGATTCTTTTCTCTGTCAACTTCATTCTGAATTTTTTATTTTGATATTTCTATTTTTCAGTTATGAGATTTTCATTTGGTACTTCTTTTGTCTTCAATTTCTTTGCTGAGACTTTCTAGTTTTTTATTTGTACCAAGCATGATTTTTATTGCTCATGAAAACATTTTTATGATGGCTGCTTTAAAGTCCACATCAGCGTTGGCATATTTTGTTTGTCTTTTCGAATTTAAGTTGTAGCAATTCTTGTTCATGGAAAGATGAGTGATTTTCTATTGAACATTAACATTTTGGCTATTATATAATGAGACTCTAGATCTTATTTAAGTCTTCTGTTTTAGCTGGCTCCTGACACTGCTCTGGCAGTGAGAGGGTGGCACTGCCTTGTCACTGTCAGGTGGGGGTGGAAGTCCTGATTCCCCACTTGGCCTCCATTGGTTCTTAGGGGATAGGGCTTCTTGTATGGCTGGATGAGAGTGGGAATTCCATCTCCCCACTAGGCCTCTATTGATGCCACCTGGTTGGGAGGGCAAGAGTGCCTCATTACTGCTCCCAGATGGCCTCCCCAACACCATGGGAGGCCTCATTACTGCTGGGCAGTGGTGAAAGTACTGACCTTCCCTCGACTCCTCTGACAGCACCCCTGTGGTTAGGTCATTGGTGGGGGCCACCTTGTTATGCACTACGAGGTGAGTCTAAAAGACCAGCTTCTACACATGGTTTCTGCTGACAGCATGGAGAGAGATTGCATTTCCATTCAGCAGGAATAGGTGGCCTTTTCTGATACTACTCCAGCAAGGGGTTTGGGTGCCTTGGTAGACTGATGGGGATGGAAGTCTAGGTTCCCCACTCAGCCGGTGCTGGTAGAGTTATGACTACAAGTTCTGTGGTCTTTGATAGAGTAGAGCAGGTATTGTCTGGAAGGCTTCTATTTGCTAGGCTGTCTCTTTTCTGCTCCTTTGACTAGTAAAGCAGCCTTTATTTGTCTGTGTTCATTAGCATATCAGGGCTGCTGGCTGCACCAGCATGAGGTCTGGAATATAGGAGAAAAACAAACAAACAAACAACCCAAGGAACACACTACCTTGTCATTCCTCAGGTTCCATGTCTCCAGCCGGACTTTCTTCTCTCCACCTTTTGAGTCTTCTCATATTTGTTTCATAGCGTGTCCAGGGCTGTAAATTGAACTATGTGGGAGGAAGAAGGAAAATAGTGCTTCTATTCCACCTTCCTAGAAGTGGAATAAAGAAGATAGTTCATCACCCAGGCTAGGTGACTCAGTTGGTTGGAGCATCGTCCCATATGCTGAAAGGTTGCAGGTTCTATTTCCAGTCAGGGCACATACCTAGATGGTGGGTTTGATCCCCCAGTCAGGGCATGCACAGGAAGAAAACAAGTTTCTCTCTCTTCTTTCCCCTCTCTCCAAAATCAATAAGCATGTCCTTGGGTGCAGATTTAAAAAAAGAAAAAGAAAATAGTTACTCTATTCCATCATCCCAGAAGGTGACGTCCTCTATGCTGGTACTTCATCAGGAACCTCTATGGTTCTCACAGGGAAGATCCATTTAATATTTTGGGCCAGGGTTTGTCCATATATAAATCCACTTTAAATTCCCTAGTGGTTATTTGTAAAGATTCTGCCTAGTGCCCATCAGAATAGAGATGGAAAAGGCTCTCCACTGAACTATTGATGAAAAGCTGCTCTCAAGAGGAGGACACAGCCCAGGACAGGGCAGAGAAGGGATGTAGATGGGCCGCCCCACCTCCACAGCTGAGAATCTTCTCCCCCTGCTGAGGCCAGGACCAGGCTGCTGGAGCTAGAGGACTGCTGACAGGCTGAAGCAGAACACTTATCAGAGTAGCCACTGGGGGTGGGGATCAATCAGGACGTCCTTGATTCAGGTCATAAAGGCCATTAAATGGGATGCAGGTTGGCCTTCTGTGTGCATGCGTATGTGTACTATGGCCTCTGTCTTAGAGGAAGCCGTGTTTACAGAGGCTTCCTTTTGCCATTGTATTGCTTTTTCTACATGCCAGGAGGGAATGAGCTGGGTTTCCCCCTTAGCAGTCAGAAGAAAGACCTGGGCACTTACAATAATAAGCCCGACATACCCTGCAATGCTTCCTGAAGCTTGTATGGGCTAATAAATTAAAAGGTTCTATAGTCAAAAACATTTGAGAAATACTAGGTTAAAAAAGTTAACTATGTTTAACTTCTACGAACCTTTAATGTGCGAAGTGCATTGTATAATCTGCAGTGTTTCCCAGATTTACCTGGTCATAGTTCCATTTTGTTATGGAGCGTATCCTGGGGAGACAGCTTGTGGGATAGGCTGCCGTAAACAAAGTTGAGTGTTTCACAGCTTTGAAGAGAAGTCACGATGGTCCTTCTAACCAAAGTGCACAAGCCAACTCCCTCCCCATTCATGCCCACCTTGGGGCCTTCAGAAAAGGCAACACCCATTTGCATCCGTCACTTGGACAGTTGGCTGTCTTAGTCAGATCTATGTCCCCGGAAAACCTTTATTTTAAAGGTGAGGAAAAGTCCAAAGACTCTGCCTTGGTTTCCCCCAAGAGTCAAGTCCCCCAAGTTACACAGGGATCCGGGCACTTCCCACCAAAGTGAAGACTAAGACCAATCTGCTTTCTGCCTTCTCTCAGTTGCAGCCCTGTACCCACATTAGAACTGAAATCTTTACTCATTTACGGAACATTTGCTTTAGTATTTGATTTTACCTGAGACAGAAGGTTTCTACCATTAGCAGTCTGTGGGGCATTGAGGTTTTCAATAAATTAATTTCAGATCCAAATTGTTCGTGATGTTGCCTTATGTAAACGTGACTTGAGCCGGGAGAAAGGCTCCGATCGCTATCAGTTGCAGACACTGAGGTGTTGACAGTGGTTGGAACAGTCTTGCTTTGTCTGAGTAGGAATGCAACCTCCAAAGGCTGGTCACGTTGATAGAGAAGACTTGAGTGCATTGTCCTCTTGTCGAGGCAAATATGTGGACGTGCTTTGTAATTGGTCCTTATCTGACTCAGAGACACAAGGGGTGAACCGCTCACATGCCAGCCGCCGATCACTAGGTTACCGCTCACGCACGCTGTAGTTACTAGGTCTTGACGAAGTTGCTCGGCCAAAATGTCTGTCTTGAACTTTCTCATCCTATTTAATTCTTAGAGCTGATTTTTAGATGACTTCCTCTTTTAATGTTCCTAAGTAAAGCACCCTTTTTTTCCATGAGGAATGGCCAAATGATTTAGACTGAGATTGCCTTGAAGGTTAATTTGGAAAAGCCTTGCTGAGTGTATATATTCAAAAAGAATATTCCAATGAATCATGCTCATTTCTTCTGATTCTCATTGGCAGTTTGCTACAGATTTCAAAATACATTTTAGAATTCCCAAATGCCGACAGCACATAATTAGTATAATAGTTAATATTTATTGTGTACTTTAATTCACCCTATCCTTTCTGTTCATTATCACATTAAATCCCCTCAGCAACGCCAAGAGGATATCTTGATCTTGCAGTGAGGAAACTGAGTCATAGAGTGACTGAGGAGCATGGTCAAGGTCGCACAGCCAACTGAGCCCTAGGGCTGGGATCTGCAGCTGTCAGTCTAAGCCCAGAGCCTATGCTTTGCCAGGCCTGGCCTCCTTCCCAGCTGTGAGGTGAGACAGGCAGGCGGGGCTGGACCTAGGAACCTGGGACCAGGCCGAAGAGGCAGAGGCATGCTCAGCGGTGGGTGACGGCAACAGGCAGAACCAGGGGAGTGGAAGCAATGGCCTCAGGTAATGCCAAGGAACTGTCAGCCCGGGGGCAGAGGGGGGTAGTTAAATTGGGAGTAATGGGAGCAGGACAAAGGTATGAAAAGTGAGGAGTCTGTGTTACCCAGAGGTCTCAAAATCTGGCACCGTCAGGGGACTTGGTCAAGCTGGTGGGTAGAGTCAGAGACAGAGCCCCCAAGTGAAGGGACACAGGTGCCGCATCATTCATCTTGATGAGGTCAGGCCAAAGGAGAACTTTGAAACCAAGAACCAGAGTCCAGGATGGAGATTGAAGGCCAGGTAAATGATGGGGAGTACCAGCACATGAGGCAGAAATCCCAAGATCCTCTGCCTAGTGATAATTCACTCCTAACATTGATTCAGGACAAGCCCCGCAGGTAGAATGCAAGCAAGCTATGCCCGACACAGCCTGTCCTGGAGCCAAAGAGAAAGCCCAGGCCCGGCCATTTCCAAAAAAATGCCAAGTATCTGAATACTGTCTGACAGTCTGTTAGTGGAGATGGGAAAACAGCAGACTTGGGTGTTGCAATACCAACTAGCTCTTCACTCAAATGAAACTGCTGCCTCAGTTTACAGGATACAACATTTGTCAAGAGACGGGAATTCACCAAGGGTCCTGTAAATTCCCCAATATAATGTCCATTGCTTTGTAAAGTCTGGAAGTTGGATGTGAAATTTTTGGACTTCAGGGGCTATTCAGAGAGAGAAAAATCATTGTCCATTTTCCAAATATTGGAAACTTGCTCTGAGTCAGAGAAGGGTTAGGGTCCTCCTGCCCCCCTTCTGGGTCC
>NW_005362269.1:14828078-14830397 GCF_000412655.1 Myotis brandtii | reverse complement strand
GCCACGTCATTAGTCTTGTACTGACTTGTTTGGTGTGCACAACAGAAAATATTTCGCTTTCAGAGAACAATAAAAATAGGTTTATTTGCATTATGCTTACTAATTTGTGCAGTTATTCAGTGTCTGGCAAGTTAATGTTCAAGAAAAAATAGTAATTTTTATTAAAATGTTCTACTATTTTATGTTAACGATGACTCATTTACTTTAGCCCTTTGTATTCAGCATGTCTCTATCGAAATAAACTTATGTTTCTACGAAAATTGAAGCTTTTGCTTTTTTGTGGCCCATGTAGACTTAAACCTTATTTATTTGGCCCGTGTTAGCCTTTGAGTTTGACATGCTTGCCCTACACTCAGCACAGAAGTTAAAAAATAACATAGTCAAAATGACTCTGAAAAATAACACAACTCCCCACCCCCCCGCCAAGCGCTGGGCCCCCCCAGAATTGGAAGAGGTCAGTTTCTTCAGTGGACTGCCCACTCAAAGAGTGTGCTTGCGTGTAGAGGGTATATTTTATGAAAAGAAGAAAGTTTCTTGATGCTTGGTATGCTCAGATGTATGCACGTGAGAAGCCGGTAGAAGTGGCACCTTGGGTTCCCCTTGCACACTCACCGGGCATTTGCCTTCTGAGTGGTGTGGCAGGTGACTATTTTAGTTGTTGGCTTTCTCTCTCCTCTTCTCTGTGACAAATGCATGTAGTTGAATCTGCCCAATTTGAATGAGCGTGCACTGTAAGTTGTAGAGCCTACTTTCCAGCCAAGGCCCCCTGAGTTCAAACTGAGGGCTCCTCATACCACTGTCATGGGGTCTCCCTTGGTCCAGTGTTGCCTGGCCAAGGGAACTGCTGTCTGCTGGCCATTCAGTCATAATAATGGCAACAACCATAGGTACCGAGCTGTTTGTTACACATGCTTTATCTGCTTTGTTCCTTAAACAAGTCCCAGGGAGGAGCTTTGATGATCCCCAATTTATAGATAGGGATACTAAGGCACAGAAGATTGAACAAGGTCACTCAGCTCATAAGAGCCACAGGCATCTCCCAAGCACATGCCCTTAACCACTGCTCATCTGCCACGCCCTCACCCCTTTTCCTGACCACTGGCATATGCTGTGAGGGGGGCTAGACCTTCAGAGACTAGAAGGAGCAGACCTGAACTCCTTATCCTGGGCTTCCTCGCTTGCTCAAAATCATGACCCTGGGAAGTTTGCAGCCAATGACCCTGTCATCTGACTAAATAAAGTTCCCAAGGAGGATGACCCTGATGCCAATGAAATCCTGGCCAGCCCCCTTCTGCCAGGGCTGACAACATTCAGACGCTGCCCCATACTGTACCTCCGAGAAAGCTCATGCAGTCCCTGACAGGAGGGCTGCCCCGGCATTGATTCTCCTCCTGCCAAAGCTGCTATTCCAGGCTGACTGTTAAAGTGAGCCAGCTCTTTGGAGTGCCGCACCTTCAGTGTAATGGGCCATTAGAACCCACGCCCAGTGGGATTGTGGATGGAGCTCAGGGAAGTGTCAGAAATGAGGGCAAGAGGTTTGATCCCAATAAAGGGGGACACACAGCCGTGCAGGGTGGAGCAAATACACTCCCAGGCAGTGAAGGGCTGCAAATGGTGCATTTAATGAAATAGCCACCTGCTGTACTGAGAGAGGTGGCCTCAGCTAGGCAGGGAGCCACCGGCTCAGTGGGAAGCCGGGGGTGACTGCTGCCTCCATTTAAAACATTGATCCCAGTGTCTCTCGCACTTAACCTTCTCCCGCACTCCCAGCCCTGACTCCTCGGCTGCACCTGGCTTCCAAGTCCCAAGTTGTGTTGCTGGGTTTCTTCTACTGCTGGACGTCTCACATCCGGAAGTCCAGCTGCAAAATGCTCAGGCACCTCTCTCTTGAGGGCAGGAAAGGTTTGAGTTTTGTTTTCTGCAAACTGCTGGGAACTTAATTTCAGTAGATGTTTCCAGCACCTCTGGCATGAGTTCAAATTGCCAATTCCCAATGCCATATGCAAGGGTAGTTCTTTAAGAATGACCAGTGATTTATGGAGTGACAGCTGGACACTGCTCTACATCCCCAGGGCCTTCGGAGAAGGGTAGATCGGACCTGTCTTGTTCAGAGGGGAGCTTTTTTCAAGGTCACAAAGCCTCAGTAATGACCAAGAACAGAAGCCAGGTCACCTGATTCCCAGGCCATCCCTCTCACTGACTACATCATCCTGGTACTTGCATAGGCACAGAGGCGGCAGAGTGGCTAGAAGAGGCACTACTGCTCCACCCAAGCCCTTACCTCCCTATGTGAGAGGGTGTGCCTTTGGGAAGAAAAAG
>NW_005362269.1:14818615-14827586 GCF_000412655.1 Myotis brandtii | reverse complement strand
TACCATAGGAAATTTTTCTTTGAACTCAGCCTGGGACAGAGATAACTTTTCTTTCCTTATTTAGACCTTTGTTTAGACCCAAGTGTCATCTGCTTGTCCCCAAGAACCTGCACAGCCTCACAGCTTTATCTTACTTTATATTTAACCTCATTAGCCATTTGCAGGCCTTGCCTGGACCAAATCATAATGGCAGACACACAAGGCCAGGGGCCCTGATGTTTATCTCTGCGTGGAGTGTCTGGTGTAGTAATTAACTTTGAGGTCTTGAATACAACAGGATGTGGGAGGAAAATCAGAAAATCCCTTGCTAGTTTGCAGAAGTCTTTATAAAACAGAAACCAGTTATTTATTTGTTGCTTGTATGAGGGATATTTACAACATACAATTGCACATTAACATGTAACGAAAAAGAACCTGGTTTTGGCATCTAACTGCCAGGTTTGGAATCCGAGTCCCTGGCTCCACGATCCTGGGCGAGTAACTTCGTCTCTCAGAGCTACAGTTTCCTCACCTGTAAACCAGGAACGACAGAGTTAAATGAGAGCTGCCGTGAGACCACTTGGCACTGTCCCTGGAGTACCGGCAGGTCAGCAAGAGTAGGGAATCCTGTCTAGCCTGCTGCACCCTTGTGCCTACAGCTCCGATTTCCTGGCGATCACCCCTGACTCAGGAGAGAGTCTGTTAGTTTCCGATTGTGAAGGGAGTGCCCCAGGACCTTCCTATGCTGGGACACCATTGCATAGTCATTTTGCAGTACTCATGCCCTTGATCGTTCAGGTTGTGCGGTATCAGACAATTTGCTCCTCTTCCCTTTCTCAGACACAAGCAAAAGTCCTTAAAACTGGCCCCTTTAAGCTCCCAGTTTCTTTGATTCTAAGGACTTGTGCTCATAGCCACTAGAGGGTGCCCCAGGGGCCTCTGGGGGCTGGGCCTCCTACTGATCCACAGAGAAGTCAAAAGTCAGTGACGGTAGAGCCCTCCAAGGGAAGAGCCAGGCTGCAGCACCGATGACACAAACAGAGTTTCGGAGCTGGAATTAATAAAGGAGTCTTACCCCATGGCCACAAGAAGCCTGTGCTGTATTCCTTTGTGAGGTTAGGCAGCATCTTTTTCTAACAAGACCAGTTAAAGTGATTTTACCCCCAAACAATCATTGAGTACAAAATGCCTTTCTTTAAGCAACCAAATCAAATCTGTTAGTATCATTTCCTCTTAATTTGTCATGAAATTAGCGTTTGATTAGCATTTCCCAGGCTATGTTTTTTTTTATTCTGTTTTAGGAGGCTAGATGGCTGGTGGCTGAACTTTAGAGTTAGAGCTGCCTGACTTCAAATGCTGCTTCCTCCACTTCCCAGCTATGTAGCTTCCTGATGGTCGGTGTTCTCCTCTATAAAATGGGTATAAAGAGATTCCTTTGAAGGACTTTTGTGAATAGTAGATGTATGGTGATACCGTGTTGGGCTATAGTCACTTTCTAATAAATGGCAAATATTATGATTAGTTGGATTTTTATTAAAGGACAATGTTAGTCACAAACTCCTTGGAGAGCAGCAACTTAGGATTTTAAGAATATAATTAAATGTGTCAGCTCTACCACTGCCACAGTTTAAATTTGATCCATCCTATTTCCTTGTTAAGCGGTTATTAGACTGCTTAAGGAATATATGTTTTATATAGAGCAACATGCCAAATCACAATTAGTGACAATTTTTATACCACACAAAACAGAGGTTGGGAACTATTTATGCAAGATGACAACAGCCACCGAACTGTGTACAAAGAAAATATTGTGCCTTCCTGGCCATTTCTAACATTTCAAGTCAAGGTGTTGCATTTAACTAATCTCTGGAAGGTTTAATCTCAGACTTATTAAGAGCATTATTTTGTGAAAGCAAACAAACAGCTCTGCTGGCGGCACCAAGCATGTTTATTCCAAATCGTTAATTAAATTGTGTCAGTTCCTGCCCTGGAGCTTTCAGGCTATTCTGTTTTTCTACCCATGTGGACATTTTGTCATCACTCATTTTTATTTCCTCTCTGGCCTTTAAAAAAAAAAGAGAGAGAAGCTGAGCAACAGCCCAAGCATGTGTGTGGTTGGAGCATTTTGCAAAGTTAAATACAGGCCCAGGACTGGCTGCAGGGATCATCTCCATTTTTCAAAACCTTTTGGGGTTTTCCAGCGACATCAGAACACACCTAAATGATTCTGACCCTGAACATGGGCGGCGGCGTGTCCGAGGCTTGGGAGACCCTGGCCGTCCCTAGAGCGTGGAGCTGTGTGGAAGCAGGTGCAGAGACTGGGACCTGGGTACCAGGAGATGTGATGGGTGTCGTCCAAAGCTGCTAACCCACATCTCTTCCTGTTTCACTCTGATCTGCAAAACCAGGCAGGATGTACCAGCTGAGGGTCTTTCTCTGAGAAACACAGGGCTCTCTTCTGGCTTTAGGAGTCCAGGGTGCCAGCCCTGGGTCAGGGAGGACACAGGCAGAGGGGGAGGCTCATGGCTCTGCTCGCTGGCTGGAATGGATGGTAAGTCAGCATCAGGAGGACATCCAAGGCCGGGGAACACTGGACTTGGGGTCGGCTGGACCAGACACCCTCCGCTAAGAAGCAGGAGGCTCCGGGTCTCTCCACTCTCCCACTCTGGCTGCTCCAAAGCAGGTTAGAAAGAAAAGGGCAGAGGTCCAAGGATTCTCCGGCTAGTCCACAGACAGATACGCACTTGTTAGTCGTACTTGCACACGGGCATCGGACATGTGTCCAACCTCACGGAGCTGTAATCCAGATGGATAATAACAGTTGACAGTTACTGAGCACTCCCTATGAGTCAGGCACTGGGCTAAGGAGCTACCCTGTATTAACTGCAAGCAACTCTGTGAGGAAGGCGCCATCATTAACTCCATTTTACAGACAAGAAAACTGAGGCACAAAGAAGCTACGCAAGTTGCCCGAGTCACACAGCTAGTAAGTGGCTGCTCGGGGATCCTGCTGCATAAAAAGACAATGTATTAGTATCATGCATTAATGTATATACATGTATATGTATTTTTTATACTAGCTTTGCAAATGTATGTGCCAAGTTAGGCCTGAAAACCCGGAGGGCTAGAGAGGTTTCAAGGAAGAAACGGTCTCCATGAGGTGGGTGTTTGGCACAGGTGTCGTAAGACGCGGGGTGCACCAGTTGGGTTTGGAAGAATTACCAACATGAAGAAAAGCGGGGAGAGAGTTGGAGAGAGTCGTGCAGGTGGCTGTGGAGGCAGGAGGAGCTGGGGTGGTCCAAGCAGGTGGGCAGTGGACGAGGGTAGGTGAAGGGCAGGAGAAGGCTTGGACCCTGTGGAGGGCCTTGAACTTCCAGCCACTGTCAATCCAGAACCAGGGGAAGGGAAGTCATTAAAGCCCTGAGCTGGCGGAGTCCTGCAGGGCCCGGGCTCCATCAGGGCAGTAGATGCCCTCGTCCTGAGACGGAGACTGCCATTAGTTAGCAGGGTCACGGGCCACCCACTGCGTCCCTGGTGCTTCCACAGCCGCCAGTGTGCGCTGGAGAGGGAATATGGTTTGGGGGTAGGAGCCAACGCCCGGGTTTGTTCCGATTCTGCCACTTGGCTGTGTTTCCTTGAAGAGCGGGTCCATCTCTCTGTGCCTCGGTTTCTCTGTGCTGTGGAGTGAAGTGGCTGCGTTCCTCATGGGGCTGTAGGAACTGAGTTCCTGGGTGTAGTAGGTCTTCATTGTCAGCTGTGACGGCTTCTCTTGTCATCCTTGCTGTTGTTGTCATCTCAGCTTTGGGGCGGCAGCATTATTCCAGAGCCCAGAGCACGGCAGGAGCAGACTGCTTGGGAGTGTACAGGTGTATCCCGTTGCCTTTGTTTCTCAGTCCTCTAAGGTCATG
This sequence comes from Myotis brandtii, assembly GCF_000412655.1. Taxonomy (NCBI): domain Eukaryota; kingdom Metazoa; phylum Chordata; class Mammalia; order Chiroptera; family Vespertilionidae; genus Myotis; species Myotis brandtii. The sequence goes on along the minus strand of NW_005362269.1, from coordinate 14,823,699 downwards.
CGCTCTCCTAAAGGGTGACAGGGAACCCAACCCATGTAGCCTGGCCACTTGGCTCTGAAGAACTTGTCGCAGCCTCGTTCCCACAAAGCTGGTTACAGGTGTGCTTCCTCTAACCCAGAGACACTGGGCAGGGGGGAGTCACTGCCTGCAGCTTCGGGCTGTGCGACATCTGCACACTGTGCCTCAGGAACAGGGCTGACCGGGGAGGGTTGCCACACAGCGCGATGACTTTCCTGGGAAGGCGCTGGACCTGGTGGGCATGGAGCAACACTAAATCGTATTTCCTCTGCTGTCGGGGAGACAGGAAACTCCAAATTGGACTCTAATGAACTCTGCAGAAACGATGGGTTTCTCCAGCCTGGCAGCTTGGATCAGGGCTAAGGAGGTGTCACACAGCCTCGAAAAATAATTACAGCCCTAACGACAATGCCTGCAAAGTTGGGCTCCTGACGGTGCACCTCAAACAAATGTGTTTCTCCTTCCTCACAAGGTTCGCTGCCCTTAATTGCTACCCTGCTTCATTAAGGGGCAATTAATTTTGCAACTGGGTTTAAAAAGGAGGTAATTATAAGGCAAGGGCACAAAGCCCGTGGTTAAACATAATCAGCTGGATGTAAAAGGTGTTCCCTGGCGGATTAAAGAGGGAGGGCAAGAAGGAGCGTGTGTCCTGGGCGGGCGACGTTTTCCTCCTTGGCTTCTCTGTTACAGGCTCCTGTGTGGGACAGCCCATCCTTCTGGGCCCAGGTTACAAGACTTGGCGTCACATAGGTCTTCGATTTTGAGGTTTTGGCGAGTGGACCGTCTCCTGCCATAGAAGTCGAGGAGGAGACTCTGCCAGGCTCAGTGGTGGTGGGCATGGCTCCCCAAAGGGACCAGACCCCTCCTAGGGGTCTTACATGTGAGGGGACCTTTCATTCCAGCAGCATCCTCGGCGCACATTCATTCATTCTCTCCTCCTTCATCAAATGTGTGTGTGTGGAAAGCTTGCTAGACACTGTGCTAGACACTTGGGATAAAATAGTGAGCCCGACAAGTATGTCCCATGCCTTCGGAGTTAGCATCAGATGGGCTAGGGCAGCGGTTCTCAACCTTCTGGCCTTTTAAATACAGTTCCTCATGTTGTGATCCAACCATAAAATTATTTTCGTTGCTACTTCATAACTGTAATGTTGCTACTGTTATGAATCGTAATGTAAATATCTGATATGCAGGATGGTCTTAGGCGACCCCTGTGAAAGGGTCATTCGACCACCAAAGGGGTCGCGACCCACAGGTTGAGAACCACTGGGCTAGTGGGATGTGGGTGAAATAATAACCCAGATGTGTCATTAGAAGCAGTAAAACACGCTGCACTGGAAAGGGTCTCTGGCAGCGTAAACCGGGGCCATCAAAGAGGTCAGGGAAAAGGACCCCAACAAAAGGACTTCTGAGGTGAGATCGGGACTGGACCTCCTTTAGCCTGGTCAGTGTGGCAAAGAGGAAGGAAGGGCTCTAGTCTCTGAGACAAGAGTGAGCGTGATACCTTCGAAGGACAGAAAATGCAGGACCGTGGACTAGAGTGCAGAGGGAAAGGGAGTGAGCGTCCCAGGTAATGGGCTGCAGCTGGGAGCTCCCCGGACCTCGGTTTTCCCACCCATGACATGGAAATGGTACTGCCTTCCCTTGTCTACACCACAGAGTGAGAGATCGGCTTTGTGGCTGTGTTATCTGTGCAAGTGTTGACTGAGATCCTGCCCGGCACCAGGCTTTTTCCCTACAGTGGCGTCACAGTCCTCAAATTAATGCTACTATTTAATGCTGGCAACGTGAGATAGCAGGGTCGTCTGCTTAGATATGTCTATATTATTTCCCCATTTTTTACCATGTACTTATGTGATTCTGCCTGCGAGCCCACTCTCTCACACAGACATGCACACGCACACACACACGCGCAGACACACACACATCCATATTGTTTATGCAAACAAAATTGAAATCATACTGCCGCAAGCTAGTGGTGGGGTTAAGGCATGGGCTTTGGTGTCAGACTGAGTTTATATCCTGGCTATACTAATCGCTAGCCACATAACCTTGACAAAGGTACTTAACCTCTTTAGGCCTCAGTTCCTACATCCGCAAAAGGAAGGGGAGAGTGCCTGCTCATTGATGGTGTTTGGATTAGATGAGACAATGCACAGAAAGCCCTTAGCAAATTGTAACCCCTCAGTAAATAACAATAATAACAATATCGTGCACCTAGTAGGTGCTCAATAAATGATATCATAGTTACTCGAAAGAGTGTTAGTAAGAACTCTTTGGGATAAAGAAGCAGAGAGATACAAGTTACACAAAAATGAAGACTTACTGGCTATTAGGAATCATTCCCTCTTCCTTTCTGCTCCTTTCTGCATCTCGGCTTCCTTCTCCCTGGGGAGAATAGACTTTCTTTTCTCCTTTTCCTTTATTTTTTTAAGACCTTATATTTTAGAGCAGTTTTAGGTTTATAGCAATATTGAGAGGCAGATACTGAGATTTCCCATCTACTCCCTGCCCCCCCCCCCACACACACACACCACAGCCTCCCCCATGATCAACATCCCCCACCAGAGTGGAACATTTGTTACACAGGATGCACCTACATTGACACGTCATCATCACCGGAAGTCCATAGTTTACCTTAGAGTTCCCTCTTGGTGCTGTACATTCTGTGTTTGGACAAACGTACAACCTGCCTCCAGCAGCATGGGGTCATTCAGAGGATTTTCACTGTGGATGGGCTTTCTCTCATAGCAGGAGAGGCAATCTCCTGAGCCCCCAAAACATGTGCTTCCAGCTCCAGTTTGAGCAGTCTCCCGTTTGGACTCTCATGGGCCCTGCTGGGCACACATGCCTGTCACCTGGACCAATTGCTACGGCCCTCAGCTGGGGTGGATTGAGGGGTGGGTGTTGGGGGTGGGAGCAGTGTTTTCCATGGAAGATGGGTGGTTTAGCAGAGACACCTCCTGAGGGCCCATGGTCAGAGTGCCACACAGGCTCAGCCCATGGGTGCTCTATGCCCGACTTGTCCAGTCATGCGGGCTTCGAGGAGAAGTGCTCCGTAGTTGACTCAGAACCTAGACGGTTCATGAGTCCCAGTCTGCACTGTCTCGGAGCTAATGAACTGCTTTGCCATTTCTCTCTGTCCCTGGGCTGGATCCAGTGGGCAGTGACCCAACACCCCAGTGATTTGTGGGCCTGAAGGAGGAGGGGAGAAGCTGATTATGGAGTCAGCAATTACTCTGCCCAAGCCCATGCCTGGCAGGGCCTTATCTTTATTTATAGCTGGCTGAGCCTCCCAGAGCCCAGTTGTTGCCCTTGAGTGACTAGTGCACTGCAGTTTTAGTTCATAAAACACTGTTTGTTTATAATCCTTAACGGATTCTGTTTTATTAAAAGAGAAGGCTCCATCCAGAGTATAAATAAAGTTAACTGGTTAAGTTTTAGTTTATGTTCACAGTGAATGTGCAATGGATGGGCACTCACCATGGAATTATGCACACTCATGACCTGACTTTATTACAGGAACTTTTTAAAGGTCTCTATGGCCTGGACAAAAGCTTCTCCAAAGAGCGCAGAGGGTGGAGGTGGAGGAATTTAAGCTCCTAAACTCAGCTTCGAGGTAGTGGATTTTTTTGTTTTTGTTTCTTTTGGTTTTGTTTGACAATATAGCAGGCAGTGCAGAGTTCTGTGATCTGGGGGATGGAATTGGGGTAGACCTGAGTCTACTTGTGAGAGAGAGAGAGAAAGAGAGAGAGAGAGAGATTACAACTCAAGGGGATAGTGAAGGCTTCTGGAACAGGTGTCATTGAGCTGAGTCTAAAGAGATGGGTCAGGTTCTAACCAATACAGAAGCAAAAAGAAAGGAAAAAGGTAATGAAATTCGTGGTGAAGGGAAGGATTGGGATTGCCTAGGATATTGCAAGAGGCTCGGTTTGCAGAGGACATGAGGATGACACAAGGGAGACTGGACCCGAGGGTGGGCTCCTGCCGGACGCCGTGGCCAGATCCAGAGGGTGTTAGACTTGACTTAGGAGGCAGCGGGGAATGCTGATGTTTTGAGTGGGGGAGGGGGATGGTTGAAGTAACCTTTGGCCTACATGACTCTTGCAGCTGTTACTACCCCTCAGAAATGGGTCTTCCCTGAACCCTGCAGAACAGCCCTGCATGGCTCTCCCGTCCGCCCCTCACCCCACCGCCCTTCCCTTCCTCTGGTCTGGGGGTGGCTCCAGCCCAGGTGGAGGTGCCCGCAGATTCCTGCACCAGGAAGGAGAGCCCAGTGCTGGCGCTGAGGAGGGCGGTGGGCGGTGGCAGCGGGCCAGCCACCTCCCTGCTGAGGCATGCTCACTGCACTCACGGTGTTTGAGCTGCGGTTAATATATCAATATTTGCTCGGGAGGGTATTTGGCTCGGAGCAGGTCCCTGGGACGGCAGATAGATTCTTCCCTGTAGCAGTCTTCGATTTTTGGCACAGCCGGAGGGGTTGCTAGCTGCTGACAAGAGGCAATGTGGAAAAAAGCCCCGCTTCTCCCACGAGCACTTGAGTCTCACGACTTGGCACGGTATGACGTTGTCAGTGCCTCGTGCGGTCCCCATCACTCACCGTTGACCGGAGTTGCTCACTCACTCCACCTCCTCTAGAATTTGCTCCTATTCTCACCCCTCAGCGGGAAGCCCCTGGAGGTCAGGCTAGTGCTAGGAGGAGTGGAGCTTAGTAGCTGAGAGCATGGGCCCAGGCTGCTGGGATGAGCCTTACTCTCTCGGGCTAGAGGTACACCCTGAGCAGGCTCCCTGCCCTCTCAGGGCCCCAGACATCCCTCTAGGGAGGGAGGAGGAGGAGGACAGAAGAGCTGTAAGGATTAAACAACGTCATACATGCAAAGCAGTTAGCAAAACGCCTTGTGCGAAGTAAATGCACAGTAAAGGTTGGCTGTTAATCATTGTTTTTCTCTTTCAATAAATAAATATCTGATGACTCTTGGATCCTATCACATGCCCCAAGTTTCTCAAGGACGGGACTGCGCCCCTGATTTCTTCTATAGTTCTCTGTCTCTCTTCTAACAGCACAG
>NW_005362269.1:14765390-14818392 GCF_000412655.1 Myotis brandtii | reverse complement strand
GGAAAGGCTCCCTAAAATCTGCACTGCGTTGCAGAAAAAAACTGATCTCCCTCTTTCCGCAGGGTGTTCATCTAAGTGTGCTACATCAGAGGCCGGGGTCCGGGACAGGGCTCGTCGGTGAAAATGCAGGAGGACGCTTCTGTCTGTGATCTGGTTGGGAAGCAGCTTTGCGGACTAGAGGCAGGCAGCAGTTCTAAGTGATCAATCGATCAGTTGTGAACAATGTGTTCCTTAGAATACTATCGAAGCTTTCAAATGGTTAGTTTAAAAATTAGAACAATTCCCCCGTCATGGTGTCACGTAGGGCCCTGTCCACCTGGAGCATTCTCTTGACTTGCAAGCCAGGGACTGCATAGCAGCTGGGGTCCCCAGCTTTGGCGTAGCCCAGGGTATGCCCATGCAAGTGTGTCATGCATAAGGCCATTCAACAGCAAGTGTGGAGCCACGTGGGTTGGGAGGGGGAGGGGCATGCTCTGCCGTTCATGGGACAAGACTAACGCGCATGCGTCAGGACAGAGCAGCCACAGTACAGGAACCTCGGCTCCAGGCTCTGCTGTAAGCACTTGATGTGCACGCCCTCATTTAATCTTGTCAGCGATTCTGAGAGGCAGGTGTCTTAGCTCACGTTCTCTAGAAGCAGAGCCGGAGCTTTTGCAACTGGAGCTCAACTGGATGAGGAAGTGCCGCAGGAGAAAACCTTCAGGAAGTGAGGGAAGCAGGGCTAGGACAGGGGAGGGAGCCAAACAAAGACGTGGCTGCAAAAAGCTAGCCTCAGCCCCATCCACGGGAGTACTGGCATGTGAATGGCACCACAGACCTGTTCTCACCAGTGGCAGCGGGGCTGGGCTTCTGTTCTCTTGTGTCAATCAGTCACTGGCCGTCAGTCACACCTCCTGGGAGAAGGTGGGGCATAACTTCCCATGCCTTTCTGGGAGAGGAACTCCCCTATTCCAAGGCAGCCTTGAGCTATTAGCACCCAAACCTCATGGCATCTGGAGGACTGTAAGGGAGGATTGGCTGGGACACCAACAGCCTCCATACGTACAATTCATAGACCCATTTTACAGGTGAGGAGACTGAGGCCTACAGTGTTTATGTAATCTGAGAGTGGTGTCTTAGCAGGGCCTGAGCTTTTGCATATGATTGGCTGTGTAGAGCCAGGAGTCAAACCCAGGTGTCTATCTCTGGTGCCTTTGGTCTGTGCCCCAGTCAAGGGCCAAATAAGAGCAAGTAAACCAGAGCTAGAGGAGACATGAGCTCAGGAGACCTGGAAACAAAGTTAAAGGTCATGAGAGGAGCCCAAGGGGCAAGATCATAGTTTAGGCTTCTGTGGTGTAACCAACTCATCCCACTGTGCCCAGGACTTTCCCCATTTTGGCTCTCAAAGCCCCACATCCAGGGCCTACTTAGGGGATGTGAGTGAGAGGAAGCAAGCCAGAAAAAGCCCCTGGCAGGAGGGTATCCTGGCCGGGAGCTGAGCAGAGAGGGTGGTCTGAGATCCAGGGTGGGCTAATGAGAGGCGAGGCTTGGACGGGTTGGAGAAGGGGAGGGGAGTCAGTTACCAGCCCCCTGAGGCCTCCTCGGGGAGCCTGCCAGAAATAGATACCCTCCTCCAGCCTCCCGCTTTGAAGCAGGCTGTTTTGCTGTGTGTGCGCGGAGGGTGGGAAGGGGGCAGAGAAAGAAAGAGAGAGAGAGAACGTTTGTTTCAGTCCAATGAGTAAATGTCTTGTTCGGTTCCTCGCCCATCCACAGATAGGGCTGGGCTAGGTGAGATGGGCTCCCGAGCTCTGTAAAGGCCCAGATGTATATAAGCTATGTAATATATCTATAAAATAAACATGTATATGTGTATATATACATGTACTCATGCATGTCCACATGCATGTCCACACACACACCTTCTAGCCAGAAAAATAAATGTGATCTCTACCCTCTAGATCAGCGGTTCTCAACCTGTGGGTCGAGACCCCTTTGGCGGTCGAACGACCCTTTCACAGGGGTCGCCTAAGACCATCCTGCATATCAGATATTTACATGACGATTCATAACAGTAGCAACATTACAGTTATGAAGTAACAACGAAAATAATTTTATGGTTGGGTCACAACATGAGGAACTGTATTTAAAGAGCCAGAAGGTTGAGAACCACTGCTCTAGATGCTTAGCGTTTTATGAGAGAGGTAGACATTAAAGAAATAAAAACACAAACTGACATATAAAATTTTAGTAGAGTGTGACCGATGCTGTGGGGGATGCAAGCCCAGAGCTCTAGTAGAGACCTGCTGGGGCAGGGGTCAGGGCAGGGCCTACTTTTTATGGTCAGAAAGGTCTCCCTGAGGATGCAAAACGTAAGTCAAGAGAATCAGCCAACTACAGAGGGGTGGGTGTTGGAGGGCAGGAGATGGAGGAGTGGAGGAGGAGTGTTTTGAGCAAAGGGAGCAGCAAGGATAAAGACATTGGGTCAAAGAAGACTTGAACCTGAATGGAAAGAAAGCCAGTGTGGCTGGAGCACAGGGCGGGGAGAGGCCTGAGACGGTCACAAAGCGGCATAGGAGCCCATTGGGCTTCATTCCCAGGTCAGTGGGAGCCACTGGAAGATCTTAACACAGGTATGTGACATGATCTGATTCATGGCTTAAAATGTCCTCTTGGCTACTCTGTGTAGAGGAGATGGAGGGGCAAGTGTGGAAAGAGAGAGGTCAGGTTGTTGTTGTTTTTTTTGTCTGCAAAGTCTCTGGAGGGAGACCAGTGGATCTGCCTTCACGGTGGCCCAGAGCTTTGCACACTTAGAGAGACTGCATTATTAATTAAACATTTGCATCTTAGAAAACAATAAAACAGGCTGCTACATGTAAAAATTAAGTAACCCAATTTGTTTTAGCAGCTTGCGCTCTAGTACAGCAATTTGTTTGGCACATACACGGGACTCCATCTGAACAGTAATTACGCCATGCTAATTATTTTACTGCATTGTGTACATCTGACATTTAATTACGGGAAAGTATGTGCGGGTAGGTCTTCTCCCTCCCCCTGCCTGCCTGACAGGTAGTTTTGTTTCCCGTACCTCTTTCCCACCTACATGGTCTTCATGCCAACTTGTCATCTGCGACGGAATTGTGTTTCCATGACAGCTTTGCTCAGCCATGTTGCCTGCAACTTGCAGGCAGTCACCAAAATAAACAGTTGACACAGATGTCATTCTCCCCTCCCGTTCTGCCTCTCCCTCCCCCTTGATCTAGCTTCTGCGACAAAGATCTCTCTTTTTTTTCCTTCCACTTTAAGAAAGGAAAGTGATCCCTGTCAACTGTGAGCATCCTTTGATACATTGACATGTCTCTCTCGGTGGCTTCTCTTGTGACCTCTGACCTTCTCCATGGAGACCGTTCGCAAGCTGACTCCCATGGCCCTGGGCATAGATGACACAGCTCAGCAGCCGTGGGTGGTAGACAAACAGGCTCCAGGCTTTGCATTCACAGGGAGGTGGCAAAGGTGGGCTCACCACTCAAGAGTCCAAGAAGCTGGACCAAGGCCACAGCGTGTTCTTAGGAGGATGCCACAGAGGAGCCCTGTAAAGCCATGTCGGGCGTGGTGCTGGCCATGCCCATAGAGACGGACCTGAGGGTGGAGGGCTGGGGACGGGCACGAGGAGGGGCAGGAAGCTCCTGCCTAGAGGCAGAGATGCAGATATCTCCGCTGGGATAAGGAGAGGAAGAGGAGGGTGCCTGACAGATCAGTGCCTCCTGCTGGCCTAGCATCTCCCTGGTCTGTCTAGTGGCCACTCCACAAACAGGAAAGGGCTGTGTGAGGTCTTTACAAAGGAAAAAGAAGGGAGAAGCAGGAGAAGACAGAGGGAATGGCTTGAAAAGGAAAACTACCAGAATACCAAAGGGCATTTGTCTTAAAATGTGCCATGCTGCACAGGATTGTGTATCTCAGCATCTAGCAAATACACATTAAAAGGCACACGCCATTCTGCTCAGGGTGTAAAATGAATGTCCTGGAGGATTGGAGGTCGCACAGCCTTCCCGAGACTAGAGCCTTTCCTCCCGCTTTGCGTTCGTTATACTTCCTTGTGTACTTGGGGTTCGCAGGGAAATTTGGTGCAGCTTAGGGAAATAGAGAGCAGACATAAAAACCTCCGGCCTGATACAGAATGTGCTCTCGGAGAAGTACTGGTTCCTGCTAAGTCCAAGCATTCTTAGATTTGGATCTTTTCAGGTTCGTGTTGCTGTTTTACTAGGACCTAAAGCGGCAAGCCCTCCAGCCAGGGCTCTCCGTGAGGGCCAGGGAAGCCCCTATGGCTTCACAAGATGGAGGATTTTTGGTGGCACATGGACCAATATATATTTTTATTTTAATGGTCACATATCCATTTTAGTGTGCATTAAAATATGCACAACCAGCACATCAAACTGGTGTTTTAATGGCTGTAATAAAGTTTCTGGTATAAATACAGGTGTGACATGCCTTCTCTTTCTTCTCTTCTGGGCCTTTTCTCACTTCACAGACTTGCCCAAAACTTATTCCTTTTAGGAATCCGACCTCAGTAATTCCACCTGGCTCTCTTTAAGCTGCCTGTCCCACTTGCCCATGTCTTCCTCTTCCTTGGTTTCCTCTTCCTCCTTCCCCTTTCATCTCTGTTAGGATCCGCAGGCTTTACTGAGAGCCTCGGGTGTGCTGGGCACACGGGGGCACCTCAGCTGCAGGAACACAAACGTCAGGCGGTGACTTAAAGATATAGGGGCTTTTGAAGTCCTGAAGGAGCTGTTTCAGGGTGACGCCAAAGTCCTCCTGTCCTCCTGAGCCTCCGTCCTTCCCACTTTACGTTCATCTTCATGTTTGCAAGAAGGCTGCTGCACAGAAGTGACACCGTGAAGGGCCTCCTTCCCTCTAGGCTGTTTTCATTTAGGAAGTGAGATCCTTTCGCTCACATCCCATTGGCCAGAACTGCTTCACATCCCATTGGCCTAGATGCAAGGGAGGTGGGGAGAGAGCACATCTTAGTTTTACCATCCCAGTAGGAGTGGAAGGCAACGGAGAGCCGTTGTGGATGGTTTGGGGGTAGCTAAGCTACAGAGTGAGCCAAAGGGGAGGATAGTAAGAAGCAGAGACCATGATCTCTTTCCTTACGTTCTCCAACTTGAAAAGTATGCATTAAAAGTTAGCCTTATGATTTTATAAAGTGGTGTATGGCATAAACTTACAGAATTGAAAAAGAATTTAGAGATCATTTGGACCTGATCCATATATGAATCCCAGACTTTCATACAAGATAGAGTCACTAAGTAGCTAAAGCTAATTCTTATGCAAGGGAATATGACTAACCTTTTTCCAGCCAAATCTAGGTAATCTCTATATATAAAAGGTGAAGTGTCTGTCCATCTGACCAGTTGCTATGATGCGCACTGACCACCAGGGGGCAGACGCTCAACGCAGGAGCTGCCATGGCGCACACTGGCCATTTAAAAATAAACAGCAGTACTGACCTGGCGCCGACAAACCAACACTCAGTTTCCCCCAAGTGGGGCACAGGCCCCACCACCCCATAGCAATACCCCACCAAATCACAGCCAACGCTGCCAAGACCCCATGGCGCAAAATGCGGCCCACAGCCCAGCCCGGAAACAGTGGCTGTGGGCGCTGGGTAATATATCATGTAGCAATGCCAGGCTTTCTCTCCCTATTGACAACTAGCCTCCTTGCAGTGTCTTCAGCCCTGGAATATGACTTGCTTTATAGCCAGGTGCAAACATTTCACACTTTAACCAAATGTTTATGAAGCATTTTCCCGTGCCTCATCTTATTTAAACCTCACAGAAGTCCTGGAGTAGGTAGATAGGAGACTCAGTAGAATCCTATTTTCTTTTCATTAGCCGGAAAATGAAGATTTAGAAAGATTTAGAAAGCTTAGAAACTTGACCCGACTGAAAAGAAGTAAGAAATGGTGGACCTTGAAAATGACTTCAGGTTTTCTTACTGTGCAGAATATAGTCAAACACTGCTGCAGTTAAATATTTTACCCTTTGTTCTCCTTGCATAATCTACAATAATAATCTGCTTCGTGTTGATATTTACTGCAGTGTTGCTGACAATTACCTAAAAGAGAAGCTGGGGTGCTTCACTGGGCTGGAAAAAGTTTAGCTAAATCAGAAAGCAAATCTAATTAAGCAAGTTTATCTATATATATAAAAGGCTAAGTTGCCCTGGCCAGTTTGACTCAGTGATAGAGTGTTGGCCTGTGGACCGAAGGGTCCCAGGTTCTATTCCGGTCAAGGGCATGTACCTCGGTTGCAGGCTCCTCCCCAGCCCAGGCCCTGTCCAGGGTGTGTGCAGGAGACAACCAATCAATGTGTTTTTCTCACATCGATGTTTCTGTCTCTCCCTCTCTCTTCCACTCTCTCTAAAATCAATGGAAAGATATCCTTGGGTGAGGATTAAAAAAACAAACAAACAAACAAACAAATAAAAGACTAAGTTGACTCGCGCATGCATGATACATATAAAGCTCTCACCAGTCACACACGCATGTTTCGATCTGTCATTGTCAATCGTGAATTTGGTTGACACTTCTATTATAGAGAAAGGGCGAATAGCAATATTAAAATATTTCTTCTAATTAATTTCCTTTCAATGTGCATGAATCCGTGCACTGGGACACTAGTATAAAATATACATTAATACTAATTTAACCTCAACTATGGCTAGAAGGTTTATTTTAATGGCAAACGTGATTTTATTTATTTTGGTTTTGTACAGATCAGTAGCATAGGAATACAACTATCTGGTGTACCATATGTTCTATTTAATGTCCTTATTAAATAATGCATAGCTAATAACAATCATCTAGGAAAAAAGAGGTGGAGAAACAAAGTCAAACATAAAGGGACTTAATGAAGGCTCAGCAGGACAGGAACCCTTCTCTGCAGACTCTGCTAATCCAGTGGTTCTCCTGTGGAATAAGTATCAGAATCACCTGCAGGACCTGGGAAAATGCCTATTGCTGGGCCCCGCCCCCAGAGTTCAGAATTCGGTGGGTCTGGGGTGGGGCCTGGGACTTTGCATTTTTATCAAGTTCCCAGGTGACCTTGATGCTGCCAGCCCAGGAACCCCCACCTTGAAAACCACGGTGCCAACCAATTGCAAGCATGCAATTTAAAGCCAGTATTTCTTCCCATGGCTGATTTTTCTAAAGTATGCTGTTTTAATATGTGCTTCTTTGTGTGTTTCTTAGCAACTAAATAACATAGTAGCAGATAATTAATGCTGCTAACAGGCCAGCTAACCTCAATCTTGGAATTGTCAGCGGTTGCATTGTGTGCAAGCCAGAGGCTCTGCTCCTGTGACCTGACTGTGCCTCAGAAGGGAAGGACAGTGGTCTGTCTGTCCTCAGTCCCCGCTCTTTCCTCAAGATGACCACTGACTTGATTTTTTTCACTATCTATAAGCCATATATGGCAACCTTTGTATATTTGCAAATGTTTCACATAAACAGTATCATACTGTATATTGTCATGTAACTTACTCCTTTTCATTCATCATGATGTTAATCAGGATGTTAACTCTGATGGGGGTGATGCATCTCAGCCCAGTTTATTTGTTCTAGCTGCTTTGTAATGTACCACTTTCATACACTATAATGCATTCATCCTTTCCCCATATTTCAAGCTGTTTTCAATAGGATTTATAAGGTTTTGACGTTGCTACTAATAGCAACAGTACATTGAAGCGGGATACCATTTTGAACTCTTTACACATATTCACTCTTGTCACAAGCATTCGTCAGGCAGCTACTTTGTGCCAGGCCCTGTTTTAGGCACCTGGGATATAGCAGCGAATGCACTACCTCCCTTCCTCGTTATGTTTCCTCAGATACTTTCAACAAATCTATCAAACAGGTTTTGTTATTCACATGTTACCAGCGAGGAAACTGGAGTGCTGTGAATTTAATGACTTCCCCAGGTTCCCACTGAAAAGTGCAGGGAGTTTTGAAACAAATCTGCTCGCCCTAATTCCAACACTCTTTCTGCCATTTCAATAGGATTTCTGATACGCCAAATATTCAGTGAGCCTGATAACAATGACCATTTCTTAGCTTAAAACCATCTCTTTGGAGGCTTTGATATATTTGTTGTTTTTTTGGAGTAACAGGTTTACAGAAAAGTTTCAAAGATAATACAGAGAGCATCTATATACCCCCCATCCGTAGGCACTTCATCCACATCATTGTTAACAGTTATCACTGTGGCACGTTTGTCAACACTAAGAAGCTGACGTGTGTATTGGTGTTAATGAAACACCAGGCTTTATTTGGATGTCACCAGTTTGTCTATTAATGACCCTCCTGGACCAGGATCCTGTCCAGGGCACCCCCTGGCATTTAGTCATCATGTCTCCCCAGTCCCTATGATCTGTGGCAGCTCTCAGTCTTTGCTTGTTTCACATGACCTTGACAACCAGTGTATTGATTTAGTTTAGTTTATCACACATGTCCAAATGAGGTCATATCAAGAATTTCGAGAGCCATAACCAACTCACCTGAGAGTTAGTTAAGGTTTGGAGGTCCTAGCAGTGAAGAGAAATTGCCGTTTCAGTGCATCGGAAAGGGCAGCACTGCTGGGTGGGTGCTCCCTGGGTGCAAGGACACAGGGAACCGGAGCGGCATGTCGTCCTGAGGCTGAGTAGGAAGAAGGGCAGGTTCGGTGAACACGCAGCTTACCGGGAGCTGATAATCTCCTGTTCCCATGTCCAGTTCCAACCCCAGTGTCTTGTAACCACAGTTTGATGGTGCTCCATCGCCTCTAGTTTTGCCTTTTTCCATGAACATCTGTGTCTCCCAAAAGTCAGGCTTTACTTCTGATGACCAAATAAAAACCCTAGAGGGGTGAGAGTGAGCTTCCACCACCCGGTTCTGTGACGCCTAGAGAAATTTGTCATTACGTTTGCCAGCCCCACTGTATGTTGACAGGCAACATGGAGGGATCAGAGAACTCTCTGAAACAACATCCAAATTGTTGCCTAGAAGTGTTATCAGGTTACAACATGGAAGAACCCAGAAAGGGTCAATTCTTAGAGCATACTAAATTCCCAGCTGTTTTCTTAAAAGGGTGGTGTTTGGGGCACTTTCTTTATAAAATTTAAATTTAGTTTGAGTTTATTTTTTAAATATATTTTAAATATATGTATGTACATATATGTAATTATGTGTATTTCCATCCCATTTGAAATTTTTCAGAAAATAGCATCTTCCTAGAATCTATCTATATATATAAAAGCCTAAGCGACTGTCTGACTGTTCAATCGTTCAACCGGTAGCTATGATGCACATTGACCACCAGGGGGCAGACACTCAATGCACAGGCATGGAAACATGGAACAGACTGATGAATCTCAGAGGGAAAGGGGGGAGGGGGAAGGGTGGGAAGAGATTAACCAAAGATCTTATATGCATACTAGAGGCCCAGTGCACAGATTTGTGCACCTGTGGGGTCCCTCAGCCTGACCTGCGGGGATCAGGCTGAAACCAGCAGTGCAACTTCCCCTGACGGGTCCCAGATTGCAAGAGGGCACAGGTCAGGCTGAGGGACCCCACCAGTGCACGAATCTGTGCACCGGGCCTCTAGTATAAAATAATTATCCATGATTCACTTCCCAGAGTCAATTATCACTTATATTTTGCCTGTTTCCTTCTATATATTTATGATTTTTTTCAGAATATATTATATACTTTTAAATACTTTTTATGTAACACCATCATAAGGATTTTACTTGTTTCTTAAGTAACTCTTATATACATAATAGTTTCTCACTTAAATAATCTTTTAGGTCATTTAATCATTCTGTGATACATTTTGTTAATTTTTAATGCTGAGAGAAATATTTTGAAAGTAGAGCTCTCCTTATATGTTAGATTATTTCTATAAAATAAAATCCTAGAAGTAGAGTTATTGGATCAAAGATTATAAAACAATTTTAAGGCTTTTGATACATTATGGGGTAGAGGGGGGACCCATTTTATCAAACACTAGTAATTTTCTAGCTTTGTCCAATGTCACTGCTTGCTCTCTGGACTTACACTTTGACTTGGCCACAGCAATGAAACTTCTGCTTTACTGATTTATTCATTTATTCACGCATTCATTCCTTCACTCACATACGCGTAGGTGTCAGGCATTCTACCAGATGCTGAGAATAAAATGCTAAGCAAAACCAGAGCTCTTACTCTCATGTCCAGAACAGCATCTGGTTTGGGAAGACCCTGATTGGTTGAGAAGAGAGTTAGATAACCCCTTTGGATACCATCTTTTTTTCACCAGCAGCTTGATGGTTTAATGCCAACTGTCTACCTCCAGTTTTGTTTCTCTAACTAAGCTGTTCTGATTTTAGAGAAAGTTGGCCACTCCACATTCGATTTGAGAGAGATTTGATTTGAGCCCAGGAGACAAAACTAAAGCATTTTCTCTGTGCGTGGGCAAGCCATGTGGTTAGGCAGCAGATGCTCATGGGCCTCACTGCTACTGCCGTCCTTAAGAACTGACACACACTTGGATTTCTGATCAGAAGGGAAGATGCAGTCTGGAATGTGTCTCCAAGGGTTTAACGGCAAGTGCCTGTTTTTCTGTTCTATGCCTTGGAGTCCCTGATTTATGACTCTACCCCTTCCCATCTTCCTCATTGGTCATCTTACCCCCTTTATTCTGATAATGATGGTGTGTGAGAAGCACCATCTTGAAATGGTTTTCCAAAAGGTTTAGAGGAACAAATGTGTGCCTCTGAGCAGCCTGCCACTGGGGTCAGCAGGAGCAACTGAGACCAGCTCTGAGGATGCAGCCATGGCCACTTGTCTGGGGAACATTTTGTCTAAATCACTTGAATGGTTGACGTCAGTGCAGACATTTCATTGTAATTATGTGGATCGTGAAGTCCTGATGACTCCCAGTGGACTTCAGTAAAGAGTGACTAACGGATCATGGGGTCGTTTGGTTAAGTTGGGCAGAAAATCTGGTCAACCAAGGACAAGACTTGAGGCACTCCCCATCTGACCCACCTCCACAAATGCTGCCTCCTCTGTCACCTGGGGTCCCTGACTCCTCGGGGCCTCGTTCCCACCTCGTTTAGAGGAGAGCTCCAGATGCAGGCTCACGCAGCTCCACTCTGCCCCCTGCGCCGCACCTCAGTGGCTGATATCACCGTGCCAAGCAGAGCCTGTGTGTGGGCAGAGCTGCCATGGTTGCTTGTGAAAGGCAGTGCCCTGTGTCAGCCATGATGTCATCTGTGAGGGTCATCCCAGCCCAGGCTGTGCTTTTAATAATGTCCACACTAAAGTTCCTTGGCTCTAAATCATGGTTGTTTTTCTTCTGTTAACATATTGTGCTCATTGGTGATAAAGGAGGGATGAGGCTCTAAGAACCAGTAAATATTTTGCGTTTAGCCACATTCTGGTGTTCCCTGGACGAGGTCTTGCATCCCTCTCTCTCCCTCTTTCCCCTTCCTCTTCCTCTCGCCCACTCCCGCTCTCCTTCTTTCTGTCTCTCTCTTCTTTGTTTGGATACTATTGCTTTTTAATTGTTTAGGGCAGTGAACAATTCACTTCAGAACATAAATAGGGTGCCCCCATTTTTTTAAATAAAAATTTATCATGGGTTTTTGCATGAGAAAATGTTCCTACAAGGTCCTTTAACGTCAAATTGTGTACCGCTGGAGAACTGGAATCTAGCATGGCCTTTGGTACCATCTTCCTACGGTAAACATAGTGTGTCCTGCTATAATTCCATGGGGCCCCTTCTTCCTATGGGCCTAATGCAAATGTGTTGTTGTGAGATGCGCTCAAAAGCAAGCTTTCCAAAATACAGTCCCTGAGGAGTGTGAACTCTGGGACACCAGTTGACATGCTCTTCCAACAGCCAGGCCAGAAGGGTATTTCATCTCTTAGCAAGCTGGCTTCATCTCTGCCTGAGGAAAGATAAAGAACTTTGCTCAGGAAATATGAGCCTCCGTACCCAAGCCCTGTTCCTCTCAAGCTGATGGACAGGTATGGAAGGAATGCATTTGTTGGTAGGAATTCGATGGTGCCCAGGCATAAATGGAAGTCACGTTCTGATCCGTCCTCTCTCTGCTTTGGGGAAAACACTGTGGTGGAGGGGAACGCTCTGCAGGGAGGGGTTGCAGAACAAGCTGTCTCCGTTTCAGCCAGCTGCCACTTGTCAACAGACTCCAACAATGGCATCTGGCTCTGTGAGCGTGGCAGCCAGGAATGTGCCTAATGGTGGAGGCGGAGTGACCAGTGGGAGGGGAAGTAAACCTTCTCTGCAAGTCAGGAACAAGGTGCAAGGACTTAGCTTGCCCCATACCTTCTTCAAAGAAGAACGTTTCCCACCCTACACTGTTAACCAATCATAGCACATTTCTGACTTCAAGGCTGGGTGTTCCCTTTGCTTCTGTTTCCAGCCAGATGGCTTTTCATGGCAAGCAGATGGCTGAGACAGGCAGGGAGAAACCTAGTTAACCTGTAGTTCCCACCGTAGGCTTGGTCAAATGCGTTACAGTTCCAGAGAATGCTGCAATGCTGTTGCAAGTAATGCTGGGGGTGTATTTTAGCTCGCATGCAAAGATAGGCAGGATGTAATAAGCAAACAGCAAAGGCCATAAAACAGTAGGTGCAGTACATTGCCACATTGGAATTCTCTCTCTATGTGGAGAGAAGAATGGAAAACTGCACCAGAGGTTTAAATGGCCATCATTTCTCAAAGTAATGTTACTGGTGATTATTTCTCCTTGGAGGTTTTTCTGTTTTCTAAACCTTTTCCTTCCCTAATGACTTTTGATCACTCTAGTTCTAGCAACCTCTACCTATAGCCAGGTATCAAACCCATTTATATTTTTCTCTAGGGTTGCTGTAGACCAGCAGTGTTCAATTGGTGTGCTGTGGCAGGCACACTGGTGCGGCGCAAGAATTTTTAAAACATTCAACACCTGACTACTTAGTCAGTGGCACTGACCTCTTTTCCCCTGAATTGTCAAGTAAAAATAAATGAAAACAGCCATAACAGTAGCCATCCAGTCTGCATGAATTAAAATTATACCTATTTTTTCTCAGATCGGCCAAAAATACATTTTTGGTGTGCCGCAGAACATTAGTAACTAGTTCATGTGTGCCATGAGATGAATAAGATTGAAAATCACTGCTCTAGGCAGTGGGCTAGGTTGGCACTGTGCCAGCACTGGTTTAGAAGGGATGAGTGGGTCTACATTCATCTCTTGATCCACTTGCCAAACCATCCCTGGACTGTGTCTTCCCAGAGGAAGGGAGCCTTTTCTAATTACCTGCCCAGATATGCCTGTTTTTTCATTCATGCAGTGACCAGCAGCTCTGCTTCTCTCTCTCTCCCTCTCCCTCTCCCTCTCCTTTCCCCCACCCCCATCTCTGGATTCAGGTTAATCATTTTGGCCATCTTTCTAACCACCTTATACTATTACAAAGGGGAATTATTTCCCAGTCTAAATGTAGCAAGATTCTTCATTCTCATGTTCAGATTTTAGAAATTGATTTTGTAGGGATGGGTGAAGTTCACAGATTCTTCAGAAGGACCAGTTTTTTTGGGGCCGTATATGTGCTTAACTCCATAAGTCCTAGGGATAGAAAGGGTTAGGGGAAGAATATTTGACTTGGAAATGTCAATAGTAGACCCTGACCAATGAAAGACCTCAGCTAAGTAACACCCTCCCGCCCCTGTGCAAATGGGATGTAGGTCATCTTCATTGTTCCAGGGGGTGGTGATGGTGTCGCCAGGGGCCTAAAGAAAGAAGCACCATGACCATGTGACTGTCCTCTTGGTGGAAGATGGTCAAATTCTATCACCCTCTTTCCAATCTACATCTCTTTGTATAGTCTCTCCTTTGTTATTTGGGGAAAACTGATGTAGCTTAATAGAGAGAGCATGAGCTATCCAGTAAGCATGCAATAATGGAACTGAATGGCTCCCGGAGTTCTTTCCTCAAGTCAGAGTAAAACTGTGATGAGCCAGGAGGATGCTGGATTACGGGAGCCTAGGGCTTTGATGCACCTGCATGTTCCAGAAATAGCTTTTCTGACCCCAGAGACTGGGGGGGGGCCTTGTTTTAATTTCAGGGTTGCAATAATGACAGAACTGCCAAATAGCTATTCCAGGATCTCCCCTTGAGAGTGTGGTCTGAGACCTTGACTTGTGTAGTCAAAGCGTGTAATAACTGATTGGGCTCCCAGTGATCCTGTGACAGCCTTCACTTTGAAGTCTATTTCAGAACACCCTCCTATCCGGGAGCACCTAAACCTGGGCCCCAGGGAGGCAGGATTTAGAAGCAGCATCGCTTGCAGGGCAGTCTGGGGCCAAGCTGGTCAACTGCCCACTCTCAGCTCAGTGGTAAGCAGAGGGAGTAGCCTAGGGTGTCTCATGTGCAGCTCTAGAATTCTCTGAGAAATCAGTAGAACTGGAGTGTCAGGTAATGGTGTTGTGGGGAGGGGGGAGAGGGTGTAGAGAGAAAGCACTGAACTAGGAAGCCAGGCAGCTCCTGGGTAACCTCAGGACATCGTTGTCCTTGAAAGGAGCATCTCCAGGTTATCACTTGGGGCCCTTTTGCTATGAAGCCCCATAGCTCTGTGATGGAAGCACTAGCTAAGGATGCCTTACAGAAACATCCTTCATAAGCAGAAGCCTTCAAACCAGATGTATTGATTGCGTCTCCCCGCCACACACACACACTTTTTGCAGAAGAAATGTCTTCGATTGTTACTGACAGTGGGGTTTTTGAGAATGTTAATGATGAGATTGTGTTTAGCTCACAGAAATGCCTCCAAAAGTAAATATAGTAGCCCCTCTTCATCTGCAGGGCATACACTCCAAGATCCCCATTGGATAGTACCGAACCCTATATATACTAGTTTTCTTATATATACGTACCTATGACAAGGTTTTTATTTTATAAGTTAGGCTCAGTAAGAGATTGACAACAATAACTAATAATAAAATAGAACAGGCATGACAATATACTGTAATAAAGGTTATGTGAGTGGCTTTGAGGCCATTAGTAAGTAAAATAAGTGTTACCTGAACACAAGCACTGCAATACTGTGGCAGCCCATCTGATAACTGAGACGGCTACTAAGTGACTAATGGCCGGGTAGTGTATGCAGCGTGGAGACTCTGGACAAAGGGATGATTCACATCCCGGGCAGGAGGGAGCAGGACAGCACGAGATTTCATCACACTACTCAGAAATACACGCAATTTAAAACTTACGGGTTATTTATTTCTGGAATTTTTCACTTAATGTTTTTGGGCCACAGTTGACAGAGGGTAACTGAAACCTCATAAAGCGAAATCGCAGATAAGGTGTGACTGTTGTACAGAGCAGCAAGGGATATCAAGATGAATGATCTCCCTTCCCTGGCCGGTGTGGCTCAGTGGGGAGCATCCCCCATGCACCAGAAGGTTGCCGGTTCAATTCCTGGTCAGGGCACATGCCCTGGTTGCAGACTCAATTCCCCCAGTTGGGGATCGATGTTTCTCTCTCTCTCCCTCTCCCTTCCTCTTTCTCTAAAATCAATAAAAACATATCTTTTAAAAAGAAGATGAATGGTCCCTTGAACATTGATGACTGTGTAAACCAGGCTTTTTCAGTTCTGAGCATTGAACGTTGACAGGACAGGATGGCCTCAGTGTCAGTAGTTGGGGTACACAGGCCATCAGGGGTCATGGGAGGGGTCTCCCAGTAGAAAAGGCAGGTGTTTTGGACATAAACACAGTAGACACGAGTCCATGGGGGCAGGAAGTCGGGAGTGGGGGAAGTTTTTATGTCACTAGTTAATGAATCTAAAGCTATACAAAGTATGCCACTTGATAACTTAGATTTGAATTTGCTCTCTCTAATGAAATCAAGTAGAGATTAAGTTAGTTTTGACTTTTATCAGGAAGATGTAGGTATTGGAAGTCCTAGGCTCTGGGTCACAGCTCCCGAGGCCTCCCACAGGGGTGGCTAATGAGCATGGCTATGTTGAAGAGGCCTTGAGAACATAGACTTTGGAGTTGGACAGATCTGGATTATAATCCTGGCACTAGGGCATAGTAGCAATGTAAATTTGGGCAAGTTAATACCTATCTAATTTTAGCTTCCTTATTGTTAAATGGGGCAGAAATATAGTATAGTGAGTAATTATAAGAAGAACGAGATCTAGTAGTAAATTCCTACGAAATGGAGGCTAGGGTTACCAGAGGGTATCCTATATCAATCCATAGACCAAAACACTAGGATTAGACCCAGCAACACTGAAACAGGCAGAAGGGCGCTAGCTGGATGCTGAGAGGTGGGCGGTGGGTCAGAGGCAGGCAAACCAAGAGTGTGGTAAATAGAAGAACAGTGAGAAGCTGTGCACAGATAAACACAGCTATGCTGTTAGACACAGAGCAGGTATGTGTGCAAGTTAGGAGAAGTCTTGGATTCCATGCTGTATTTGTTTTTTTCCTGCTGCTGTAACAAATTACTACAAATTTTATGGCATAAAGCAACACAGATTTGTTAACTGACAGTTCTGGAGGTCAAATATCTGAAATGGAGTTTAATGAGCTGAAGTGAAGATGTTGGCAGGGCCAGCCACTCCCCCTGGGGGCTCTAGGGGAGAATCCATGTCCTTGCATTTTCCAGGTTCTAGGGGCTGCCTGCATTCCTTGGCTCATGGCCCCTTCCATCATCTTCAAAGCAGCATTGCAGCATTTAAATCCATCTTACTTTCTGTTTCTGTTGTCTCACCACCTCCTTTCCTCCTGGGCTAGGGGTGGAACTCTGATAGAAATCACTTCCCTCGCCTAGGGTTTCTCCAAAGCTTGTGTTCTCAGAGTGAGTGTATGGGGAAGATGGAGAAGGCTAGAAAATTAGGTCCCTGTTACTTCTCCACCTTTCATCGTATGCCATCACCCCCAAGACAAGCACTCTGACTTTATATCTGTGATCAGATGTGTTTCTTCACATATCAAATGAAGTCTAATTTGAAATGGAAAGAACGGTAGGACTCGCTTAACATCACTACTTAAAAAGATATCCTTCTCGGCTCGGTTCTGTTCCTGCACACGAAGTCGGGTTTTAAGTAGCCGGATCCAAGGCCGGGTTCGGAAGCTGATGAGTGGTGCAGCTACGAAGAGCTTTATGTTGCAGGCTCTTCTAGGCCTCCCCTGGACACTGACTGTCATCTTGTCAGCTGTTTTTTTTTTCTTTCTTTCTTTCTTTCTTTAAATAGCATGACAAATAAGTGTTCTGATAAGGCTGTCTTTGGTGTGGTCTCATGAGTTGATATAATTAAGGGCCAGTTCCACTTGGCAGTGGTGCAAGAAAACCATCCAAGTCTGATGAACAAGGGAATTACTTAACAATTCAGGTGAGCACTGGCTCTGGAGAAAGTGGAGGCTATGATCGGAGGGAAGGCAGGACACCCACACTGGCAGCCAACCAAGGTTGGGTGGTCAGCCAAAGGCAAGTCCCCCCTCGCTTTCCTGCTGCCCCTGCATGAGTCTTTGCCGACTGTGCACCTGAGGTGGGATATGGATGGGCTCTGGTTGCTGTTGCTGCCTGCCCATGGGCTGGACGGAGCATCGAAGTCAAGGAAAATGATTGTATCTTTGATTCCCTCCAGTTCTCACGAAATAAACATCACCTGGGAACTCTTTTGAGATTGATTAGTCACTATTTTATTCCCTTGGGTCCTACCTGCTGGGTTAATCATTTTTCTAAACAATGGCATCATTAATCAGCTTGATAACAGTTTCTAGTCGTTTCCAACATAACCAGGTTTTGTGCTTAGTGGAGGTCCCTTTATCAAATCGTCACTTAGATCAGAAATTCATTCTATGGCGGATGCTGTTTCCCAGGAGAGCCGCATGTGCCCACACAGAGGAAATGTTCCTGTGGGAGATTTAGTTTTGGATAAGTCCCAGGGGTCATCTGCAAGGCAAGGCTGAGCAAGTCTGTCCTGGTGGAACTCCAAGACCTTTGCTCTGGGTCAGCCAGTGTCTTTGACCTCCATATGTATCAGCTTTGATGCTTTTAATAGCTGCAGAGGCAGGCCAAGTACCATGGTTCAGTAGACAAGATCTAGACAGACGTGGGTTCAAATACAAGCTCCGAGCACCAACTGGTCATGGGGCCTTGGGAAACTTTTAACTCAGAAATAAATATAATCTATGTGGAATGCCCTACCATGATGCCTAGTATATAGTGCTCCTAAATGGTAGTTTAGAAGCTAAGAACACCACTGGACTCATTTTAAAAAATCGTGAGACTCCAGTCTGTTTTCTGGGACAGAAGCAAACTGAAGAATATCATAAAAGCCATTCAGGTGAAAAGGTGGCTAGAATGTCCCCTACTCTCAAAATGAGTCACTGTCAGAGTGGCAGGTTTGCATACAACAGCTTCCTGCAGGTACCAAATGACACACCCACTCCTTTAAAAATCTGTTCCATCTCCTAGTGATGTCCAAGGTCCTGAATCCCACAGACCTCTACCATCCAAGTTCCTGGGCCGTGTCCCTCCAGTCATCCAGGGCAGGCATTTGGGAGACTCATCATGTAGCTCTACCCTAAAGTGTAGACTAAGCTCTGCTCCTTGACCCCACTGTCCTGGGTCAACAGCCTGGTCGTGGCCTGGTCCTGCCTAGGATTTCTTTTCCTTTCTTAGTCTCACCTGGCATCTCAGAGGTGAAGAAACCCTCAAAGATTGAAGGGAACATTCAGGCCAGAGGCAACTCTTATAGGAGAAACAAACTCAGAGAAAATCAATATTCGGTCTTAGCACCATTTGCCAAGTGCTCATCCCAGCCCACAAAGTCCCCCATAGAAGACGTCATTGAACATGTCATAGAACTCATCTAACAAATTATTGGGGACTTAAAGGCTCTGTTATATATTGGAAAGGTACACATTTCAAAAATATTAAATTGGACAGCATGCATCCTAGAATCAAAGAACCACAACTTTTTTCTGAGCCCGTATCAGAACGTCTTTTTCCTGTTCTGTCAATTCATGCTTAAAACACTCTGAAGGACTCTCGGGTGCTATTTAAATGGGCAAGGGAGAGAAACCCAGAGTTTCAAATCTATTAAATCTATTTCTGGCCAGCGGCGTTTAGAGCTCCTTGTGCAGGAGAACGAGAGCCTTCTCCTCCTGAGAAGGGAGACCTCCAGGTGGCATGGAATCGGAGTCGCCAGGCATTTTCAGGGTGTGGGAACCTTGGCTGTGGTTTGGGTCAGATGTTTTAAACAAACAGAATTCTGGCTAACACCACCCATCAGTGCCTAGAAATCCTCCATTCCTCCTTCCCACATCAGACTTGAGGTGAAGTTCAGCTTGGCTCTGCCATCATGTCCAAATTCTACTATTTCTGGCCCGAATTTGCTTTTCCTGGCAGACTTGAGCCAAGTCCCAATGAAACATATCCATGACTTTCAAAATCACTGGCAAAATTGGGCTGGCAAGAGGTGTGGGGGCAGAGGAAGGAGGGGGGCGGGGGACCATCCAGGGTAATTGCCGTGAATGGCCCAGTGATGAGAATCTGCATCCAGGAAGTAATTTCACGAGATCTCTGCTCACTCACTTCCAGTCTGGCTCTCCCCTCCCTGAGGCCGGGCACAGAGCTCACCTTTTATGGACTGTGAGTTCATTGTGAAGTTATATATCCGGGCAGTTTATAGGCAGTATTTTCTTTCTTTTTATTGGTGCCCCCGGACAGTGCAGGAACACTCACGCTTGTTGGTGCCTTCCCCTTTCACGCTAGCCCAGACTACGAAGGACTTCTCCCCACCCCCAGGCAGTTCTTCATAGGAAGCCATGTCCCTCCTGCACCCAGGACAGCCTCTGATTGGTGGTGTGTCCTGGTCCGGGGTCCTTGAGCCCATCCTGGATGCTGTGGGAACGCCAGGGAGAGGAGGTTGCAGCCCTCCCCGAAAGCTTATGTAAATCTGAAAGGCTCCGTGGACTCCGAGGCCAGCCCAGGGAAACCTACACAAATCAGCTCCCTTTTGCTTTCCTTAGATTCCCTATCAATAATCAGGCTGTGATTGCCGTGGGAATCAGAGGATGGGGCCGTTTCATGCTTGAGGACTTTTCTCCAGTGCGGTGCCAAGCAGTGGGAGCCTCTTCTCATACTTAGGCCTTGATTAGAGTGGTTTCCCTCCAACATCAACATTTCGTTGAGGGGAAGAAGTGTGTGTGGCCCAAGGAAATGTAACCCACAGAAAATCATGCACATTGACTGTCATCTTGTCAGTGATGATAACAGGTCTGGTTGCCTATGTGTTTTCAGTCGGCCACGATGTTCTGTCAGCATGGCCTTCATCATTCCCCTCCACTCCATTATTAATGTCTTCTACTCTTTCCCTCCTCAGATCCATCCTGAACACCTTAACCAGGTTGGTCATTCTGGAGAAATATCTCGGCACCTTGTCCCCAACATCCAATAGCTCCCTAGTTCCCCTACGGCAGTGGTTCTCAACCTTCCTAATGCCACGACCCTTTAATACAGTTCCTCATGTTGTGGTGACCACCGACCATAAAATTATTTTCGTTGCTACTTCATAACTGTAATTTTGCTACTGTTATGAATCATAATGTAAATATCTGATATGCAGGATGTATTTTCATTATACAGTTCCTCATGTTGTGGTGACCCCCAACCATAAAATTATTTTCGTTGCTACTTCATAACTGTAATTTTGCTACTGTTATGAATCGTAATGTAAATATCTGATATGCAGGATGTATTTTCATTGTTACAAATTGAACATAATTAAAGCATAGTGATTAATCACAAAAGCAATATGTAATTATATATGTGTTTTCCGATGGTCTTAGGCGACCCCTGTGAAAGGGTCGTTCGACCCACAGGTTGAGAACCGCTGCCCTACGGTAAAGTCCTTTCTTCATTTTTGACATCCAAATCCCTAACAACATGGTCTCAACCCAACCCATGTTTATGGCCTCACATCCTACCCTTCTTCTGTGGTAACCAGACCAGAAGGCTCACGGCCCCTCGGACACCTGCTCTACCACATCTCCGCTCAGAATGGCCTCCCTTGGCCAACTGCAGTGATGCTGCATTCACGTCTGTATCCCTCACAGACCATCCCTGACAGCCCTGACCTGAGGGTCTGTCTCTGTCTCTCTCTGTGTGTCTCTCTCTTTCTCTCAATCTGTTGTCCTTTGGCACTTTCAGTCTGGGGCCCTACTTTTCACTGCTATATAGAGTAAAGCGAAGAAACTGTCTCAGCCTCACCAGGGCCCACTGTGCCTGTGTGCTGGGTGGGCCTTAGCAAAGAGGAGGTGGGCTGGCATGGAGGTCAGGGGCACTGGCCCGGATCAGGAGGGTCAGCAGCGTGGAGGCTGGAGTCCCGCCACAGTGTGCAACCCTGGGCAACCCTGGACCCACCTCCCAGGGTTGTAAGAATTAACTGGGATGATGGGTCTGAAATGCCTACACACAGGAAAGGCTCTGTTGACGAAGAGCCTGGGATTCTGAGCATGGCTCGAGAATGCTGGCCTGCGTCACGCCTGGGACTCTCCCTGGTAGGCCTCAGTTTCCCCAGCCCCTACGTTAAGTCTGGTAGGGTTAGGAACAGAAGCCTCCTCCGGCTCTAACTTCATGTAATTCTGTCTTCTGCTCCCCCTCCCCGCTTTGCCCACTCAGTCCAGACCAGAGCTGGGAGAGCTTCGGGGTTTTAGAGCTCTTTCCTGCTCGTAGCTGAGGAAGGGGGGGCCCTTGGAGTGGCTGAGGTGGACGGATCATGCGTTTGCCCCCAAGCAGGCCCTCAGACTCTGCACATGCCTCTCCGTGAACACAGAGCACCCCTGGACATATGTGTTCTGGGCTGTGGGCCTCAACACAGACAGATTAGCACCCCATCTCCCCCAGGCTTGCCCCTCCATTTCATCAGCTTTATCCTGGGGTGGATAATGTTTCTCTAACTGCCTAATTGGGAGAATTTAGCTGGAAAATTGCCACCGTGTTCTCTTTTAAAGGGTGCCAGCAGCCAGGGGCTGCCAGCTGTAATGTCAGCAGGTAATCCCGACTTTGCTGCCATGGAGCCAGGGAGCACCCCTCCTTCTTCAGTCTGCGTCCCAAGTCCTTAGAGCGGGTCACAGGCTCTAGGAGAAAAGAGCACCCAAGAGTAGCACAGAGGTGGCCGGGACGGTGCTGCCATCCCTGGTCTGTTTCCTTCCTGCCCCCCATGCCCCAGCGGGAATGCAATGCAATGAATGGAATGTCAGGCACTTTGGTGCAGTGTTTAGCACCATGAACTCCACCCAGGCGAGTCTGGGAATTATCTGGGAAAAGGAAATTATAATGGCGACGCCTTGTTCCTAACTTTAGGAGAGACACGGTGTAGAGCAGTACTTAGGAGTGTGGACCCTGGGGCAGACTGCTGGCTTGGGTTCACATCTAGGCCCTGCTATTTGCTGGGCAAGTTACCAAATCTCCTGGTTTTATCATCTGTAAAACATGGACAATGGCACCAGCACCTACCTCTGCTCCATACATGGAGGGACCCAGGCTGACGGCGGCTCTGCCACCTTTAACGTGTGGCCTCCAGGATCTTCCTGCAGATCGGGAGTCTAGCCCACAGAAAGGGAGAAGGCATACAGGATGGGAGGGCACAGGGTTAGAGGGGCCAGGCTTGGCAGGGGGTGCCCCATTCCAGTCACATCCCCTCTGCAGGGTGCAGTCATGTTGCCCAGCCTAACTTGACCAGGGAATGTGGTTAGCTGGTGCTCAAGATGTGGAGGCTCAGCCACCCAGAGAACCTGCCTGGTAACAGCAGTAGGGGCATTTACTGAGTACTCACTGTTCTGATATATTAACTCAATTACTCAAAACAACATGATGATACTATGTATAGACTATATATTCCTGAGGGTTTGGTAGAAGGGATAATTAAAGAGGGTGTAAGGATATTTGTACACCTGTGTTCATAGCAGCAGCATTTACAGTAGCCAAAAGATAGAAGCAATTCAAGTTTCCATCGACAGATGGATATGCAAAATGTGATACACACATACAATAGAATATCATTCACCCTTAAAAAGAAGGAAAATTCTAGCACATGCTACAGTACAACATGGATGAACCTTGAGAATAGTTATGTGAAGTGAAATAAACCAGTCCCAAAAGATAAATGCTGTCTGATTCCACTCATACGAGTATGGTGGTTGCCAGGGGCTGGATGGAGGGGGAGAGGCAATGGAGAATTACTGTTTAATGAGTACAGAGTTTCAGATTTGCAGGATGAAAACAGTTCTGGGTGTGGCTGGTGGTGACGTTTGCACAACAATGTGAATATTGTATATTTAATGCTACTAGCCTGTACACATAGAAATGATTAAAATGGTAAATTTTATGTTATATATATTTTACCAAAATTAAAGATAATTTTAAAGGAGGGCTTAAGGAAGGGGATATTGACAGAAGATATAGATGGGTTATAGGACCTGCGGGTGGTGATGGTTAAGCACAGAGGGAGTAGTAGCCACGGCGAACTCCATCCACCCATAGGCCTGAGGGGTAAGTGGAAGGAGGGGTTATCAGAACAATGTGGGAACAGTAGCATGGGAGAAGGGCCACCCAACAGGAGCTGTGGCTTTAGGCACAGAACTCAGCACCTCCAGACCGCAGCCTGGCAGAGAGGAACCAGGGGACAACTACCCTGACCTCTGTCCTTTGGCCCCTGAGGCCCACTGGCAGCACCCAGCTGTAATCGGGGCAAAGGTGATGGTGATGTCCACTGAGTCAGCCTCCCCAAGGCTCAGAGAAGGGCAGGGGGGAGGGGGGAAGAAGGGGTGGAGAACAGATCTGGGGGGTGACCAGAAAAGACTCAGTGAGCTACCATTATTCCCATTCTGTAGTGAGGATGTGGAGCTAAAGTAACCCACCCAAGGTCACACGTTGAACCTGAGGTGGCTTTGAACCCGAGGTGGCTGGCCCCTAGCCTCCTGAGGCAAAGGGCACTGTGCTTTCTCCTCATCCCAGGAGTGGGAAAAGGGGGACCCAGAGAGCTTAATGCAGCCGCCTGCCCACGTCAGGCAGCTAATCAGTGGCAGATCCAGGATTTCAGACTCCAAAGCTCAGCTCTTTCCACCAGCTACAGGGGCCTGCAGGGCGGCAGTGGGTCATGTCACCACCATTATCACCAGCATCAGGACGCCGGCACTGAGCAAGGGTGGCCACGTGCCTTGTGTCTGGACATAGGGAGCTACTGTGCACAGACCCCGTGACTCCCACCCCCCTGAGCTTCCAGGCCTGGGCACCTACTTTGTGACAAGCCACGCTCAACACCCACACAAGGACACAACACATTGTCCATCCCAGTCAGCAGACACCAGCGTGCTGGAACTGAAAGAGATGTTTAAAGCCATGTATCAAACCCGCTCATTTTGCCTGGGCCAGAATGACCCCCCGGTCCAGTGTGAGCTCAGCTCATAATGAGTTCAGCGTGATCCCGGCATGCCAGGGCCTCCCATTTATCATCCTGAAGAGCCCTGCCAGGCCACCTGGCCGGGGCCATCACCCCTGGGTGAAGCTTTCACCACATAGAAACCCAACCAATCCTCTTCCCATGTTCAAGACACACAGCTTAGAATAACAAGTTTTTTTTCCCAAGCCTTCAGAAATGCAAACCCATATGTACTTGGAAGAAAAGACCAATGTTACAACTCTTAGCACCAGGGAAGTATGCAGGGAGCAGCTCTTAGGAAGTTACTAGTAAAAAAAAAAAAAAAGCCAACAAGTGCATTCGGGCCTGTAAAGAGTTGGGGGAAGCTTGGCGTTCTACCCTGTTCACCCCCAACACCTTTGAGTTGGGGAATGAAGCTTGAGCTGGGAGGAGTGTGAGCTGAGCCGCAGGGTCATGTATGGGAAAGAGAGAGACAGGCAGGCAGACTCATTCGTGTGTTCACTGGCAGCGAGGAGCGGGGCCAGCCATATGGGCAGTCATGAGGGGGCATTAATTAGAAGCAAACTAAGGCCGGCCTGAAGTGGCTGCAAGGACACCCAGTGGGGGCCATTTCCTGCACAGGGTGGGCAGCCCTGGACCAGGGGCCGACAGGTGCTGCCTCCTCTGAGTCTCTTGGCAGCATCTCACCTGCTCCTGCAGCTCATTCTGAGATGCGCGTGACCTTGGAACACCCAGGGAAGCTGGGTTTGGCTAGAGATTCCGGAGACAGCTTTCTACAGTGAGCGGCCGTCTCCTCGGCTTTCTCTTTTGAGGATTTATCTGCAAAAGCTAAAGGACTTTTGCTTATCTTGAAGTTCAGCACAAGGATGGGTGATATTTTGACTTAGCGATTTTGACACAGGGTCACTTCGACATAATCTAGACATCCAGCCAGGGAATTGTCAGCGTGTGTTGCAATGCCTTAGCGTGCTGCAGGGAGTCTGAGGGGGTGTGTAGCATGAGGAATGGGGGAAGCTCAGGACTGAGACAGAATGAGGAGAAGGTCGAAGACAGTAAAGGATCAGGGGCAAGATGATGGTTGCATTCCATTGGTTCTTTTTAAAATGGTATTTTGCATATATGTTAATGTTGAAATTTGTCAAGGTGATCATATCAGAATGACCCACTTTGCACCTGTGATGCTAAGGAGAAGGGTCCACTGGACAGAAATCTTCATCGAGTCCCCCATCTCCCCTCCCCTTTCTCACCCTCGTCTAGACCCTCATCACCACTCACCATACTCTTGCACCAGTCCCAGCCCTGGTCACTCTGTGGTCTCCTCTCCACACTGTAGCCACAGGGATTTTTTCTAAAGCACATCTGTTTTAAAGAGTCTCCGTGGCCTCTGTATCCTGATACAAACGCAAGGCTGCTAACCCTGATCAGTGAATCCTGTTCTTCCTACTTCCCTCTGCCCTGGAACATGTTGGTTTATCCAAGAATGACCTTGGAGGGCATTGCCTGATGGATGAGTTTTATCTTCAGAAGCCTGGTGCCTCCTGAGGCTGCCCTCTAGCCAGAGATGTCCTCAGCCTCCGTAACACTTGGTGAGCCTTTGGGGGCCTAGGGGAGAGTATGGCCCTCCTGCATTCCTTTGCCTGAAAACTGCTTTTCCCTGGGGATAAAGATGGGGCAGGAAGCCACGCATTGGGTAGTTCCGTAGTTTAAAGGAAAAAGAATAGTGTCCTCAGTCCGTGTGAGCATGTTACATACATGTGCATTAGAATCCTTAATGATTCTTTGGAGAGAGGTTAAATTTATGTGTGGTTTATCCAAACGATGTCTCTCCGGTGGGGAGAAAACCACCCTATTAAACAGCATTTGTGATGCATGGGGGGGGGGGGGGGAGAAAGCAAAAAAAGAAAAGAAAGAAGGAAACCCTGAACTCCAAGAGCGTGAGAAAACAAAGGGGAAATTGAAATTGTGGATCTGCCAGGAACCTGCCATTCACAGAGCCCACAAATCACAGGGAAACAAAGAGAAATAGAAAGATTTGGTATTAAAAACCCATTTTTCCCTGAACCTGTGCCAGCACCTATAAAACAATTACATATGATCATATTTGAGGCTGTTCTGAGACACTAATTCTTCTCCTGACATTAAAATGTGCGTGTTGCTTTCAAAATGCCGCCCGCAGTCAAGAAGGGCCCCCCTGAGAAGGGCAGACTGGATTGCCGGGCGGGTGGGCCCAGCCTTCGAAAACTCTATGGTTTTCTTCCTTTTCTGCCTGGGAACTTCCCCGTGGAGCTGCTGATTTTTGACCACCACCCTGTGATATCTTTGTGTGGTTCTCAGATGGCACCCGTGGTTGCCAGGAGACCAGACAAGGGGGTAGATGGTCTCCTTAAGTCCCCCCTCCAAAATAGGAGAGAAACCCACCAAAGCTCACGACCAGGAGAAGGCACTGAGGCTCCACGCGTGGCCCAGGGCGGAATGACCGCCTGCCCTCAGTGTCCGCGGAGAAAGCCGACCGTGGACCCATTTGGCCGCGCAAAGTTCCTCATCGCCTTCAATAGGTCTTTGACCTCAGACTCAACAGGGCCCCTGTGTGAAGTCGGCTGTTAGTTTTGCAAGCCTTTTCATTTTGACAGGTGAGCACCTCATCAGAATTACCCTGTGCAAAGATGTCAGGGAAAATGTACAGGAGGAAACGGGAAAATGTGAGGGAGCGAGCGGAGGCGTCCTGGGTCCTGGCCTTCCTGCACAGGCGTATTTATTTCCCATGCATTCGCTCTGTGGGCCTTCCCCCTCATCCAGGCTTAGATGTAAAAATGCACAAAAGACAGGTGATTCCCGGGCTTTGGCTCCTTGCCGGCACGGCTTCAGGGGTGCACCTCTCGGGAGGGGGCCCACCTTCAGATCAAATGTGGGGTTATTTCCAAATTGAGCTTTGAGGGGTGGAGCCCTGAGAAGGGGAGGCAAGAAGAAAAATAGGTGAATTAAGTGAAAAGCATGTTGTGGGCCAATTTAATCAGGGTTAATATATCAGGCCTCATATTGTTTTTGGAACTGGCTTCGGGAGTAACAGGATCCCCGACAAGTTGTAGCCAGCCCTACTAGGGAGTGACTCTGCAGTTCACACACCAGTCTGAGGAAAGCCCAGCACCGAGCAGCAAGTGGCAGGTCCCCTCTGGGCGCAGGGTGGGCCGCGGGGCCAGCCATGCTCACTCCCTCCTGGGTCTTGCTGCCCTGCTGCTGGTGTGTGACAAAGGCTGCGAGTCCAGGCCTCCTGGCAGCATGGCCAACCCCAGGCCTGTGTGGGCCTGCCCCTGGCTGGAGGGGTGTGAGGGGGACACCTGGCCATGCTTTCAGAAAGCTCCCTCACCACTGGCTGCAGGCGATTCCTCCTCCATCGGGGCCTAGAAAGGGGGCAGGCCCTGGTCTCGCAGTCTCAGCAAGGGGACCTGGGGAAGGTGTGTGATTTAATCCCTGAGTTTTGCCAATGGAAAACGAACGGCCCAGAGTGTGAAAGGGGTCTGACTCTCCACATATGCTACCGACCCAAGGGACGACTCAGGATACCGAGAGCCACTTGCTCTCAGAACGCGCCAGGCGGAGCCGACCTTTCCTGTGCTGGGGACCCCAGGATCACATATCCTTGGCTTGGTTTTCCTCATAGACTCTGAGGATCACCTGAGCCAGGGCTTCTCAACCCCCTCCTCAGAGCTCCCTGTCCAGGGAGGAAGGGCTGCCCCTCCGCTTTTTTAGCACGGGCTTGATTTGCCTGTTGTACCTAACAGGCTGGGGGAAATCCCATGCCTTGGGCTCAAATGCAGCCTTCCCAGTTACGAGCTGTGTGGCTTTGAACATGTTATCCCACCTGCTCTCTGCCCCCAGTTCCCGCCTCTGTACAGTGGAGAGGAGAAGAATGGTGCCTGCTTCACAGGATTGCCATGAAGAGTCAGGGAGGTGATGTACACACGCTCTGCAAAAAGACCTGGACGAATCATCACTCAAAAATGTTACTGCTACCATTTACTAGTATTATCATGGTCATTATCATATTAGAGTTGTGGAAAAGATTCCATTTGACGAAAAAGAGGGGAGCGGTTGAAAGATAAAACATGTTTGAAATCCACTGATTTGGAACATAAGTGACCTATTGTGGTTAATATTATTTATCACCTTGACTTGGCCATGGGTGTGCCCAGATATTTGACCAAACATTATTCTGAGTGTTTCTGTGAGGGTGATTTAACATTTAAATCAGTAGACTGAGGAAAGCAGATTGCTCTCTGTAATGTGGGTGGGCCTCACCCAATCAGTTGAAGGCCTGAATAGAACAAAAGGGCTGGCCCTCCCTGACTTAGAGAGAACTTTCCTGTCTGATGGCCTTTGAATTGGGGCATTGACTCTTCCTGGTTCTCTAGCCGCCTGCCTGCCTGTGACATCAGCTCTGCAGATTTTGGACTTGCCAGCCTACATATAATAAATGTGTGTGTGTGTGTGTGTGTGTGTGTGTGTGTGTGTGAGTGATACATGTGTGTCTAAATATGTGTGTATATTATTAAACACACATAATAATATACATATTATATATAATCTCCTATTGGTTCTGTTTCTCTGGAGAACCCTGACTAATACATGACCTGTGGGCCAAATTTCGTGTGAGTGTGTATATATGTGTAGGCACACATATATGTATGATTGTCTACATATTTTCATATTTAATCTAAATGTCTGAAGATTTGGCAGCAACATTCTCAAATTGACTGGAGGTGATTTTAACTGTCCCCATCAGACAAGGCATGTAATCTCCAGTTTTACCCCACCCCAACACTTATATTCCCCTTTACAGCCAGTTCCATGTAGACAATGGAGAAAAATTCCGAGGGATACTGGGAAAATTGGCTGCTCTCCAGAATACAGGATTCATTCATGTAGTTAGGAGTCACTGTCGGAGGCAAGGTCAACGTGAATAAGACATGGGTTGCTTCATTTAAGGAGCTCACCATCTATTGGAGAAGACGGGTGTGTAAGTGGAAAAACCAAGTCCTGAGTAGTAAGTGCTAGGACAGAGGAAAGGCAGGTTCTCTGGGGTTATTGAGTCTGGGGTAGTGCGGATGGCAAGGAAGGCAGCTAAAAAGTGGGAGAGCATTGAGCTGAGTCTTGAAGGTTGCATACAAGGTTAGACAGGTGGAGAAGAAGATGAAAGATACTCTAAGCAGAGGGAATCGCTTGGGCAAAGATAGGTCCTGTGTTAAGCAGAGCAGAATGGAGAGAAAACTGTTTCCCATAGCTGGGCAACTGGTGGCTCTCAGATATTGAGGCCGGAGACAATGGAGAGAGAACTGTTTCCCATAGCTGGGCACATGGTGGCTCTCAGATATTGAGGCCGGAGACATAAGGAGTGGCAGGATCATCAGGACCATTTTTCTTAAAAATGATTCAAGACCATTGAGGGTGTTTTTTGTTTTTTGTTTTTTTTAGCAAGGAAATTACTTACGTTTCTACTTTAGGAAGATCTCTCCAGCTGCACTGTGGAGAATGGATTGAGAGGGGAGGCAAGGCCAGGTGACAAGGAGTCTCCAAGGCAGATCTGGAAGTCTAAAATTTCCTTTCAAGTAGCTAAAGCTTGGATCCCTATGTAGTGTATGTGGGATAAGAATTTAATCTCTATCACACTTCAATGTGAGTGAGTTCAGGGACTTTCCCCAAGAGCAGGTTTTCATGGTAGGACGTGTGGAGGGCACTAGGGCATTAAAACAAACTTCACTGGCCTCATGATTTTGCCCAGGTTCTATCCTGTGAAGAGGGACCATGCAAGAGCTCAGTAATGACCTTGGGAAGGTTGTTGCTGTGCTTCTGTACGAAATGTTGTGCAGCAAATCACAGGTCTTCTTTCCCCCTGCTGATCCTGTTCATGGCTTTCTTCTTGGAAGGCGACAACCAGATTTCCTTTACTCCCTAAGACCATCAAATTGAAAACAATAATTTCAGACATCCACAGGACTCGGAATGAGACTGAATGCTCAATATTAACTTTTCCTTTGTCCAAACAAACAGAAATCAAAACCAGTTAGCCAGGATGAGCCCCAGGGAGGAGGCCTCCAATTGTCGACTTTCACTCTGGCTCCCACACTGGGCTGTTTGTTTATAAAACAGGAGGGCATTTAGAGAGGCAGCAACTAGCATGTTCTTGCCAGCAGGCTTCCTCCATAAGTGGGATTTCCCTGTGTCAGCTTGTCATCCTCCAAGGAACATGGAGAACACTGCTGAGTCACCCTGTTCCTCAACCCTGAGGTGTCCCAAGGTCCATTGGAGAGGGTGGAGGTGCCTGGACTTAGCCAAGGAGCTAGGGAGATGGGAGGCCTTAGTGTTGGCTCCAGTCTTTCCCTCCACCACGGCTCATGGATAGACGCTCAAAGGCAGATGGTCATGAGGAAAGTTGAAAGACTTTTTTTGGTCTTTGTTTCCCTATTATCCCCACCCTCAGCCTTGGAAGGGGCCTCACACACCATTTGTTGAGATACCATTACTCTCCTGCCTAGTTGAGAACATAGCCCATATTCTGGACTCCCTTACACTGTAGAGCACCTTCCTGTCTTCACTTACAAAGCACTTTCTTGCCACCCTTTCCTTTGTGCCTATACCAACCCTGTGAAGTGGGCATCATATTCCCCATTTGACTAATAGGTAAACTGAGGCTCACCTACTTTGAAGGGATGAGCCTTCAAAGCTCACGTGCTCCTGCCAAGACTGCACCCAGTGGTTAAGTCCACAGTGTTTGCTGCCCTCTCCTCCCTGTCCCACCCGTGGTGTTTATCTTTGTCGCTTGGGCCCAGGGGAATTCACATTTGCATCCTTCCTGGTCTCTTCTTGCTTTGTTCTGGATCCCGCCCTCTGCTGGCTCTACTCCAGGCCGGCCATCCCTGCTTCTATGGCCAGCGCACTCTACTCCGTTATCACTGCAGCTGAGCATTCGCAGTGCGGAGGAGAACTTGACAGTGCGATTAGATGAGTGGAGGCGAAACAGAGGAGGCTGTTCCAGGCCAAAGGCCAGTCATCTCCCCTACATCTGCTTCCCAGGGAAGGGGATGTGGCTCCTGGTCAGTCAGCCTTCGTTCAGCTGAACCCAGCAAGTGCATCTGGACCTTCCTCTCCCAGCTGCCAAATGCCTACTTGCCTTCAGGGCTCACCTTAGATGTCCTCTCCTTCCTTCCCTTCCCTTCGAGTCCTTGCCTTCCTTCCCTTCAGGCAGGGATAGGTGCCCCTCCAGAACACTCACCCCTCCAGTAGCATTTGTCACACATATCTCAGTCCCCACACTACCTGGCCACCGTGCCCACTGCCCTGAGGTTGAGACAAGGTTGTATGTCAGGCCATTGTCATGGTTAGAGCAAGGATGGGCTGTGGAGTCAGACTGCCTGGGTTTAAACCCCAGCTCCAACACTTTGTAGCTGTGCGACCCACTTAGAGGATCAGTTTCTACATCTGTAAAACAAGGCTAATAAGCATACCTCACCAAAATGTGTTTAGGAGGATAAACTGGCATAGTGTTCAGAAAGCATTCAGCCTTGTGAAGGGTACACAGTAGGGGCTTGGTATATGCTAATTATTATTATGTGTATATCCCCAGGGTGTAGTAAGTGCACAAGTAAGGGAGAACACCTGGGGGAGGGAAGAATTGATTGAACTAAGAAATGACAAATGATTGAATGGATGATGAATAAGTCGTACGAGAGTTTTAGTCAAGGTTCTCCATAGAAGCAGAACAGGGGCAGGGGAAGAAAGGTAATAATTTATTATAAGGAATCGGCTTGCACAATTACGGAGGCCTGGAAGTGCCATGATCTGCTGTCTGCATGCTGGAGACCCAGGGAAACCAATGATGTCAATGACTAGTGGCCTGAGAACCTGAGGGCAGGACAAGATGAGATGAGATGTCCCATAAGTGAGGCAGAAACAGGCCCATTCCTCCTTCCTCCACCTTTTGTTCTATTCAAGCCCTCAACGGTTGGATGATACCCACCCATGCTGGGGAGGGCAATCCACTTTACTGAGCCCCTGGTTTCAAATGCTAATCTTATCTGGAAACACATAACCCCAGAAATAATGTTTAATCTGGGTACCCATGGCCAGTTAGGTTGACACAAAATTAACCATCACATACAATCATGAGGATAAGAACAGAACAGGACCCATAGAATCCTGAGTCATTCCTCCCCGCCAGGTTATGTGGAGGCCACTGTCTCTGGGGCTGCTGCATCTATAAATCACCTACTTTGTACAAACAAACTGTAGTCTCAGAGGGAGGCACATTCCATGCTGATCAGAGAATTCCAGAAACAAGGAAGGGTAGTCAGAAGGTGAGATGGCAAAAGACTGGTAGATGGGGGGTGGGAGAGGTTGGGAGAAGATGCTTGCTTAAGTCTTCAAGCCATCCTAGAGTTGGTCAAGCAGAGGCGGCCAATTTGTGAAACCTTCACCAGCTCCTGAGAGTAGGCCCTGAGCTTCGGCTGCTAGGAGAGGGCAGGCATCCGAGCTCAGTGCTCTGGCCTTTTCTTGCTGCCCAGGTGCGACCCTCCCACCCCCTGGAATGTGGCCAAGCTGGAGATGTAATCAGCAGAATTCCTCTGACTTCTCAGAAAACGCTCCTGTGAGAGGGAAAAGAGCAGACAGGTTGGGACCATGTGAGTCCTGCTTCTTGTGCCAGAACAGTTGCCCCATTGTAATGAGCCTGTGCAGCGGAGTGGCCGTCACATGCAACTCTTTTATCGTTGACGCATGCGTAGGTGGGCACGTCAGTTTCACCCACTTTTGCTGCTGTTTGCTTGCTGAGCTGTTTCATGTCTACCAAACTGTATGCAACATCTCCCTGCCTAGGTTATAAGAACTGAACATATCAAAAACTGGAATCGTGCGAGGTGTGGAATCATAGGTGGAGAATCCACTGGCTGATGGAGTGCTCTGTGCCCGTCAGCATTTCTTCATAGTCTGCTTTATGTCATTAAAATTGTCTCTCCTAAGTCTCTGGCTCAGGAAAGAAAAACCTTCTGCATCTGCAATGAACGGATTCACACTCAGGCCAAAAAGGTGCCTAAGATTGTGCTTGGTTACTAGTTGCATGTGCAGGGGGAGTGTGCACCATGGGGGTGATTTGGGAAAGGGCTACCCCACATTAAAAAAGATGAGGTTCTTTTTGTAGAAGGAAAGACACTTGGTCACTTGGCTCCGTGGGAAGGGAAGTTCTTCCTGGAGTAATTTGTGACTGAAAATGAACCCTAAGCCATGGGACACCATGTGTGAGGAGGAACCAGCTCTCCAAAAGAAATAAAACCAAGCTGGGGCCCCGCGATAACCATCGGGAGGGGGCGGGCAGCTTGCCCAGAGTCAGAGGTTTGCTTTGCTCTGGGCATCTCTTCTGACAGGTTTTCCCCAAACTGGGAGTAAGCGCTTGTCAAGTATATTAAAAAAACTTAGAAAGGAGGAGAACATTTGAATGGCCCCTCGTTCGGGCCCCTTGGGGTTTCCCCACTTATATTTTTAACAGCTCAGGCCTTGGCAGGTCTAGCTTTCCAGTTGGCAGAGACGGCGTGGAAAATGCACTTCATTCTCCAAGTTGTGCCTGGGGATCTGGGTTTGGACCTAACAAAGGGCAGAGGAGAACCAGCACTGGGGACCTTTGGGGGCTCCAGAGCCAACTACAAGACACCAAGGTCAAACAGCGCCCCTGCTGCTGCGCTTCGCCTGCTTCCCCAGGGACGCCTGTGGCCAGAACTGCCCGTGGCGGCTAAGGGCACAGTGTCCCGTAACTGCTTTTCTTGCAGAATGAGCATTTCCCTGGTAGCCTGCCCTTGATAGTCTTAATCTGTCCCCTGTCCCTAAGAAGTGAAATCATATGCGGAAATAGGGAAATACTATTTGCCAAGGGCATATATAGCAGTTCTCATGAAGTGTTGAATAAAGTGTGTGGGTGGGGTGGGGGGAGACTGTCAATGGGGGAAAAGAGGGACATCTGTAATACTTTCAATAATAAGGAGAAAAAATTTTAAAAGGGCATATACATTTAACAATGGATTCTTTTTTTCCCTTCTCTCACCCTCCCCTCCTCCCTCCCTCCCTCCCTTCCTCCTTCCCTTCTTTTCTTCTTCCCCTTCCCTCCCTCCTTCCCTTTTCCTCCCTTCTACCCGGCCCTCCCTCCTTCCCATCCACCTACTCACCCCTCTATTCATCCATCCATCCTCCTTTCATCCTTTAGTGGGTGAACCACAGGCCAGTTTTATGGCCACTTCTCAAACTTAATGGACCAAGTGTGGAAGAAAAGCAAGGATCTCTATCCAGAGAGGGAGTTAAGAGTTACAGTGGCTCAGGCCCTGCAGGCAGGGTAGGTGCCCGCTGTTGGTAGAACAGGCGGCGGGTAGGGGGGTGCTTCAGCACTGTTTGGATGCTAGCACGCTGGGTCCTATAAGGAATCCTAACCTGAGGTTCATGGGTGCCACTTGGGAGCTCTCTGAATGGCCTGAAACTGTAGGCTAAATGTATGTGCATGTTCCTGGGGAAATGGTCCACCAGAACCACCAGATTCCCAGTTGCCCAAGCCATCTGTGACTTGCATTGTTGTGTCGCAGTAGTTTAAGCACGTGAACTCTGGGGTCGTGCTGCCTGGATAGCAAGGCTGGCTCCATCAGTTACCAGCTTTGTGACCTTAAAGAATTATTTAATATCCCTGAGCTTCAGTGATTCTGCTACTTCATGGGTTAAATGGGATAATATAGGCAAAACAGATAGCAATGGGCATGATACATCTAAGGGGCTCAGTAAATGTTAGTAACCATTGGTGCTTTGGTGTCTAGAAATAGCCATAAAACACCAGTGTTCTAGTTGAAAGGTAAGCTCTAAAGCAAAGTACAGCATCCATGGCCTGTGAGCCAAATCCTTCCCCCTAGCTGCTTTTGTAAATAAATTTTATTAGGACACAGCCACACCCATTCCATTACGTATTGTTTATGGCTGATTTCAAAACACCAGTGCAAAAGTTGAGTGGTTGTGACAGGAACTGTTGGCCTGCAGAGCCTGTAATATTTACTAGCTGGCCCTTTACAGAGGAACATTTGCCAACCTCTGCTGTAAACAATTAGAAAACAATAAATAACATATCTCCCCTGGAGACACTCGCAAGTGCACAGGAGGCATAGACAAGGATGTTTATAACATCATCATTTCCCTGTCAAATACCTGGGAACAGTCTGTCAATCAGAGGAGAAATGCTGGGGCTCATACTATGGCAGATTAAAAGAATACCCGCTACCCTATTGAGTCTTATAGATACGTCATGTGGAAAAGTCTCCAATAGGGATTGTTGAGTGAAAAAAACCAAGGGTGTTACCATTTGTGTAAAACATGCAAAACATAGTGTATACTTCCTACTCGTTCATATGTGAATATGCAAATGCATAGAAAGGACTCTGGGAAAACATGCAACAAATGGATAATATAGCTCACCTTTGAGGAAGAATGGAGCTTGGAGGTTTTTGTCAATAGAGACTTTAGCCCTATCCATAATGCTCTACATTATGACTGGGAGAATGCATTCATGTATTTCTTGTTTAATTAAAATTGATTTAGGAAGTGTTGTATATAAAACATAAGACTCTTGGGCAGAGCATTGAGGGATGGACATGATTCCAATAGGTGGAACCCTGGGATAGAAACACGTTGCCAAGCAGAGGGACCGCAAGAGCAAAACAATGGGGCTGGGAAGGTACTGATGTCACTGAGTCGCTAGGCAGTGATGGCAGTAACTGGTGTGGCCTGTGGAAGGCAGGAGAAGGTGAGGACTGGGGAGGAGAAGCGGACAGTTAGCACAGAGGGAAGTCCTTTTTTACAGTAGAGGTCATGAAGGGGACTTAAAGCCTTACACCTGTTGTCACATTGGGACACTCGAGAGAGGCAGCAGGTGGGAAGGTCATGGATATTTACAATAAGGCTGGACAGAGCTTGGGGTCCATCTGGCCTGCCAGACTAGCGGTGGAGGCTGACTCTTCTCAATCCCACCCCCTTGGGTCTTGCGAAGTCTTTACATTATGTTCTAGCACTAGGGGACCAGAGAACTGGCTCTGCTTCTCAGAGCTTCATAAAACCGACTAGCTGTGGTGTTTAGCTTTAGGAGGAAAAAAAGGCTCGTTTCTAAAACAGTTGTTATAACATGTAAAAGTGCCAGTCAGATGTGGTTTGGGGTGAGACGACTCTGCATTCATATTTTTAACATGAGGAAATCCACCCAGTTGGAGAACTTAAAAGTGCTTCCCGGGATGAGCAGTAGTTGCACAATGTACAAGAGGAAACTGCAGACCTGGGCTCTGGTTTGGAACAAGGGTGTGCCCTGGCTTTGAGCACTTGGCAGACACAAGGAAATAAGGTTTCAAAGCAACAGAGATGACTGTCAGACTTCATCTCTTGGATCCGGCGGTAGGGAAGCAGCCTCCCTTGCTGTCTCTCTCCACCCGACCGTGGTCCCTGTGAGCATGAGCCACCCCGGGTCCTCTCCGGGCAGGCTGTGTTGGCAAGCTGTTTCTGTAGAGTCACACAGTAACTATTTCAGACTTGCAGGACATGTTGTTTCTATCACAACGACTCAGCTCTGCTGTTATAAAGCAGCCGTAGACAGTACGTGGATGAATAGGGATGGCTATGTTCTAATAAGACTTGATTTATAAAAACAGTGGCAGTTTAGATTTGGCCATGGGCCATAGTTCGCCAACCTCTGTTCTAAAGAAATGTTTCTACACCTTTATGCCTCAGGGTGTCAACACTGTTCTGTCCCTAGGGAATTCATAGTATGTTAGGAGGTAGTTAAGGACAGTGGCTTTGAATTCTGGCCCAAAGTCCTTATTAGCTTTGTGACCTTGGACATATGGTGGGATCTCATGAGCCTTGGTATCCTCGTCTGTAAGATAGGGATAAGCCCCGCCTCCCTGGGTTCTTTGAATATATAGTTGGGTTAACAAATGGAGGGAGGATCACATAGTAGGTAAGAATATTAGACTCAAATCCTGGCTCCAGCATTTATTAGCTGTGTGATTTGGGGGCCAGGTTCTTTATGTTTCTATTCCTCAATTTCACCATCTGTAAAGTAGGTTTAATAATGACCCCAGTTTTGTAGAATGCCAGGACTACGATGCGAGTTCCCAGGTAGGAAGAGCTGAAAGCAGCATTGGGAACATAGTGCATTCAAGAAACATCAGATACCGGTAGTATTTACTTCTATTATAAGTTCTTGGTTTTAAATAATAATCGATTTTTACCTGCCTTAAACATTAATAAATTATAGCTGATTCAAGGCAGTCCTTATACCAGGTCACTTTTACTCCCTTGCATTGCAATATAAATTTTTTTAAGAGGGTGACAAATGAATGGAGCATCAGTTTATGATCAGCTAGCCTAGCCTGTCTCATATCTGGCACAACTAACGGGGGACGCAAGTAAAGTCTACTGATAACATGTTAATTGTTGTAAAAGAATAAAAACCTTAAAAAGCATTAGTTACTCTATAGGAAAATTTTAATTCCCATTAATTGGCAGAAAACACAGTCTCCCAACAACAGTTGGGATTGTTGGGGGGCAGGGGTGCATGAGGGTTTCAAACAAAATCTGAGAACATTTAACCGAGTGATTGTCTTGGCTCCACAGCACAGTGCCAACCTGGGCCAGTCAGCCCCTGTCCCCCACCCTACCTAGCCCTGGCCACAGGTCAGAATGGACAGGTGACCTGAGTTTGCCCAGTTATAGTCCATCCCAGGATTTTGCTAGCTTTGGGGGGAAATAAACCTTTTTTTCCTACTGGAACTACTAAGCTGGTAGGATCCAAGCCTGGAGGAGGCAGAGACCACTGTAAGAACAAGGCTTGCCTACGAATGCAGCCAGCAAAGAGGAAAGCGAGAGAGAGCAATGCTTGACATTACTTTCCCAAGATCCAGCTGTACCCGGATCCTGTTAACCCCCATACTTTAAAGTTATAAATAAATGTTCATTGTTCTTAAACCAGTTTCTGTCACTTCTACTTCAAAGAGGCCTGACAAATATATCCAACCTTTTATGCTGTGACAGAAAAAAAATGCAGATCATTTTTCAGAACTCTGCTCTGGATAAAACAAGGCAAACTTTCCTCACTTCCTCCAACCATTTCGAAATAAGCCAGTAGACACACCGGATCAGGCCAGGCTAACAGTTGCAAGGAACAGACATCTACACTGGCTGAGGTAAACAGCAAATTTATTTATAGAAAATAAATCAGGTGGGCCTCAGAATGAGATCTAAAAATTGAGCTCCAGATGGGGGGGTAGGAACAAGGGCAGTTGGTGCACCAGCACCACAAAGGGCCAGGATGGAGAGAAGGCCCCTGCCAGCCCTGGATGCTGGTCCTGCCAGTAGACAGCCTTCTCTCTGGCACTGCTGCCCCAGAAATGGGCTGTGCTGCCATCCCTGCAAGCACTCTGCATGCCTACTGCTTTTTCATCAAAAGTGCAGATGCTAAATCCCAGGCAGGCGCATCTGATTGGCTGAGCCTAGGTCACCTGCCTGCTCTAGTTGCAAAGGAGGCTGGGAAAGTGATCTGGCCATTCTGACTTCTAGAGTGGAAGGCGAACTGCACCTTCCCCTGAGGCTTTGGAGAGGAAAGAAAAATGAA
This sequence comes from Myotis brandtii, assembly GCF_000412655.1. Lineage (NCBI taxonomy): Eukaryota > Metazoa > Chordata > Mammalia > Chiroptera > Vespertilionidae > Myotis > Myotis brandtii. The sequence goes on along the minus strand of NW_005362269.1, from coordinate 14,779,264 downwards.
AATGGAATGGAGTGGAGCAGAGCGGAGTAGCATAGGAGTAAATAAAATAAGGTGGCACATACCCCGTATGTTCTATCTTTCCTTTCCTAGAAATGCTGCCACTCTGCATGGGCATCTGCTCACCATTCTTGGCCTTCAGCAACTGCCACAGCTTACTCCTGCCTCCTGTGGATCATCCAGAACCTATATCCTCACCAACCCCGCCCACCTCTTGAGTCACTTTTCAGGTCCACTCAGTGATTTCCCTGGGACCTGTTACCTGCCTAGGCTGTCAACCTTGGGTAATGTGATTTCCGAAAGGCGCTCAATCCAGCTCACTCCACCTGCGAGCAGACTCTGAATCCGCCCACTGAGTGATCAGTAATTATCAGGCCAGGGCAGCCTCGCTGCATGACTTTGCACATGTCCACTTTGCATTGTGGGAAGGAGAGTCAGGCAAGGAGCAGCACTGAGGAAACCACAGGTCCCATCAAGCCTGCCCTCCTTGTCATTTTCCTATTGTCTCCCTAGAGACTAATCCCATTCCTCTTGAAGACTGCACAGCGAGGCTGCTTGCTTCACTGGTCGTCAAGGTAGCTTATCCCCTTGTTAATTAACTACTTAGAAAAGTGCTGGACGACACTGGTGCTTGGCTTCTAGCTTGTTAACACAGGAGACTCCAGAGAAACTTTGACCTGGCCCGTGGCTGTGAGTTGGATGACTCAAGAGAAAAAGAGGTGCTTTTCTCCCCTTGGCTCGCCATCACTTTAAAGGACTATAGATAGGAAGAGTGGGAACACAGCTGTCATGGGACAGTGTTTGCTAACACTTAAAGCAGAGAGAGTCCCTTGCAGGGGCCTTCAAAGGTGGGGGCCAGATTTATAGGGTAGAGAAACCTCCAGAGTAGAGTCTGGGTCATGTCTAGAAATATTAGAATCTACTAATCTCTTCCTTTGGTCAAAGATCAGGTGTGGCATAAAACCTAAATTCAATTTAATATGTATTCGTCTCCATTATATGCTGATCACTATGCTGAGAACTAGGGTAAGACATAGTCCTGCCCTCACAATCAGTCTAATAAGACAGATAAGATAATGGAATAGACTACTTCAATGCAAAGAGACAGTAGGCTGTAGGGGTAAACAGGGAGTGCTGATGGGAACATATGGAGGAACACGGTGTTAGTTTCCTAAACTGCTGAATCAAATTACTGCAAACTTATAACTTAAAACAACAGTCCCGGAGAGCAACAGCCTGAAATGAAGGCATCAGCAGGGCTGTACTCTCTCTGGAGGCTCCAGGAGAGAATTTGCTCTCTGCCTCCTCCAGCTTTGAGTGGATGTCAGCATTCCTTGGCTTGTGACTGCATCACCCGATCTCTTGTCTTCACATTACCTTTTCTTCTGTGTGTATGTCTCCCTCTGCCTCTCTATTGTAAGGATACTTGTGATGGCTTTTAGGGCCCATTCAGAACATCCAAGATAAGTTCCTCCTCTCAAGATTCTTAATTGCATCATATAGGACATAAAATAAGATTGTCATGTAATGTAATATTCAGAGTTTCTGGGAATTAGGAAATGAATATATCTTAGGGGTGGAAATTTTTCAGCCTACCGAGGACCCTAAGCCTAGATCCCATAGGAATTAAGGACTTCTGGCCCTAGGCTTGTTTCCATTCTCCATTTCCCCCCTACTCTGTGGATCGGGGGGCCAGTACCTGCCAGCCGAGGTTCCCAGGTTCTCATGTGAGCTGGCTTCCATCTGTGTCCCAGCAAGGAGAGGCATGGGGTAGGGGCTGGGAAGGAGAAGCCAGGATATTTCTTCTTCTTTGTCTCAACACCCTCTCTGGTAGTGGCTATGTCTCCTTTGTGGTTGCATCTCCCGCCAGAGGGGTCCCTGGGCTCTGGTAACAGAGCCTGTTCCCTTGTGCCTCCAGCCTAGGGGTGGAACAGCTTCCTGCTGTTGCTTATCTATGGGCTAGCTCAGCATCCTCTCTTGGTGTCTCGGCTCCTCTATCACCACACAACCAATTCCCTGCATAAAATTCTTCCTGTAGGAAATACTTAAAGTGGTTTCTACGTTCCTGGTAGGTCCCTGACCTATGCCAAATCCAAGTTTAGACTTGAAGGATGGATAGTCTAGGAGAGGGTGGAGGAGTACTTCTGTGCCAGGAGGTGCAATGGTGAGCCACACAGACTCTTTGGAGCCCACTGAAATGGAAAACACAGACACTAATCAACTCAGCACCCAATTAAATATAAGAGTGCAAACAATGTCGGTGTATGAAGGGGAAGTAGGATGGATTTAGAAAAATACAATTTTGGGACACCTGATCCAGGATGGAGGGTCATCAGGGCTCCCAGAGGAGCGGTGTGTGAGCTGAGATCTGAGAGCTGAGTGAGGAGGGAACCCAGCTACACACTGCAGAGAGAGCGTAAGGCATATGCACCAGCCCTGATGCACGAGATACACTCTCAAGGGTCTGAAAGAAGATAGATGTGAGTAGAGAACCAACAGCCCAAGTAAGGGGCTTCACCAAGAGGGGCAGAGAGGTAAGCAGGAGGCAGGTGGTTCCGGGTCTTGTGAGATTGGGTTTAGAAAAGAAGGCAAGTGGTATTGTTTCCTTGGAGCAGAAGGCAATGTAGTCTGAGCTAGCAGCTGCCTAAGGTAGGCCTTGAGTTAGCCACTGGAGCCCAGGTGCAGAAGCAAAGCTGCTGCAGGGTTGAGCAACCAATTTCCTTCTTACAAAATGAAGTGGCACACATGGACACAGAGGCCACAGGAGAGAATCTCGGTTCCAGCAAGAGGAAGAGGTTTCTGGAAGTTTCCAGCCACACAGGGGCTAGCCCTTGAACTCAATGGCGGATAGCCAGAGTGGCGGATGGAGAAGATTGTGGCTGTAGCCAGGAAGGGGTCCAGTTCTCGGTGGTGGTGTAATTACTGCCCCCTCCACACTACAGCCCCCTCTCTGGTCCTGCTCACTTTTGGGCTGGCTGTAAATCCCTGGTTCAGAAATGCTGGTTTTATGCTGTGATTCTTTGGGGGTTGGCTATTCCAATGCCCATTGTTTTTGTTGTTACTGTTGCTGTTTTTGTGGAGGCAAAGACTAACTTTTAACAAAAAAACATTGACAGGTCTGTAGGGGGCAGTGGGGATGTCAGCATTTTGCAAATCCCTGCTGGACCCTTTGTAATACATGTTGTGTCTTCCACATACCACCTGGCCAAGATGAGAACAAGTTAGGAGGGAGGACAGGCTTTTCTCACCTCCAATACCAGATAGACAGCTCCCCAACCCCCACCCCCCGCAACAATAGGAAGGGCAACTGCTTAATTCCTACCTCATCTACAGCCATTTCCTTTGTTTCCTTCTGGAGAGCAGCCAGCCTGGAAAACAGCAGTAGGACCATCTACAAACGTACAAAGACATCTAGGGAACCTCCCTGCCCTCCTGCCTCCATTGCCCACCTTCTTAGAAGCCAGGGATGTCCCCACTTGTAAGTGGCCTAGGAAGAAGAGGATGCAAGAGAAGAGAAAGAATGTGAGGAGGGATTGAGGTGATACTAATTCCTTTCAGAACTCCAGACAGTGATTCTGGATTCCTGGGTTCTGTTCCTAGCTCTTTGCCCTCCTGCAAGTCATTTCTATTTTGTTCATGTGCAAAACAGCAGGGGGGAGGGGGGACTGTGTAACCTCTAAGCGCAAAAACAAGTGATTGTGCTCGTGGCCTTGACCATCCTCACAAGTGAATAGCAGTTGATTGTGTAGGATGCTGAGCTTCTGAAGGACATGTGGCTGTGAGTGGAGCCACCCTCGGCTTTAGATGAGGGCCGGTGTTTCTGCTGCAGAAGCTCACTACCTCAGTCTGAGCCTCTGACATGATTTGGGGAACACCCATGGAATAAAGTTGATGCTCACTCTCTGGGCTTCCAGCTGGTACTCTGTGGCCAAGTCAGCTGAGGTTCGAAAATGCCAGCATCGGGCCATCTTTGAAAGAAGGCAAGATGGTGCTGCCTGGCGATGCCCACATCATCTCTGCCTGTGCCTGGGACATGCTCTCTATTGAGCTGTGAAAATCACAGGAGGAATTCTCACAGATGTTTTATTATTCCAGAAACTGGAGAGAAGATGGCTTAGTGTTAGGATGGGCAGGCATTGCAGATGCTGGCTGGTCCCTCTAAGGCTGCGATCTGTCTTGCTGAGCTGGGCAGGCTGTGTTTGGTTTGGGTGTTGACACCAGGCGGTTCTGACTCACAGCAGCCACCTCCTTCTTGTTTCTGTTTCATTAAGGCTTAAACAGCCATGCATGTGGCCTGTATTTGGGGGATTGAGGTGGATCTGGAAAATTGAAAGTCCTTTAAGTTTTGCAGGTTATCTCTGAGGGAAATACCAGAGAGAACAACTCTTTTTTCCTCCTCTGTTACTGCTGCGTTAGTTGACAGAGTTTCAGGGGGATTAATTGACTACAGAATGATTTGCATTTTATTGCCCAGGCCTGCTCACTGGGTCAGAAGATGTCATAAATGCGCAAGGCCCAGGTTGTTGACAGCCTCAGAGACAGCGGGCCACTCCACAAAGAAATTGGACCGGCTGTTCTCGGCTGTTCTCATTCTCTGTAACTCGGTGGTGTAATAAGCCACATGTGTTTCCAGCTGATCTGCTCTGGCTCTGAGACTCAAGTTTAGTGTTTCTCCGGGACCCAGGGAAGCAAGTGAGCCTGAGCAGGAGTCGGGCTGAGTTTAAGAAAGCAAGAAACCTGGGGTCTAGCAAAGATTGGATTTGATGGCAACCCAGTAAGAAATTTCTCTAAAACCAGGGTAGAAATCTAATGTATTGTTGGTGCTGTTGAACTTATAAAAAGTTTATATCTGCACGTTTCTTGTTGTCTGTGCAGGGAGTAGACACTCCTGCTGTGAGTGGCAGGTAGCATGAATGGGTGAACCTGGTCAGGTGGCCAGGAAAGGGAACTGCCCCCTCCCCGCCCCCCCCCGCCCGCCCCCCGGCCCACAGGGAGCCTTTGTGTGAATTAGGAAAAGGGGCCCTTCTTCCCTGTGGAAGCCAACTGGCCCAGCTTTGACTCAGCCCTTTTGGGCCCCTGAACCGGCACTACCCACCCCGCCAAATGTCGTGGCCCGCCCACCGCTCAGCTCAACACGTTTGTCACGCAGGGGTATGGACCCAGCTTGCCAGCCACTTCTGATTTTATTTTTTCAAAATACACTGGAAATCAATTGTTGTGCATGAAATACCCCGATTTTAAATGTAAGCCACAACTTCATTTTTTGTTTCCCCTAAAGAGTATTACAAGCATCTATGAGAGGTTGGGTGGGCTGTAAATTTCCAAACTCAGGTCTTAAATGGAAAAGGAGTTATACCACCTCTCCTACACACACACACACACACACACACACACACACACACACACGTGAAACAAAAGCAGTGAGGATTCTGGGACTCTCCTTTTTGATTCTTACACCCAAATAAGCACACATTTGGAAAAGAACAAATGCCAGGCATGAGCATTGGTAAGATGGAGACTGCTCTCCAAGAGGGGCAAGTCCTAAGAAGCAAGACACAGGGCCGTTAAGAGATGGGGGTTATTACTTGAGGCAGCTGAGGGGGGCAGGAGGGACCCCTGTGCTCTGGGTGGGTATTTTCGGTAGCCCTCCGTGAGTTTTACCTCCTTCATTGCCCAGCAGACTAGAATTCTAGGTCTCTGCCAGAGGCATTAAGAATTGGGAAGGGAAGGAGAAATTCCTGGAGGGTGGCTGGCATGTCAGCTCCCTGGCACACAGGGCTCTGAGCACTGCCCTATCCTTGCCAGAGGCTGGTGATGGCTGACTCCAGCCCTGACAGTGTTTGGTCTTCCCTGCTGAGCCCAGATTGATGTACAGAGATGGCTAAGTAAACTCTGAACTGACAAACACAGGGGCCAGGCTCCCCTTTGAAGAGCAGGAGCTCATGGGGCAATTTCCTGTTTGCCAGCTTGGGACTGTGTTAAGTTTAACTAAGGCATGTTGATGGCATTCAGCGTCATCCCCCTTTTGCCGAAGTTATAATCTTTTCTTCTGCCATCTCATCTTTGGGTATATGTGTTTTGGAGGGGGAGAGGGATGTTAGATTGACCAAGCTTTAAGATCCCAGTGAACCCAGAGTCTTTCACTATAAATCTATTCTATTGAAGAAACAGATGCAGGTGCCCCTCCTGCCCATACATCTGTCTTCACACATATCTAGATCATCACATGTATTGAGTAGGTAAATGCAGATACACATAATGTATATGGAAGTAGGGTCAATGATGAGCTTAGTTTGATTTGGCAGCTTTGTGTGTCCCTTTCCCTCGCTGGGGTGATCAGTTGGTTCCAAATAGTACTGAGTGACAGGGCTTCTTACCAGCAACCAAAGGAGCCAGGTTCTTATTTGGTTAAGTTATGGCACATATGGTAGTTATTCCATAAAAACCAAATTATCTGATTCTGTGATCACTCCATTTGCTTTGGAGCTGTAAGATGTGGGGGCTAAAACCAAATGCTTTTCCTCCCACCTTGTAAGTTCTTCTAGCTAGGCTAAAAATCAAATTAACAAAGACAGATTAATAGGAGAAAATCAAATTTTAATACGTGTGCATGGGGAATTCACATAAACACGAAAATTCTAAAGATACTAGTAGTGATGTATAATTGAGCATATATGTCACTTTGGACAAAGTAGAAATGGGGGGGGTGAAGGGGTGGGGTGAAGGGAGGGGCCTGACATGTCAAAGGAAGTAGGCAATTTACAGGCAGTTGAGGAAGAGTAGGAACCTACATGGCAGGTGAATTTTTGGACACTGATTGATCTAGTAAACAGCACCTCCCTATCTCCCATACTTAATTCAAATTAGGCTAAGGCAGACACCCTAAGATTTCCTCTCTGGAGTAGGCCTTGCCCTCTGACTCTCTGAGGCAGGAAAGGGTGGAGCATCAACAGTTCTTTCTGCACCTTTTGTTTCTTAATAACCAGCTTAAAAATCAGTATCCCAAAAGACAAAACTTGGGCCCCTTTCAAAGACGAACGGGCAAGTGCACATTGTGGATATGCCCTGTACTGGCTGCGGGGAACACAATTCAGCAATGACTGTGTGGATGGTGTTATCCAGGCCAGGAAGGAGCGGGAGTAAACTCAGCTGAAAGAGTAGGAAATTGCATGCAGTTGCTGATGAAGGTACCGATCAGATGGTAAAGATAAACAGCAGGTCTTTTAGGAAAGAGGTGTTAAACATCATCACATTGAAAGTTTTCATTTCTCCACGTTTCCACGGTTGCCAGGATACTCTGAACTGATTAAATGGCAAATTGTCCTGGCGCAGTCATTTCTCCCGTTCTGCCACATACACACACACTTTCCCCAGACCCTGAGTGTTGCGTTGGGAAGAGCAGGACATAGAGAGTCCATAGACAAACATCCAACCCTGTGAAGTTTATAGGGTGGCGGAAGAAGTCTGCATGTTACGTTTTAAATAAACCGTTGCATTACTCTTTTGAAAATGAGTGAGACATCCAGTATAAAAAATAATTACTCCAACATTATCTTAGCTGGATCTTTGGCCAAAATGAAACCTGGAAGCTCTGTAGATTAAAAAAAAAAAATTCGGAGCCTAAAACGTGAGCCGTGTATCTCCCACATCTGTGAGTGTCCCTGGGGGTATACAGGGAAAAATAAATGAAGGTGGAGGAGGAGGAGGGTTTTAAGCAGCACGGGAAGCAGTGGTTTGTTCAGCAGAGTGCTCCACTCAAGGACGGAGTTGCTGGAATGGCCACAGGCTGCAGAGTACTAGTAAGTACTCCCTGCGGACAGTGACTGTGTGACTTTGGGCAAATCCTATGCCTCTCTGGGCTCTGTCTTCATCTGCAAAATGCATCAGCAATTAGGAGCTGACAGAGCGTTGACGTTAAAAGGGAAACCTAATACATATTACTTTGTACACTACTCGTTACATGTTATGACGTGTGGCATTTGGAGTCAGACAGCTTGCATTCAAAGGCTGGCTCTGCACCGCTCCACCTGCGTGGCCTTGGGCAAATCACTCAGCCACTCCGAGCTTCCGTTTCCTCAGCTGAGATCCTGAGCTGATAGCATGCTTTTGTGAGGAGGGAGACAGTGCAGGGTCTGGCCTAGGGTGAATTTTTTATAAATTTGGGGTGCTATTCGCTGCCTTGAATAAAATTGATTCTATTCAGCCTCTTACTGAGACCGCCTCTACCCACTCCGGATGCCCCCTCGAGCTATCTGCTGAACAGGATGTGTGCTGCTGCTGCTGGAGGAGTTTCTAGTGGCTTCTGGGATCTTCCCAGAGCAGGCCCTTCAGAGCAGCATCCCCTCTCCTGGAGGCCCTGATGGAAGACGGTTCCTTCTGAAGCATTCAGTTGCTGCAAAACCTGCAAAAACCCCTCTCCTGGAGGCCCTGATGGAAGACGGTTCCTTCCAAGCATTCAGTTGCTGCAAAACCGGCCATAAAAACCCCAGGAGGAAAGGACCCGTTAGCACCTGCACAACTGGGGACCCGTGTCAGCAGAACGGCCAGGAGCTTCCTGCCGAAACCCGAGGGCATGGCAGGTTTACGGAGGCCCTTCATTAAGATGAATTATGAACCTGAGGGTCTCTCTGGCTCAATTTGGCCCGGGCTGGGAAGCGAGGCCCAGCTGGCCCCCTGCCTGCATGACATGAAACGCTCCTCCTCTCCTCTCCTCCCAGCTCCATCCACCCCACTGAGCACCTCCTACCCTTGTTTAATGAAAGAGAAAGGCATTGACCCCTCCAGGGGGTCCCCAGAACAGGAGGTAAACTTCAACCTGAGAAACTTGTTTTCCTGTAAGTGGCAGGCACCTGGCTAACCAGGCCTGGCCCAGGCCCTTTGTGACTTGTACAGAGCCCTCTCCTGCCCTCCCCCTCTCTCCTCAGGCCATTTACAAGTCCACACAGCCCCCAGGGAGGGGAGCCCTTGTGGGGGAGGGGACGGTCCAAGCCACAGAGCTGGCTGTGCATTCCTTCCTATCCTAAGCCACAGGTCAGAGGTTACCTGTCAGCTCCTCCAGGGTGCCTGGCTTTTTATGTTTTTGTGTGTTTTTTTCTTTAAAACCATGAAATATGATAAATGGTTGTTCCAAGAATTCAAACCCTAATGGTCTCTAGTGCAGTGGTTCTTCAAGGTTAACGTGCCCCAGAATCACCTGGGGATCTGGGAGTAGCAGGGAAAGTCTGTGGCAGCACAAAGGTGACATTTGGGGGCAGCCGGCTGAGGACTCCGTGCTCATCTGCAGCAGGAGAGACGGACGTCTCCCCACCTCACCGCAGAGTTGGCTTTATGGTAGAATGGAGAGATTTGTGAAAAACAACTTCCCCAGAAATGTTGTAAAAAGAGAGGAGGAAACTGATATTCACTGAGCGCCTGCCACGTGTGTTACAGCAAACCCCCAGCCTCAAAGCCTGGGGCCCCTTGAAGCCTGTTCCCTCCCAGCGGGAAAAGGAAGGAATTCACAGTGACTCATGGCCTAGGACACAGCGGGATGGGGGCCAAGGATCTGCTTTTCTCTCCCCCCACCTCTCTCTCCCTCACTCGCTCTTTTCTTTCCTGTTCAGAGAGCTGAAGGTGAAGGCTGCCCCTGGGAGGCTGTGTTGTTGTTTTTTCTGATATCCCAGAATTCTGTGCCATTAGAAAGCTTGAAATCTGAGTCCAAAAGAAGGATGCTGGGTGTGAACTATGACAATGAGGAGGCGAATTCATTCTTTATGCCTTAGTTTCTTTAACTTTTGAAAACAAATAATAATGGGAGTTTCTGCTAGACTATAAGGGACTTGAGGGCAGGAATTGGGTCTTTTTATTTTTAACTTATTTCACTCGGAGCACCTAACATGATATCTGTCACACCATTAGCGTCCATTACCTGTATCTATTTGAGTGAATGCATACCGTTTACCTTATTGAATTGTTGGAATTAGTTATTGAGATACTATGTGTAAAGCCCTTAGCCCAGTTATATTCACTGCGTGTTCCCTTTTCCTTTTCTGTTTTAGGCATGCTCCTTAGAAGGAGAGGGGGGAAGGGTAAAGAAAGGAAAGTGATGGAAGGGTGGCTGGAGGACAAGGGAGGGAGGACAAGGTCAGTGGTGGTGAAGGAGGAGGGGTTTGGAGGCAGCCAGCCTCCTGTCACACAGGGGTCTGTGTTTTCCGCTTGGCCATTTGACTGTTCCGAGTCTCAGATTCCTCGTCTGTAAGACGGGAATAAAAACATTCATTTACTGGCTGTGTGTGTTCAAGGAGAAATCTATTTGTGAAGGCAGAGTTCCTGGCATACATGAGATTCAAAATGGTATAAAATTTGAGGGTGGAGATGAAAAGAGAAGCAAAGAAAATGGAAGAGGAATATGAAGTCGCAGAAACAGGAGGAAGGAAAAGGAGGATTTTGGATTTTTTGCTTCAAAATCCCACCTTATTCTGCTGTTTCTGGCCAGTTTGGGTCAGAACTGGGCCCCTGAAGTCATTGCACTTGGCCATCACGTACCCTGTACTTTCGTACCCTGACGTGATTCAGCTGACGCAGTGGATGCCTGGGGGCAGAGCAGGTAGTGAATGCACAGGACACAGTGCCCAGGGGGAAGCGAAATGAAGAGAGGTCCCCAAACTATGCTCCCAGAAAGGAAAACGAGGTGGCCTAGCATTCTGCGCCTCACAGACCTGCCTCCGTCCTGTGTGCGTGGGAGAACACAGTTGGCAGTCGGCCCAGCAAGCCAGGCAACAAACTTGCTGTGTGAACAAAGATGCGGCCTGAGAAAAGTACACCTGGGAAGTGTTGTTATTGTTTTAAATTACTTTTAATATTTTCACAGTGACACTTCCATTTTTAATAATTAAGTTGTGGAAAGTCATTCTGTCAACAGGTTCCCCTCCTTCCTCCCTCTACCTGAGTCACGGTTACTTTAGACCTGATTGTGAAGGAGAAAAGACGGCTGTGCCGCCAAACCTAATGATCACCCCGAAGTGTCTGGTCCAAAATTAGAACGAGGGCGAGACAATTAGTCACTCCCGGGTGACGGATGACCCGGCGGCCCGAAGCAGAGCCTCCGGGTGATGGATTGTGTTTACAGCCGACTTCCCAGCAGTGGCGTCCTGCGAAGGGCTTCCTGCATCAGAGAACCACACGCTCAGCGCTCAGCCTACTTAGTCCGTCTCGGGATGTGGTTCAGAGGTCAGCAGTGACATTCCCAGCTGGTCCCAGGGCCCCAAGCCCCTCAGGTGGCTCTGGACGCAAGGAGCTATGGGGCCTGTCCCATGTTGAGCCCCGACTCAAGCTGTTTGTCACAAGGCTGACCTAGGGAAAAGGCCACACACTCTGGTCCCTCTGGGAGAGATTTCAGCCTCACAGAGAACACTTGATGGTGTAAATGGTTCCCCTTGAAGAAGGCTCACCCCAGGTCCAAACACAAAGGAGCAGTGAGGAGCCCCGAGCACAGGGACTGGAACCCCGAATTCCTTGCTTATGCCTGCTCCAGGGCGGGGGCAGGAGGGCAGGGCGACTCTCGAGACCTTTGCTAAGTCCTTACCTCTCCCACCTGCCTCTTCAGGTAAAACTGGGTGACTGATAGCATTTGCTTCACAGAGTATTAGAAGTAAATGAGTTCTTACATAATAAACTTTGGGACAATGCCTGGAATATAGAAATATTCAATAAATAGTTACCACCATTATTATTTGGGTCATTTGTTGTATTACTCAAGATGCCTAGTCTCTGATTTTAGCAGAAAAGGAATGCTTTAACAATGATATTAGGGGCCTAGCGAATTGCTGAGACATGGAAAATGAGACCTCGAGCCCTCCCAGCCAAGAACAACACCCATCACCCCGGAGACCTGCCCTTGAGGGCACCCTGCTACCCACCGCCCCCCAGCTCCAGAGACTGGGTGGTTCACCCTACTGCTCCTCCAGCCACCACTGCCCTGAAACTCCATCTGGCTCAACCCCTGGAAAACATTCTTCCAAATTCCCACTTCTCACGAAACCCACACCTCACTCCCCAGGATCTGCCTGAACCCATTCCTCACTCCCTGGGATCTGCCTAAACCCACACTTAACTCCCTGGGATCTGCCTGAGCCCACTCCTCACTCCCTGGGGATTGGCTCTGCCTGACTGGTAGAGCCTTAGGGCGTGTCCCTACTGTTACTGCAAGGGCGTGTAGGCAGCACCTCTCTGGCATTGTCTGGTTCTCCTGTAGGAAGGGGCTCTGTCTCTCACCAAGTCTCCAAGGCCCCAAGCCCCTCAGGTGGCTCTGGACGCAAGGAGCTATGGGGCCTGTCCCATGTTGCGCTTGCCTGTAGTGGGTGCCCATCAAGAACACAAGCCCTGCCCTGCCTCTTACTGTGCCAGTCCTTCTGGAAGGAGAATTAGAAGCCGGAGTTCCCCACTCCTAGGGAGAACCAGGTGACCTGGGGGCTCGGCCAGGGGCAGCAGTGTAAGAAAACGAGCCTTACAAGCCTAGTATCAGGTCTGAAGGATGAATTTTTAGTGCCTTGTGTGCTCCCTACACTGTGTGAGCGTTTACCAGTAAGTATCAGGTGAATGCGCTCTAATCATTGCACAAGCCTTCTGGCCACCTGAGGACACCTGCGTGTTCCAGGTAGGCTGGGGCGTGCTGCAGGGACCAGCAGCATTTCAGCCAGGGGCAGGCGCCCTTCACGGGAGCAGTTTGGGCTGCTACTGAGTGTAGTTCTGCTGAACAAGAGGGAGGGTGATGGAGGCGGCAGGAAGAGCGTCCAGGTGCTCACACCAGGGTTGTGTCTGAGGCCAGACAGTGACTCAGCTATGGAGATGAGCTGGTGGGAGCTTTACCTTCCTGCTGCTCTGTGCTGACCCCGGCCCCGCTGGAATCTAGAAACATCCCTAACCCTCTCTCTGGGTGGCTGTGTCAGGATGACAAAACCTCTCCAGGCAGGCTGGCCTCAGCATGGGGGGCCGAGACTCTTTAGCCTTGGGTAAGTCACATCTTCATTTGCACTCGCCTTGTATCACAGACCCGGTGAAGCAGGAGCGAGATGTGCATAATGGGGATGCTGATTGTATACAGAGGCAAACACTTGTAAGTCGTTTGCTCCTCTCGGCCCCTTGGGGAAGGACCAGCAGATATTTACAAACCTCTTTGGATACAAGAGGGAGGTACCTGGGGTTCAGGAAGCTGCTGTGACTTCTCCAAGGTCACACAGCAGTGAGTCGAGGGCTGATCTCAGGTCTCCTGCCCCCAGGGCCGTGCCCATGCAGTTGTCACTCCCCTTGTCTGGACCTGTGCGGTGCAGGACGCAGGAGAGCACGGTGCCTGCCACCCCTGGGGCACACCTCGGCCGCCTAGGCTGCTGTGAGGGTTAAAGGGGGTGCTGTGTGCAGAACACTCAGCACAGGGCCGGTTGGAGGACAGCTCTCAGTAACGTCCTTCTTTCCCACAGTTGTCACTCTCTGCTCCTCTCTGGCCCGCTCCTAAATGACTTGTCCCCACCACCACCACGCCGCCATCACTGCAGCAAGCGCCCCCGTTTTGATACAGTATTTTCATACAAGGGCCGTCCGCCTCTCCCTCTTGATGTTTTCTGGAATCTGGAGGTAGTAATTCCAATGCCTGTTAATAAAGGACTCTTTGGCTCTTTGGAGATCAAAACTGAGCTATTGTTCTAGCCCCAACTCAAGCCAACTTAGATCCAAGAAACATCAAAGGCCGCTTTTGTTACCTTCTAGTGTTTCCCTGCGACATTCCGAGAACCTGCACCTGGCACATCCCCCCTCTCTCCTCTGACCATAATGACCCAATACCTGTCCTCTGCCTGCGCGGTCCCACCCTCCCACCCGCCCGTACAGGAACTGAGAAGGCAGGA
>NW_005362269.1:14740335-14765355 GCF_000412655.1 Myotis brandtii | reverse complement strand
GGGGCTCATTCCTACACAAGAAGCCAAGTCCGTCATGGTGGTAACTCAAGAGCACACGGCCTTGGCGGTGGAAAGAGATGGGACAGCGAATTTCAGTTCCACTCCTGGATTCTAGGCTCACCCCCAGCAACGACATGCTGTCAACTGGGGTTCCCCAGAAGGTCCCCTGATGTGGAGGCCTGTGTAATCAGGGGGAATGAGCGTGTCCAAAAGGCACGCAGCTCCATCAGAGGGGCTGTGGCCTGGAGAAAACTTCAGAGCGAGAAAAAGCCCTCTTCCAATACCTCCTCTAGTGCATAGCCATTTGTCACTCTGGGCGCCTCCACCCGGTAATCAGCGCTTTATGAACTACCTTTCCCTCCAAGGCTCTTTCTCCTCCTTCATTGTACACAAAATAAGAGTTTAAGTAAACCCTGGACTGCTCCTGCTGCGGCTGCTGTGAGCAGGGAAATAGAGCTGGAGATCCTGGGCTGTGCAGGAATGACTTTATCTGTTGCTTCTGTTTCTAAAGAAGAAAAACAAGCACAGCCCCTGGTTCATGTCAGCTGCAGGGCCTCCGTCAGGGACTGACGCTAACACAGCACCTTCTCTGTGATTACCGTAGTAACGACTTTTCGATCATGATAGCTACACATATCAAAATTGAACTACGCAGCCCAGCCAGCACGGCTCAGTGGTTGAGCGGTGACCTATGAACCAGGAGGTCACAGTTTGATTCTCGGTCAGGGCACATGCCCGGGTTGCGGGCTGGATCCCCAGTTTGGGGTGTGCAGGAGGCAGCTGATCAATGATTCTCTCTCATCAATGATGTTTCTGTCTCTCTCTCCCTCTTCTTGCCTCTCTGAAATCAATAAAATATATATATATATATATATTTTTTTTTTAAATCAAACTGCCACGGACAGTGATATCATTTTGGCCTTCTAGTTACCTTACCTGTAAGGTGAGTTCTCTTACTAACCGCATTTTACAGACGGGGAAACTGGGGCTTAAAGAAGTTAAGGAGCTTGCTCCAGGACGCACAGCTGGGAAGTGGCAAAGCCAGGATTCAAACCCAGGCTGCCAGCTCCAGAGCCCAGGCGTCTCCCTGCTACACCCGCCACCTTTTAAGGAAGATGACCAGTGATGACTGAGGAGGCTCAGCAGCTCAGGGTTCTAAACAGTTTGTGAGGTCAGTTTGACAGTGAGGACCTTGGGCTTGTTTTTGGAGGAAAGGGGAGAGAAAGTCTCGGCCTGTGTTGGTAGACATAGCTCGCTGGCATTCACGTGACGGTTATGGGAACTCAAGTGATGAATCTGGCCTTTGCATCTTTAAATACCTCAGAAGGTCAGATTAGCACAGGAACCCTGACGCTGAACCGAACACTTGGTCCTCCCAGTCAGCAAACATTCTCTGGTTGAAATACTTCCCGATGGAAATACCGATAGCACGCTGACAAAGTTCAGACTTGTTTCTAAAGGTCATTCCGCCAGCGGAGCAATTAGTTCAAGTTTGCCTTTAGCTTTTCCCTGGTGAGAGTTTTAGGAGAAATACTCCAATTTGAGTCCTCTGTGGAACATAGGGTCAGTGACAGAATCCAACTGAGAGGACACCCAACACAGAATGCGTGGCAATCGAGTGTGTCTTCCCCTGGGCCAGAGGCAGAGTGAGACATCCGTCCTGGGCACAGCGGCAGGAGTCTCCTCTCCAGGGGCCGTCTCCGCAGTGTGCCGTGGTTACTCCCCTGGGATGCTCCCTGAACCCCAGCAACATCCAGTTGCCTCCTCACTGCATCACCTGGATACACAGCAAGCCCCACAAACACCCCGTTGCCACCCCCTAGAGCCTCCTCTCCCTTCTGAGTCACTTGTCACCTTCAGTCAGTACCTAGGAATGTGCTCCGACCTCCCATCTTACCCAGCACAGCGTCTGCTAGAACCGTCCGCCCTCCTGCTTCCTGCTGCCTCTCTCCTTTGTCCTTCCTTGTCTATTTCCATGGCCGCTGCCCGCTTTCATGCCCCATAACCTTTTGCCTGGCCTGTTCTGCTACCTGTCTCCATCCCACCTTGCTGTGCCTCCACCATATAAAGGTAGAGTGACCTTTCTCAAACCCCAATCTGACCTTGACTTCATCCCACTTTAAATCTTTTAGAAGTTCCCCACTGCTCTCAGAATAAAGCCCAAATTCTTTTATGGATGCAACAGGTGTCTGCTTGCTTCTCTGTCCTCATGAGTTACACACTCTCCACATTCCTTTATTTTTTCTTTCACTCCATCTGCCTGTCTGTCTTGCCTCCTCACCTTGTCCCTGTTTTCCTCTCCCCACTCCTCCTACAAAACCCCAATAGGTCATGCTCCATCACACCTTTGCCTCTACCTATAATCATCTTCCTGTACGTGCAGGATGCTAAGCGCCCAGGCTCCCAAGCCCACTGGGACCATTCCAACAGGTCTGAGTTCCTCAGGGACCGAGGGCAGGGGCCCCCTTTCTCCTGTGAAGTGGACCTGGTAGATGGTCAGTGCTCAAAGCTGCCCCTGGGTCAAATGGGGACTGAATGAACCTTCCATGCCCCTGCTCCTCCTGTGACGCTGGTCCCAAAGAGCCAGACTGCACATCTCCTGCCTTTCGCTTTCTGGGGCCTCCAGTGGTCCTTCCTCTCCACCTGCTCCTCCTGCCAGCCAGGTGTCTGGGAGCATCTGGAAGACAGTCCCTGGCCGTGTTGGATGGTGTCTGGGGTCGGGTTCGCATTCAGCTCCCGTCTCTGACACTGAGGATTTCTGTGCCTCTTCTGTCAGCCGGGGATGGTAGTTGTAACTCCCTCTAAGGGTTGTTGTGAGGATTAATGGAGAGCATTTGCCTCAAGCACATGGCCCATGTCTTGCTAGTCAGGAAAGGGTAGTGCTGGTCTTGTCATTTCCTCTCTGTGCCTTCTACTCTATTGGAGCAGCGTTTGCGCCTCTCCACTCAGCCTCCTGTACGTTGTGGAGGCTAAAAACAAACCCAACAGACTTATTAATTGAAATGGAACTTCCCCTGAGCTACTGCTACTTTAGAAGGTAACCATTTCCTGCCGGATCGTAACAAAAGGATTCTGCACCCCTCTTTTTGAGTCTTTTAAAATGTAGATGTTTACTAGGAGTTTCCCCATGGCAAAGCGTCTCCCGCTGGGGTGGCTGTGTGTGCGTCATACACACGTGCACACGCCCAGGGGTGCTCTGCCATCGAAAGCCTCCTCCCTGCCTGTCTCATCAGACACCTCGGGACTCAGACCTCTTTTCCTCAGGCCTTTGCAGAGTAGCTGTTGCTGAACAAGGGGCCTCACCAGGAGCATGACGTGCCTGGGGCGTCATAGGAAGAAGGCCTCTGACACTTGCCTGGCTATGGCCTCTCTAAGTGTATTGTCGGGGACAATGTTCTAGGGGGACTCCCTTTCTAAGACATTCCGTTCAGCCTTTGGTTGCCAGAAGGACTCTATTTCTATATAACAATTGATATGTTTTGGACTTTTGTATCTGTCTTCGCTTTGGCCACTAGGAAGCTCAGAGTCTATATAACTTGTAGCCGACTTTAAACAAGTCCCTCTGGTGATCAGTACTGACTTCTGACTTCATCCCAGGCCTCATGGGAGTGGCCGACCTTATTTTCCTTTTTCTTCATTCTCTTTACCTCGGCATCTAGCTCAATGTCTGGCCCATTGTAGGTAATTTTTTAACCACAATCTGTTTCCAAAAGTCTATTACCAGCAGACTACTCTTCATCCTTTTTTCTATAGAAATACATATATGTGCCCTTTTTTTGAAAATGGCAAGATAATAAATGAAGAAACGTTATTAACATTTTTTCTCTCTCCCTCATTCTCCCTCCCTCATTGTCTCTCTTCTCAAAACATAATGAGAGTTCCCTTAAAGCAAGATTTATTGCACTTTTAGAGCCGAACAGGGAATAGTCCTTACCAGCCCGACTGGTGGAAAATTTCCAAGCTGCACAGTTCACTAGTTTATATTACCTAATAGAGAGATAAATAAGCCATGATTCTTCTTAAGGACTGGCTTTTAATTAGATTTTTAATGGATCCTCTTTGACTTTCCCAAGCATAAGTACTGCTGTATTAGTTCATTATTGTGATTAAAAGCAGCTAATAAAGATCATAACTGAATAATTCCCCTCAAGTGTTCCAGCCCAGTGTGATGCCCTGCGTGTGAGCAGGAGCTGGCTGAAGCCAGCCCCTCTCCTCGCAGCGCAGGGCAGAGCCGTCATTCAGTGTTAGAGGCTGGGAAGCCGCAGACACAGGAAAGCAGGGGGGACTCTCCGGGCTCATGCTTTGTGTTTTATGGAGTGCTGCTTGCAACACCCCCCAGTGCATGCCTCTAGCGTCAGAGGCTTCTAACAAGCTTAGGCCATTTGGAGTACTTCCCCAGCTATATGTAGGTCACCAGTTGGGATGTGTGTTGGGAAGCTCACTAGCTGGAGGCGTGCGAGCATGCAAAAGGCTGGCTCAAAGGCTCAGGCGTATCCATATTGGCCATTGAGCTAACAATTAACTTCCTCCTCCTGTCTGCCAGCTCTTCTGCCTTAGAGGGGCAGAGGTGAATGGATTGTCCTGTACAGAATGAAGGAGTCCCGTTGCCTATTGGAGTCATTAATCTTCATCCTTCAAAAAAGTATTTTTTTATATAAATAAAAATGTGGCTATTGTAGAAATTTTTAAAAATGCCTAGAAGGAACAGAAAAACAACCACAATTTGTTTTACTATTAATATTGCATGTTTGTTCTTCTTGCTTTTTTCTAGGCATATATTTATCTCTCTATTTTTATTTTTATTTTTTCAGAAATTGTTTCCTTAGCAATATATCATGAACATTTTCCCATGTCATTAAATCATCCTCTACAAAATCATTTTTAAGGTCTACACAGTATGTCATTATATACATGTATCATAATTTATTAACTTGTACATATTGTTATGCATTCAAATGGTTTTTAAGGTGTGTATTATTATAAGCAACACTATAATTAATATCCTTTTAAAGATATTTGGTCACAACCATGATTATTTTCTTGGGTGAAAATTTTAGATGCTGATCAAAGGAAGTAGAGCATTTTAAGGTTTTTCTAATGTCCTCCAGCACTGGGAATTAGAATTTTTATGATTAATATTCTTTTCTAGTTTCAAGACAGTAGGAATAGTAGCTGATTTAATTTGTGCTCCCCCCCTACTCACCCCTATACAAGTCAGGTTGAACATTTTTTTCATCCATTGGGATTCCTTATTTTGTGGATCATCTCTTCTTATCCTTTGCCCATTTTGTGTTGTGATGTTCATTTTGGTTTTACTATTTTTTGAGTGGCTAGGGTAGTCCTACTTTACCAAAAAAATATTCCCCCATTGTCTGGCTCTATAATTTCATGCTAATGGGGAGGATAGGATCAACTCTGGGTTTGAGATTGCAATCACGTCTAGTAAAATTGATGTAACAAATTCCAGCCTGCCCCAAAATATTTTTTAAACTTAATAACCAATTCTGGCGTTATTTGTGTTATTATGAATAGACCGTGCTCGAGTCCTGGCTCTGCGACTTACTAGCTGTGTGAACGTGGGCCAGGTTGCCTCACTTCTCTAAACCTCAGTATCCTCATCTCTCAAGTGAGACACTTTTCTCTAGTAGCAAATGTGATAAAGCTTATAAAACACAGTGCTGGTTACAAAAATGGCAGCTATTGAAAGACATCCTTATTATCATTCAAGATACTGTGCAAAATAATGTCCAATTTTCTACTGAATCATGTCACTTTGGAGCAGCCTGGATGTAACCGTTGGGTCTCCCTCACCCTCCATCCTTCCCTCCTTGCAGATGGGACAGTGAGGAGAGGTGCATGCTGTGTTAGGAAGAAGTCTTCCAGCCTCCATGGAGCAGGCCCTCTTGGGAGATTTGCAGATATCCCTCCTCTCTCCCGGCCCACAGTGCCATGAGAATAAAAGTGCTCCCAGGACCTAAGGGCACCTCGGGGAAGATAGCTTGGCCTCCACATTCCCCAGCAATGAGTGGGGTGCCTGATATGTTCAAGTCAAAGGTCAGGACAAAGGTCAAGTCAAAAAGAGCATCGCTTTGGTGGTCAGGCTCCTCCAATTCATTCCCACGGGACACAGGATTAGAACCTCTGGGGATACCAGGAGGTTGGCTCCACCCTAAAAACACTCCAGAGGGGCCACCCAAGTGGAGGGAAATGGATTTATGAGGACTCTGAGGTGACTCTTGGGCCATGCTCTGTGTGATGGCTTCCACATTATCCATTTGGGATGGAGCAAGGAGAATTTCTTCTGTCGTTTTTTATTCTAGCACCCTGCATTATACACTATTAACAGTAGCTGTTATAAAGGTGGGTGGTGAATGCTTATCTGGTAGTTGGAGAGGAGATCTGACTGTGTTTGAAGCTGGTTTGTGAAAGGCATTAATCTTACTTTTTATAAACACCTGAGACTCTCTAGCAGGAGTGGGGAAACTTTTTTTCTGCCAGGGGCCATTTGGATATTTATGCCATTATTCATGGGCCATACAAACTTATCTACTTAAAAATTAGTCTGCTGTATTTGGTCAGACATTTAATTAACTCACCTCTAATGCCTTGGCGGGGCCAGACTAAATTATTTTGCAGTGCCCCCGCTCCAAGGAATCATCTTTGAGAATTTTGGGTAGTATCTACAGGTCCAGTTTTGAGCCTTTCCACCCGTATTCCATATGACTGTATAAATATGTGAACTTTGCTCCTCTGGGCTTCCACTTCTTCAAAGAGTGAGAGCAGTCATTTCCACACTTTCCTCAAAGGAGAAATGTTGAGGATAAAATTAAAATAATAGGAGTGAAAGGAGAGAACTCATAGTGTCAAGGTGAGCAATGTGGCTGGGTTCTAAAACTGCCAGGGAAAAGCCCCCTGAAGCATTTTTGTCACCATCTTTGAAATGAGAGGCTCAACTGAGTCCCTTATAGCTATAACATTCTGGGAGTCTATGTGAAATGTCCAAAAGGATTCAACAGCAAAGCCCTAGAACATAGACAGTGTCCCTAGGATTGAGTCAACATCGAAGGAAATCCAGCTTCACAGGACAGGAGGAGTACACGGAGGGGAGAAATGGCCCTCGCTTTTAGCTGCAGTCAGGCATGGGCAGCGGTAACTCAGCGTACAGGCAGCATTACATACAGAGTACATTCAATTCGGCAGCAAAAGACCTGGGTTCAAATCTTGGCTCAGTCACTTTCCAGCTATGTGACTGGAAATATATCATTTTACCTCTCTGACCTCAGTTTTCTTCTCTGTAAAAAGAGGTTAATACACCTGCTGGGTCTTGTGATGGGCAAATCAGATCGTGTATCTAAAAATACTTGTCCATTATAGGGCCTCACACAGAGTGGGCATTCACTCATGGGACCACCATTGTTATTATTGGACTAAAACAGAGAAGACAGCTTCTATTTCAGCCAACCAAACAATCGACAGGCAGTGGCCCCGAGCCAAGAAATGTCTGAGCAGGCAAAGACCATTGTGTCCTCCTGTCTCCCCTTCCCACTTCAGTTAGCGTCCTTCCAGGATTCGCAGGTGAGCCAGAGGAGTTAAGTTTGACTTTTAATAATCCAGAAAGAGCACGTGTGTGTCTGTTTAAAGGAGAGCAATGGAATCCATTTTTCTGGCACCAAGCAGAAGAGAAGGTGTTCATTTGCAATGGACTAGTTTTGTGCCTTCAACCCTGTCCTTATGAAAATAATTTACCCTGCTAATTACATCGCATTAACCAACTACTCCCGGTACAGATTAAAGGACTGCTTTCCCAAATCATTCCATAAATTAAAAGCAGTCCTCCCAGATACATGATTTCCTGGATAAATACTACATTTGTGTTGTCAGAATTTATGTTGAGAGGAAATGGAGGAAATGTATCCTTAAAGAAATATTTTGCAGTAGTTGTTAACACCTTCCACTCCTCTGCTCACTGCTTCCAGTACCATAATATAAATGTGCAAGCTGTTAGTGTGAGACGAACACTCGGGAGCGTCAGGGCCGCCTGCCTGCACGGCTGGCTTGGTATTTGAATTCCCTTTGCACTTCACAGGTTTAGATCCTGCCAGGGTTCTGGTTTATGGTGTCCACATCGCACACATAAAACTTTCACCGCAGCTCCCACTTTCTCACGCACGGGAGGAAGTCAGTTGTGGCCCCAGGTGGAATGGTGTGTGGAGCCCATAGTCGCCAGCAGGGCCTGAGGACCAGAGAGAGCATCCAGCAGCCAGCTGGGATGTGGCAGTGTTTGGGAGCCTCAGTTCTGACAAGTCCGTCCCTACTCCTTCCGTCAGCCACGAAAAAATTAAGGGAACGTGGGAGGGTTGGAGGAAGAGAGACGTTGACGAGAAACGCCCAGGGGTATTATCTGCTCCTGGTAGGAAAGAAATCCACAGCCCCTGGTTCCAGAGATGTGTCAAGTGGGGTGCCGAGGAGCAGTCCTTCAAAAGGAGGCTGAGCTAGTACATTGGAGGGTACAGAACTGGCCATCAGGGTCCCGCATCTGCCGTCATGGCAAGTCCAAGTCGTGGCCTCTGGGCAAAGCTGGTGCTGGGCTAGGTTGGCATTTAGGATTCCAGACTTCCCCCTACGTCTGCATCTGCAGCCATCAATGTGCTAATTTGTCCGAGTGTCACAGTTAAGCTGGCAGACAACCCAGCAGGTGCGTTTTTAAAGCAATTCATACAAGTGAAGTTCCCATTCCAAATGGAAGGAACTTCTTAGCAAAGGCTGGATATTGAAGAGGTTGCGCACACACACACACACACACACACACACACTCTTTATGAAGGTCTTGTTCTTCTTCCTTCACCTCTTGTTCACAGTTAAAGATTTTTCTCTTCCCTGGCTGTGTTGAGAACTTCTCCACATAAGAAAGGCAGGGAGGGAACTTTAATGGGAAAATGATAGTAAGAAGAACACCTTATTGGGCCTGACTCTATGCCCAGGGGACTCACAGGCAACAAAACCTCCCAGACAGGGTCTCTGCTCTCATGGAATTTACATCTTGGGAAGAGACAGACCATAAGAACCAAACTCAGGAGTAAATTGAATAATTTCCAAAAGTGTGAAATAATAAGAAAACAATGTGTTAGTGACTGGTGGCAGGAGCAAGAAAAAGGGGCTGACTTGGCAAATTCAAGGGACAGAAAGGAGGCAAGTGGGGCTGAAGCACAGTGAGGGAGGTGGGGAGTAGAGGCAGATGGAATCAGAGAGCGGGGGAGGCCAGATGGCAAAGGCCCAAGTGGGGACTCAGAGCTGGGAGTGTTTGTCTACACCATGAAGGTAAGGGATAGGGTTAAGCATTCAGTATGACATCTGTATGGATTCAATGAGCAATAATGTGGTTTTAGTGAGCACCAAACCTATTGGATGGGTTCATCTTCCAGCAGTAAATGACAGATTAATATGTCTGCCTAGAAGGACAACTGGCAAAGTTTCTGTACGATGAACTGCCTGGAGTTTTTTCTGGGATGACACAGATTCTGTCCTCAAAGCAAAGGGATAGACTCAGCCTCTCTGGGCACCTTCCTGCCAACAGAGGGTGGAGGGTGGGGATGAGGAGTGATTCCATCAGTGCTACCCGGTGTCCAGCTGTAGGGAAGTGGGACGTTGCTCAGGGCAAGAGCGAAGATCTTAGGTCCAACCGCGGCTTAAAAGCCACATGCGGCTCTTTGGCCCCTTGAGTGTGGCTCTTCCATAAAATACCAGCTCTTCCACAAAATACCAACTTCTGTGCATGGGCCACGAAGTTTCAATCACACTGTATGTGCGCGCCCACACGTGGTATTTTGTGGAAGAGCCACACTCAAGGGGCCAAAGAGCCGCATGTGGCTTTTAAGCCGCGGTTTGCCGAACCGCAGTTTGCCAACCACTGCCTTAGGTGAATGATGTTCCAGCATTTTCCCAGGAGCTGGTGGCATCTCAGTGACACTTGCTTTAAAGCCTTCCTAGTCCTGATATGACAGAAATGAAGGCCACCCCAGGCTCCCAGCTTCCTGGGTGGGGCCCAGCCAGAACTCTGTAAGGTCAAGCGGAGATGGGATCGACCAGGATCAAATGCTGCATCGGAGTGTCTCAGCCCTCACCTGTGGGTTAGCAAGATGCTGTCTGCAGCCAGGACTATGGGTGGACAGTGGGGAGCCAAGTGAGTCTCCGTCTAAGAAGAATGGCATTTATCATAGTGGGTGAGTGAGGGAAGAAATATGTAGAACGAAACAGACCCAAGGGGCAAGCAGACCTGGGTTCTAATTCAGTGCGCAGCACTAGTCGACATCCTGCCACATGCACATTATATGGAACAAATAAATTCAAAGCTTTTCTGTCCGGGCTCCATGGACCAAGCTTCTGAGAAAGTCACCAAAGGCACCATTGAAGCCACACAGCATCTACACCATGTTAAGGGGGTTTTTCTCCCTGGCCTGAGTTGAAAATCCCTCCAGTTTCTTCCCAACGCTGCCTTTCCTGTGTAAACCAGCTCAGTTCCCGGGCTTCTCCTTGCTGGCCTGTGCCTCTCCCTGGAACTGCAGGCAGGGCAGTATAAGCAAGCAGGCAGCAAGGAACCTGCCTGGGAATGCTCGCGGGAGCAAGGCCACGAATGCATATGTGCCAGGGCAGTATTCTGCCCCATCATATTAACATAGCGGGTGCCACAGGCTCGGGAGCAGCCTTTTTTGAGAGGAAGCTCTTTGCCAGGCAGAATGTTGGAGAGGCAGTATGTGGGCCAGACCTTGTGTTCAAGAACAGGGCAGCCCCTACCTCTGACATTGAAGGAAGTTCCATTCCTCTACCTGGTGGAATGGGGCCCATCATTTAATTCACTGCACTGTGGGGCAAGCAACCAGGGTTCCTTATGATTTCCTGTAGCTGATCCTAAGCCCCATCCTGCTGAAAGGGGAGGGAGAAAGTCCCCCACTTCCCAATGGGAAGGAACACCATCTCTTTTGTGCTTTAGTGTCTTTGAGGCACAGAGGGAAACCGATGTACCTCTCACGGAAGGGGTGCAGGTAAGATGTTCATTCCTCCCGATCATCTGGCACCCGTGGCGGAAGCCCACGCCCGTGAAACCTGTGGTCTCTCCTCTCAGCAGTGGGGAGCCATGATGACCCCACCCCACCCTCTGTGCCTGGCTCCCCCTACATTCCCCAGCTGCTCTGTGTCTCGGACCTGTTTTCTTTCCATCCCCCTAGCTTCCTCCTCCCTTGGGCTTCTGCTAAAGGGCCCTTTCACCCCTTACGTGACAACCCTCCTCATGGACCCATCAGCTCTCTTCTCTTAGCCACCCTCTACGTCCCCCAGCAGGACCTCAGGGCACTCATCAGACCTGCTTTTCTACTCTCCAAGTTCTGTTTCTGGATTCTCTCTGCCAACGCCCAGCAAACCACCAATGCCAGGCTTCCCCAGCTGCCCCCTGCAGGTGCCAGGGCACCTACCAAGGTGGTCTCCTCCCTCTCCCCTCCCCCCAGAATATGGAAGCAAGAGGAAAACCCTGCTATGCTCAGCCTCTTCCCAGTCCATTGGGGGATCGTCTCCTGGATCCATCCTTCCAGACCTCAGCTCAGGTGATGGGGTACCATATCCCCTTCCCCCCAAGTCTCATCCCCTGTGAATTTCTCCCCTATTGTCCAAAAGAGCACCTTTCCCCCTCCTGACTGGAGGGAACTCACCTCTATGCCATATCCTCTTCTCACCTTCCCTAGGTGACAGGGGCACAGCTGCCCTTCTCCTCCCTGGAACATCAGACCTGAGTGGCATACAGAGGGAAATAAAGCAGAAATATTTTTAAATTATTGACACCATTTCGATTACAACATGCTTGTTCTTATCATCTTGGGAATAGGTAAGGTAGATAGCATTTTCTGAGTTTACAGCTGAGAAAACTGAGGACCAGAGAGGTTAAGAGACCCACCAAGGTCACACAGCTTGTGGGTGGCACAGCTGGGAAGAGCTGTGTGTTTTGACGGTTGAACGCTCCTTCTGGGGCACCACGCCGCCTCTCTGGCTGGGGCGCCCTTCTCCTCCAGGAGGCGGGGAAGTCAGCCATGGGGCACCATCAGCTCCGCCAATCTCTTCCCGTCCCTTACAGTGATTATAAAGTGGAAACCATAAAACCAGCAGCTGCAAGAACGGCAGGAACTCTGCCTCAAATAGGCACAAATCCTGGACGCCAGCAGTTAATGCTGAAATCACTGCGAGCCTCATTTAATGTGTTGTTTTTTTTAAGAGATTGCCCGCTAAGAGTGTCTGGGAGGTGGCCAACGATCCGTTGTAAGCACTAAATAATCTGTAAGTCAAACCTCTCTATTGATGGCAATGTGATGTCAAAATCACTCAACTTAATGCACATTGAAAAGACAAATCAGTTATCCCGGGGCGCTCCAGAGGTGGTTTGGGAAGGCAGCGCATGGCTGTGTAAGTATGTATCGACATGTATATTTAATGGAGGACAGAAGGAACAAGAACTAGTATGATAATCAGGGAATCTCTTGGACTCTACCCTTCTCCGTGCTGGGAAATCTGCCCAGCCGAGAATCCACACGTCCCCCGAATAAAGTAGGGCCCCTCCTCATCCATGGGCTTAGGGAAAAGTGAGACTCCTGCTGCCCCTAGCAAAGGCTCCAGAACCTACCCAGACCCCTGTCTGAGCAGTACTCTTAGCAGAGCAAATAGTATTGGACACTCCCCACTCCATTGCCTCCTCCCAGCCCCCTGCAGCTCCCTCCTGGACTTCTGTGAAAGCTACCTCTCCATCCTGATCAACTCCACTCTGCCCTCTGCAATCCACGCCTACAAAGAAGCCAGAGCATTCCGTTGAGAGCCAGAGAAGATCACGTCTTGCCCCTGCTCAGCCCACCTCTGGTGGCCCACCGTATGGAGAAAATTCCAGTGACGTCCCATGGCGGATAGAGCCCTCCACGTTTTGGACACTGCCTGCTTCTCTGGCTTTTTCTCATACCTTTGTCCAGCGCTCTCCCTAAGCCACAGCTTCTTCCGCTCAGCTTGCTCTTCTTACTTAGATCTGTCAAGACGGTGCTGCCTCCGGGCCTTTGCTCAGCTTCTGCCTGAATGTCCTGCTTCTGACATAGCACACCAGCCATGTCTAATCTCAAATGTCACCTCCTCGGAGAGCCTGGGACGGGTTGTTGTATCCTGTTATAGTTCTTTTACCTCACATCTCTAGCTGAAACTGACTTAATCACTCAATTATTATCCATCTCCCCGTTTACAGTGGAAGGTTTCAGAAAGCAAGGGCTTTGCCTTATTCCCACGTGTATCCCCAGTACCTAGAGTGGCTGCTTGGCTCAGGGTTGGAGTTTTCATGGAACTTGATGGATCAGACAGACTCCTTTTCCCCCGAGCTTATGGTCTTCATTGTCAGTTGAGAAATAACCATGCTGAAGTTTACTAGAGATTCAGTCAGTCATTTTTAAAATTCATTTGTTCAACAGTCACTAATTCCCTACTGTTTGCCGGCCTGTATGCCATGTATTGGGCCACAGGGCAGTCTCTGACCTCAAAGAACTCAGGATCTAGAAAAGTCCATAATAGCTATTGAACAAGGTCAGAAATATAACAGAAGTATGCATCTTATACTCAGAACATGGGCCCTCGCTCAGGGCTTTCAAAGAAGGGTTTCAAAAGGAGCTAAACCTTGAGCTGTGTGTTGGAGGAAGTATAGGAGCTACGCAACAAGTGGTTGAAGTAGTCTAAGCAGAGGAAAAGCAAATTTTAAGAGACCCAAGAGAGACTGACAGATGTCCCTGCATGGCTGAAGTCAAGGATTCCCAGGAAGGAGCAGCAGGAACTAAACAGGCTGGATTAAGGATCTTCATAATAATAAGGAGTTTGGGCTTTATCCTGAAACAAATGTAAACTTTCAGAAGGGGAGTGTAAGGTTTGTGTTCTAGGAAGGTCACTTTGGCCCCAGTGGAGAGGATGTGTCAGAGGACCCCCAATTCCCAATACCATCACATTGGGCATTAGGTTTCAACATATGAATTAGGATGGAACACAAATATTCCACCCACGGTACAGAAATTTGAACTTTAATATACCTTTTTTAGGGACATAATTCAACCCATAACAGGGAGTGAATGGAAAGAAGAGGAAAAAGGAGTTGAATAGAAACGGATTCAATAAGTCTTAGAAGCTGTGTGGGTATGAAAGGTTGAAGGAGAGGGGTGATCTAGAAGGATTATCTTTTGGGTTTATGCAGTCGGGTAGATGGGTAGAGCCATTCATTAAAATATGGGATACTGCCCTAACTGGTTTGGCTACTGGTTTGGCTCAGTGGATAGAGCGTCAGCCTGCGGACTGAAAGGTCCCAGGTTCAATTCCAGTCAAGGGCATGTACCTTGGTTGCGGGCACATCCCCAGTAGGAGGTGTGCAGGAGGCAGCTGATCGATGTTTCTCTCTCATCGATGTTTCTAACTCTCTATCCTTCTCCCTTCCTCTCTGTAAAAAAATATTTTAAAAAAATATGGGATACATCATTCAAGGCGTAGAACCTGAGATCCCTGTTTCTCTTCTACAAAATACTTAGCACATCCTCCCAAGCCATCTTATAACCTGAAGAACTCCCTTCAAGAGAAGGTAATGGCAAAGGAGGCAACTGCGTGAGGAAAGCAAGAGGGAGCATTCTCTTCCTCAAAATTCAGACCAGAAGCTGAAATGGAAATCAACTTACGGAATTCAATTAATTTCTTATAAACTGGAGCCACAGACACAATCTGAGTTTTCCTGGTGGGGGAAAGGAAGGAAACCTGTTTTCCCAGCCTAATCTATTGACCCTTCGTTCATTCACTCAGGAACCAGGGTGAAATCAATAGTGTCTTGTTTGGTTAGAAAACCTTAGAAAAGGGAGACTAGCGGTGGGCTTATTTCAGAAGAGGAAGCATTTCACTTGCACAGGAAGCAGCAGACTCTACAGGTAGAGCACCCTCGCCTGGGCCCCCATAATCCAGGGTCTTATTCTGACATGGTTCATCCGGTCCCTACAGCTGAGCCTCTTTGATGTCCAGACCAAACGCGACCCTCTTCCCCATGGGCATCCGTGCCTTTCAGCATGTTTACCTGCAGGCCGCGGTTCTCTGCAGCAGACTTTGAAATGGAGTGGGGCGGAGGTGGGTGGGTGATCCCCATGAAAAGGCCAATTGAATTTGTAGGCACCGGGCAGAGGCGATGATACAGTATTTCAGCGGTGGCCTGAGAGGAAGCTTGGGTGGTGCAGCATGAAACCCACCTTCCTTCTACGTAAGACCCAGCTCAACCCCGGAAGACCTCAGCAGCTTGGTGGCTCATTGGGGCTGAGACGTTGCCGGGTCAAGGCCAAAGAGGATGTGACCTGCCACATTTTACAGATCGTTGACAGATGGGCTTACTGGCCATTTTCCCTCCTCTGGCTCTTGGACTATTGGGAAGTCCTGTCTGCTTCTCTGGCCTTGACTAGCTTTCCGTTGCCTAAAGCGGGAAACCACCTCTGCTCTTAATCTGACCCTGCTAATTGGCCCCAATGAACTAAATTATGTAGAAAGAGGAGCCACCTCCGACACTTGCCACATATATCTCCTAAGTGTAGGAGACACAAAGAGTAACCACGGCCTTCTTCCAACTCCGTTATGGCTTCTTGACCTCTGCGCAATAATAAATAGTATTCTCGCAGGCTGTGCTGGAGATATGAAGACGTTTTGTGAGAACATCTGGCATTCATTGACTCAGGAACAGGAAGAAAAAAAAAATCACAAGGCCTGGGACAGAATTTCATTTTCTTTTCATGTTGCCATGTGGGTGAAGGAGCCCTCTCTGTCTCTAAGCAAATGTGTGTGTGTTGGGATGGGGGGTGGGGTGACAGGGGTGGTGTGAGCTCCCTTTCAAGTTTTAAAAGGGGCATAAAACTTCTCAAGCACTTCTGGGAAAAAGGTCTCTGGCAGGAGAGGCATCTTTTTGAAGGGGCCTGGGGATGTCCTGTCATTGTGACCTGCTGTCAGGATTCTCCTTTCCTTCTGTTCCTGTGGAGTTTTCTCTGTGCCGCCGCCTCCAGGAAGACCTGGGTCACAGATGATGGATTCTGTAGGTTGCTTAGGGCACACTGGGAAGTTTGAAATGGACAAGGGCTCAGAAGGCTGGAGTGTCTACTCACTCATTCTCTCTTCTCTCTTTCTTTCTTTCTTTCTCTCTCTCTCTCTCTCTCTCTCTCTCTCTCTCTCTCTCTCTCTTTTTGTAGAACAACCTGGCTCAGACACTCAAAACCCAACCAATTTAGCTTCTCCATGGAATGCCATGGAAGTTCACTTCCAAAGAGGGATTTTCCTTTTTCCCACAGGATGAGCACTGCCTTGCTCCTCCCCTCCAAAAAAAGAGAGTGGCCTCTCTTTGATCAGCAAGTTTAAATCAGAATAGGTCTTGGGTAGCCGAAGTGGCTTGAAATGTTAGCAAACAGTGGGATCCCTTTTAATTTTTAAAGGGAACTCTAATTCTACCCTTTATGACTTGCTTAATTATCCTGGTCCCCTGAACAGCTGTCTATTGATTCCAATTAACATGATTGACATCTCCTCTGGAAGGTAAAAGCTAATCAACTACAGGATCCCCCACTGAGAATTCATTTCCTTCTTGGAGTCACTCCTGGGCAGAAGGAAACCTAAATAGAGAATTGAGATTCGGCACCCACAGCTCTGATTTACTCTTTTATATACAGCCCACAGTGTCTCATGGAGGGGAAAAAAGGCTAGAAAAAAAATTGGCAATTTATTTTTTGAATCAAACTAGCATTAATTCTGTTGGCTTTCATTTTCCTTCCTTTCTTTTTTTTATGAATCTAAATTGATCCCTTGGATGTCTGATTTCCTTTTCCTTTCCGGTTCTGAAGGACCCACAAAGTCTAATCCTGATTACTTCTGACAAGTTCATAAGTTGACCTGAACTTTCTGGTACAGCCAACTTTCAATTTTCCCATCTTTTGAGTGTAGATCTTGATGGCTTTCTAGTGGTATTTTTGGATTTAAAAGAATCAGATAAGACAGAGGTTAAGTCAGATTACAAACCAGGCTCCATAAAGATAGCAGAGAGCTGGCATGACGCTGAATGGAAACATGAAACATAGAACACATGGAACCAACAAATTAATTTGACACATATTTCCATTATGTTCCAGGTACATGGAAACTTCTAGAAAGGGTGGATGTGATCTGAATGTGATTCCTGGGACATCCTCTTTCCCATGTGTGTTCCTCATAGTCAGAAAGAAAATCTAAGTGTTAGAGTTGACATCAGCAAACTCAATATGAAAAGTGTTATGTGGTTGAAAAAAAAATAGTGCTATTAAAGGCTGCAGGGTCTGCAGTTCAAAGGGAGCAGTGGTTAGGAAAATCCTGACGTTAATTGGCATTTTATTTGACTATAAATTTCATTAGTGCAGACACAATGTTGGCCTGCTTGATCACCACATTCCAATAGCCTAGCACAGTGCTTGGCCTGTCGCAGATACTGAATGAATACTTGTCGAATGAATGAATTCTCTGGGCACAAACCCAACAATATCAAAGAAACGTGGGCCAACTTTGTGCTCAGAAAGCTGGTCAGAGAGAATAATTATTAGATGGATGGACAGAAGGAGGAAAGAGGGGGGGGTCTAAGGTGAGATAAGAGGAAATGAAATGAGAACATAAGACAGCGGATAATGGGCAGCTAAGGCTCAGTGTTCACTCTCCAGAAAGAGCTCATAGACTGGGTATTTGTACATAAGGAGGTGCATGGCACTGCATCCCTCACAGGTGACTGGCTCTCCTTTGGTTAGGTTTGGCATTAAGTGGGAAGGATGGTGGGAGGGAGCACTTAACATCAGTGTGGTCCAGCAAATCCTGGGCTGTCCCTTTCTTGGTGGGAGAAAACACTCCCCTCTACACACCTCTTCGTTTATCTCTTGTTTGGGAGCCATGTCCTTTCCTGAAAGGTGGGGAAAAGGCAGGGAAAGAACCAGAAAGGGATAAAGGGCTCTACTCTGCCAGGAAGCCAGTGTCTAAGCCCGACATTGCAAGGCTGCCACCTCCCAGGTAAAGATGTCGTGACCAACATGGAAGCGACAACGGCAGACACAGCACCGCAAACGCACCTGGGAGCTGCGGGACACTCATTTTGTTTCTCTCTCACCCATTTCCGAATTTAAGTTTTTGTCTGACAGATGTAAGCATGTTGCCCAGTTCCAGTGTCTCTTATCTTTGTGTCACTTCCTCTGACCAGGACAATCAATCTTGGGCCCATTAGAAGCCTCCCAGCTTCCAGCAGGGAGTCAGGCCCTAGGCTGGGCTTCCTGCGGGGAAACGGGTACGTCTGCTGCTTCCATTCATGACACTGGGAAAATCACAGTCTCTCCACGTTTCGGGTCTTCCTGTCCGCGTGGCCACGTCCCTTGCCGGTTGGTTTCTCTTGCCTTTATAGCTTTTGGAGGGAGGCAGAGGAAGGGTTAATAACAACCTAAAAGACCAGCAGTCAAACAAAACAACACCTGCGTTCAGGGAACGTGGGTATCGACTCCCGGTAACCTGCCCCCGTCACCTTCCCAACTGCAAAAGCCCCAAAGCTCTTCTTTTCTAAGGAGTCCCACCTCCCACCTCAGCAAACAGAGTCAAGTGCATTTCTGTCACACGTTCAATACCACCGATTTGCAGAAAAAGTAAAGCAATTTTTATTCTTTTGCTTCCTACCATTTTGATTTCATACTGTTTTGTACACTGAGGCAAATACATTTTTCTTCAACTCCAAACATCTTCACATCCCCCGAGAAAGCCCGTATGAAATTGTCCCGTCTGCCCCATCGGTTCCAGGGGCCCCCGCACAGGCTGTTGGCTTTCATGAGAGACCCGCCTGTCCATCCTCTCTGTTCAGTCCACGGATGTCAGTCATCCACTGAGAGCCCAGCATGTGCTGGTCGTGGTGCCCGGCTCGGGCTAGCTGCGGACTCCACGCTTCAAGAACGATAATCTTAACTAAGCGGGGAATGTTTCCGCACAGCAGAACCCGTGCGGTAAGGGAACCGGCTCCCTTTCCCAGATTGTGATTCCTTCTGGGAGAATCGCATGCCACCTGCAGATGTGAGCTACTGATGGTACCTGTTACATGATTATTATCTGAAGCAAAAATACGGTGCTGTGTAATGTGTATTATTTTACTGGAACTCATCGCTCCTTAAACTCAAAGCTAAAAGGGACAATTTTTGAACTCCTTGAAAGAAGTCTGTAGGCAAACTAAGTAGCTATTGCTGCGAGCAACCATGTTTATGGGGAATGCTTAAATTCTGATAAGCCTGGTTTAAGACTATGAGTCTCCTTTTTTTATTGTCGCACCTTGTCTGTCACACCAGCTAGACTACCAGCTTCACCAGGGCAGAGGTTGTCATAGCTTGAGAAGCTGTATCCGGTAAAAGATCACTAGGGGCAAGAATAAGGAAAAATAGTAAAAACCATCATCCATTGAATGCTTACTAATGCCTGGATCTGTTATCAGAACAATTTGTACCTTATCCCACTGGCCGAACATTAAGGCAACTCAGTGTAGACAAGCTGATGAGTCTCTGTGTGAGGAGGAGGAAGTTGGGGCTTTGAGAGGTTTGGCGAGGTTAAGTGAGACCGCCCAGGACCGAGTGTGAACATTCATACCTGTGTCCGCTGCAGAGTCTGTGCTTGGAGTCTCCTCATTTCTCTTTTGTAGCCTCAACTTCATTCCAGGGGCGTTAAAAGAAACCAGTGGAGGTTTGGAGGCAATCTGTGGATCTTGCGAGCAGTGATGGAGCAGAAGTTGACATTTTCTCCCACTTTGTTTCCTTTTCATTCCTTCTTCCTCCTCCTTTCCTCCTTCCACAAACATGTATTAGATACTATGCTGAGTTGACTGTAACCTGGTCCTGCTCTCAAGTTGCTCTCTCCTAGGAGGGCTAGGAGGGCGTATGACAGTGCAGTGCCCCCTGCAGCATGGCTAAGGACCTTCACAGAGCCATGTCCTGGTTTGCTACAGCACAGGGAACGGAGCCAGAGAAGCAGAAGGGTGGCGGGGACAGGGGAGCCAGTCTCCCAGCAGAAACAGAGACAACCTGGTGTGCCAAGGCCCAGAAACGTCCAAGCACACATCATATTCAGGGAAAGACAAGGTAATCAGGGGGAATTCGGGAGGAACAAATGGATGGAAGGAGCATCATGGGAGATGATGTTCACACGACTCAATGTGAAGAGCTGATGATCCTGGGGCTGCTGAAGGAGAGACCCCAATAAAAATGAGCCTAAGAGCCTCTGTTAGCACAGAAGGTAGCAGAGATGGGGTAAAAGTTTGGATTCAAAGACATTTCAGCGGAAAATCTAAGGACGTGGAGACACTTGAAAGGGGACAGAGAGGCCTAGGGGAAAAGGAATCTGAGGTCTTTAGCTGTGGAGATAGGGTGGGTGGGGATGTTGTTTGCCAGGATCAGGATGAAGAAGTGGCTTGAGGAGGTGGTGGGGGAGTTGTCAACGAGTGTGGTTTCCTAATGAGATTGCAACGCCTACAGGACATTCAGGTGAAGTATATTTTATCAGCGAGGCATTGCTGTGTGAGTGTGTGTGTGTGTGTGTGTTCCCAATCTACAAATAGAACTCGAATCCTCCTTAAAGAAATGAAGTTGCCAGTAAAAACAATGTCAGAATTAGTGTGTCTTGACTGTGGCCAGAGTAGACTCCCTGTGGCAAAGCCCAGAATATATAGAAAGCAAATGGTGTTTTTGGCAGCCTGGGACGGGCACCCAGCGCTAAGTAGGGCTTAGGCCGGGAGCAGAGGCTGTTGGGAGAGGATGAAGAAAAAGGGCAGGAGAATTATCTCCAAAAAGAAATCACTTTTGTTTTTAATTTTGCACACATGGGGCTCATAATACTTTCAAGAACAGGGCTTAGTGAGGAGGAGAGATGGAGAGATAAGAGTGAGCCTGCCTTCGTGCAAGGCTGAGGGCGCTGTTCCTTTATGTCGAACAGATTCCGTGCTCAGAGGGATGTATTTCTGGTGAAGGGCAAGGAGAAAGTGATTCCCAACACTTCTGTGGCTTTCTTCTCGCTTTCCTAAGCGTGCAGGCCACCTCTCAACGCTGCTCTGCCTGGAGTGCGCCCCTGAGGTTACAGATCTGGGGGTTTCAGATATGCAAAAGAGAAGGCTGCTCTCTCTGGAGCCTTCTATTTCCTGACTTACCTACTTACTTTTAAAGCAATGTCAGAGGGAACCAGTATCCTCTGCAGTGTATCCAATTCCGGGAGCCTCACCTCCCTTCTTGTATTAATTTAGGAATGGTTCATTTCTGCAAAAATTATGCTGTGATCTTTGCTTTTCCATGCATGCCTTTCATCTGGCGCTCACAATGTGCTGTACAGATGTTCCACTGCAGACCCTGGTGCCCCCTAATTTGCTTTGAGATCCCTGGCTAGTTACAGTCCCTCTAGTCAATACCACCCCTTTACCTGTAGCTACGCATACAAACAAGAGGCCTTGGGGGGGTAGGGGCCTCCCTCCACCCACTGCCCATCTCATCCTCTGCCTTCCCTGTTCAGTCCATATAACTCCCACTCACCAAGACGTATTCATTCATTAAGTCAGTATGTCTGTGTTGAGTGATACACTAACTACTGTGTTGTTTGCCTAGGAATAGCAGTGAACAAAACACAGTCAGTCCCTGTACCCTGCAGCTCACAGTGTAGTGGGGAGACGATGGGAAAGTGAGCATAAACCTACAGTCTGCGGTGGTGGATGCTGAGAAGGGCTAAGCACGGTTGCTATGGAAACACAGAGTGTGGATCCCTCACTCACCTGGTTCCTATGCTTCCTATAGGAAGTACGAGTTAGCCTGATACCATTTGGATCCGGAATCTAATCCTTACAAGCTGTATTACTTTGGGCAAGTCACTTAATACCTCCGTGC
This sequence comes from Myotis brandtii, assembly GCF_000412655.1. Taxonomy (NCBI): domain Eukaryota; kingdom Metazoa; phylum Chordata; class Mammalia; order Chiroptera; family Vespertilionidae; genus Myotis; species Myotis brandtii. Next base: position 14,743,396 of record NW_005362269.1, on the reverse strand, counting down.
CTTTAACACATGATAATAAGTTAAAAACTTAGTGAAGTACCCGACACATAGTAAATAAGCACATGTTCATTCCTTCAGTAACTACCTATTGAGTCCCTACCATGTGCCTAGCAATGTTCTTGAAGGTGTGTTCAGGTGTGCCCAGATATTGAAATATCGGTACTTCTGGGGGGTAACTTACTTCATCTCAGTCCTTTGCCTTCTACATGGACTGTATTTGGAGAAAGTCTTAGAAGTAATATCAATGCTGAGCTCTCTTTTGCTCGCTGTTGAAGCAGCACCCAGAGCGCTCTCCTAGGGCTGAGCAGAGGCCCAGCCAGGAAGCAGCACGTGTAACTGCACTCAATTTGCACGTTTCGGGCTCCCCTCTCACCTGCAGCTCCAGCCCTGCCGGAGCCCTCCCCTCCCACCATCATCTCTTTCCCCGCCTCATCTCAAGCTCAGCTCCGTGTAGCATGACAGGCACAGAGGAGCGCATTGTCACCCTCTGTTGCGGTCAGAAATGTCTAAAACCAATTAGGATGCCTTCAAGTTTTACAAGCACCCACTGCTGCCGAGTACCTGGAATTCTTGGAAATAAAATGCCCTGCTCCCAGGAGCCTTTCCCCAGGGAGAACCTGGCCACCGCGTGCATGGGTGCAGCTGCAGCTGTTTCAGACCCTCACACAGAGCCAGGAGTGACTGGGAACTCTGGCTCCGCGGAAACCTTTGCAAGACCCAGCATCTCTGCCCCAGAGCAGCTCAGGGGCCATGGGGGAGCATCACTATTTTGAGCCATTCTCTTTCCAGGAAACCCCTTGCCCCCCCCCCCTTTTTGAGATGTAATTCAGGTAACAAGGTTATTTACCATCTTCAAGTGTACAGGTCAGTGGGTTTTAGTACATTCACTGTGTCATATAACCAGGCCCACTCTCTAATTCCAGAGCACTTCTGTCATGCCCAAAAGAAACCCACTTCCCATTAGCAGTCCCTCCTCTGCCCCCTCCCCACAGCCCTGTTAACCAACTAATCTACTTTTTGTCCCCTTTTCTGGGCATTTCATATGGAGGGAGTCATGCCATCTGTGACCTTGTATGTCTGACTCCTTCACTTGGCTTAATGTTCCTGAGGTTCATCCAGGCTGTGTCGGTAACAGTACTGCACTCCTTCTTTAAGGCTGAATAGGACTTCACTGTCTAGGTGTACCACGTTTTGTTTTTCTCTCATCAGTTGATGGGCACTTGGGCTGTTTCTACCTTTTGGCTACTTTGAATAATGCTGCTATGAGCATTTGTGTACACGTTTTTGTGTGGATGTATGTTTTCAGTTGTCATATTCCTAGCAATGGGATTGCTAGGTCAGATAGTAATTCTGTGTGTAACTTTTGGAGGAACTGGCAAAGTGGCCATATTATTATATGCATACCAACAATGTGTGAGTGTTCGGTTTCTCCACATCCTTGCCAACACTTGCTATTGTCCCCTTTTTGTTAGTTTTTGTTGTGTTGTTTTTTGTGTAGCCATCCTAGTGAATGTGCCCACTGTATGTGACATGGCACCCTTTCTGATGTGTATTGATTTGGCCACTCTAGGCATTTTCTACTTTTCTCTACCCATTGCTCCTATCAGCACAGGCTTCTATCTAGGATCCCCTTTTTTTCCTAGAATGGAACAAAAAATGGTGGGAAAATGTTAATATTTGGGTCTCTCATAGTTACATATTCTTAATGTTAACCTGGCCAGAATCTGTGTCATCCCAATCTGCAGCTTCCAATTCACATGTCTTCTTGGGATCAAGATCCCTCTTGATTCCTCATATTTCCTAGTTCCGAGGCCTGAATTGGATACACAGAGGTAGCTGTTTCCTCTTAAATCAGACACCCTTCCCGTCCAGGCCTCGGAACTAGGAAATAGTTCCGAGAGAAGAGAGGAGGAGCTCATTGCTTCCACAGACAATCTCTTGCTTCTCTTTATTTGTAAACCCTGGGGGTTAATGAAATAGACAAAGAACTTGAGTTTGGAATAAAATAAAAGCGAAGCCTAATCGCATCAAGGATAATCTGTGATCCTTTGAGCATAAGTTTGTGTAAAGAGTCTGCAAAAGAGAATGCCATATTCAAGTTATCAAGTTATACTAAACCAACTTAAGGAAACAAAATATTTCCATGTATTTTAGTTGTGCGTTTCTATCACGTCCATGTGTCGGGGTTATCACGTATAAATTGTTGTTATCATTAAAGTAAGTCCTGAAGGTGCTCCAGCAAGCACTGAACTCACCAGCTCCTGTGGATATGTGTGGATCTGTGCATATGTTGTCATTTAAACTTTTCTAGCAAATTTAAGCTGGCATGGATCTCCACCAGCACATTGATGAGACTTTACAGTACAGTGGTCATACCCTGAAGTGTGACCATTGAATATGCTTTCTCACAAGTGCACAGTGGCACAGACTTGGGCTTTGATTCCAGCTCCGCTCGGCAGTGTGACCTTGGGCAAGTCATTTTTGTCTCGTGTAAAGTGAGAATCTGCTACGTAGGCTCCAGGGCTGTTTTGTGAAGTAGAGATCACTTATGTGAACTATCAGCATTCAGTAAGGGGAGCCATTAGTAGTAGGAGTACAATCTTTGATAACAGGCGTTCCAGAAATGGTGCGAGTAAACACTTCCTACTTTTGTTTTGTGGACAATGAAACCTATTAAGTAGAATAGGGATCTGACTTTTAAGAAACCCCACGGCGAGTCCTCTTTCGTAAATGACCGAATCACTTTGAGTTTAATCTGGTTTATATCATTTTTACTTTGGAAAAGGTGGGTTTCTTAAAATGAGACACACCGGTTTGGCTCAGTGGATAGAGCGTCAGCCTGCGGACTGAAAGGTCCCAGGTTTGATTCCGGCAAGAGCATGTACCTTGGTTGTGGGCACATCCCTGGTGGGGGGTGTGCAGGAGGCAGCTGATCGATGTTCCTCTCTCATCGATATTTCTAACTCTCTATCCCTCTCTCTTCCTCTCTGTAAAAAAAAATCAATAAAATATATATATATTTTTTTTTAAATGAGACACACCTGTCTGGAATCCTAAGTTT
>NW_005362269.1:14661394-14740260 GCF_000412655.1 Myotis brandtii | reverse complement strand
GACCAGACTGTGTGTGAGAGAGCCCCGGGTCTCTGGTAAAAGGCGGTACTTACTGGCTCCTGGGAGAAAAAAGACTGATTTCACTAATCTTGTTCTCCATTTGGGCTTTTAAGGGAAATCTCGCCAAAACGTTTAGGTTAAAATGAAAGCAAAAATCCTCCGACGATAATAAGGATCTCAATTATAACCCTGGGAGAGCAGATGGGCCTCGGGTTTGATGGGGAGGACCCTCGCAGCACATCTGTCTTTGATAACGGCCAAGGCCGAGCGTGGAGCCTTTGAAATTAATTGGTCACTCCAGAGCAGTGCTTTCAATAATGCAACTGAGAACTTTTCGTCATTTAGAACAGTCCTTACTGGTGCTGACTTTGAGGTTGAATTAAATTTTCATGAGTTCATAGTGCTTCAGGCGACCATCCCCGCCTGCCTGGTTTCTGAGGATTTTAAATGTGCGGGCTGCCTTGTTTTAAGCAGGTCCGCATGGAGGTGTCTGAGCAGCTCTCTTTTCTCCCTGGTCCCTGTTGGGAAGAATGGTTCCAGAGAGTTTGAAAACTCTCCAGTCAGCCCAATAGGCTGGCCTATCCCACTTTGTTACCAAATAGTTTTCCTCCGTTTTTTATTTTCCTTGCACATCCCCTGTGTACTGGCAATATGCACAGTCACTGAACCAAGAAGGTGAGTGGAGCAGCCAGCCTCCCTCTAGGAGAGAGTGCCTTCTGTAGACCTGCGCGTTTTGAATGAGTGATGAGGTCCATAGCCCATTTATCCTGTTCACCCCAGGAAGGGGCCCAGGAGCTGTCTGCCCACCCACTTGGGTTCCTAGGATCTACTACTACCCTCATAAGTCTGCTTGCTAGAAATGAAGAACTTGTCTAATAAGCGGACTTCACATTAGCTTATCTTAGAAAGTACGCTCAGCCTCCTCCTCTTCTGAAGCATCTCCTGAGTACTGCAATCCCCTCGACGGCCCCGTCCTCTGAACGCCTATAGCGACCACACTGTCTGCAGCACTGAGGATAGCATTTGATCACCCACAGCCACTCATCAATAATATATATTCATTCGTGGCAGGAAAAAGATCAAAAATACCTTTTAGCCTGCCTCCCTTTCCCAAGGCTTCATGGATATGTCATGTTTCACTAGATTGTAAGTGCAAGAATTAAGGAGTGGCTGACAAAAAGTAAAGGAAGGGAAGAGAAGGAAAATAGGAAAGAAGGAGGGATGGAGGGAGGAAGGAAAGAGGGAAAGAGGGAAAGAGGAAGGAGAGAGAGAAGAGAAGGGAAGATAGGCGAGGATGTGGTTGTTCTATAGAAGACTTAGTCTACGTGCTGAGGCCACTGCAAACAGAATAGATCACAAGAAAAGCTCTGAAAAGCCGTCCCTGCTTATGCCTCCCAGTCTGATCTAGATGCCACTCCTGCCTGTCCCCACAGTCCCAGGGACTTGGTTCCTTCTAGCACCGTTCACACTCAGTTGTGATTACCCGTGTGCATGTCGGTCACCCCCATGGACTGTGTTCCCTGAGGACAGGGAATTTGTCCTATGCCTATGGCTTGTTTGCAGATCTGTCTCCAGCACTTAGCACACAGGCCACACACAGCTCAGTAAATGTGGAATGAATGACTGTGTGAGTGAATGAATGAAAGAGCCATGTACATTAGTTGGGCCTCTTCTCAAAAGAAACGATATTGAGAAATCATATGTGAATATCCAAGATACTCAGAATTGATTTGGAGAATGATACCGTCCGTACTCCCGTAATTTACTTTGGTTTGGGCAGAATGTTAGCAGGAGTCCTGGGAAGAGTGACAAATATGAAATATTGTGGTCCAATAAAGAAATGCTGGGAGCTGAATGTCTTGCAACCATCCTCATGTGTATTGAGAGCACTGCTATTAGTCACCACCCCATCTCTCTCTCAGCCCCACTTGAATGCATCCATACATTTGCAAAGATGGGGCGTAGGAGAAGGGAGCCGCTGGGAGGAAGATTTCTGGGCTTGGAGGGGAGCTAATCAGTGGTCGGAAGCCTATTGATGGGATTCTTCAGGTCCTGATCTATGCACAGGACCTCTTTTTCCCCTTTGTTACGGGATAATTGATGAGGTCAGAAGTTTTGGAGAGTCCTGGGACATTTTAATCCTGTGCCATCAGGCAACGCTCACTACATCAATAAGGCGGTTCCACAGGGGGACGGAGGAGTAATTGAGATGCCACACCAGCTGGGATCCAGATGAAGATACATTTGGAAGCTTAATCACAATCATGTTCTACACTAAATATTCATCCTCCTGTCTCCCAAAAAGGGCAGGAAATTAAGTTGTCAAGGGCAGGGGGATGAGAGTTTAGCCGACAGAAGAAGCCCACATCTCATTCTTAACCTCTAAACATGCAAGGCTGTCTTAGCTGGTCGGAGCCAAAGCCTCTTCTTTTCAGTTTTATTTCCTGGGAAATATTTGAGCTGTTTGTACACAATTTATCAGCATTACCGTTACCACAATGGGCTGTTAGGAAAGCTCAGCCTCCTCACTGTGAGATAAATACAGATGAGAAAGGCCACTGCAGTAGGAAAAAAATGCTTTATTGAGCCAATGTAGAAAAGCATTCAGTTGTGTAAACACGCATGAAGGAGCAGGGGAATTCCAAAACAGAGCCAACGGCTGCGATCACACAGCCTTGACGGACTGCATCCCGGAAGTTGAACTGCGTCCCGGGGGTCATCAGTAGGAATTACATTACATATTGTGGGATTTCTTTCATTTCTTTTTTTTTTATTTTTATTTCCAAGTTAAATTCTTTATGGTCCGGTCAAAGCATCTAAATCTCATTGCAAATTGTGATTTGAAAATGTGTGATGCTGCCATAAATCAGATGATCATTTCCTTTCAAATTCTAGCCCACCCATGTGCGTCAAACATTGACTTTTATTAAAAGGGACAGTGAGCCCAGCCAGCGTGTCTCAGTGGTTGAGCGTTGAGCTATGAACCAGGAGGTTAGGGTTCGATTCCCAGTCAGGGCATATGCCCCGGCTGCAAGCTTGATCCCCAGTAGTGGGTGTGCAGGAGGCTGTCAATCAATGATTCTCTCTCATCATTGATGTGTTTCTCTTTCCCTCTTCCTTCCTCTCTGAAATCAATAAAAATATTTTTTTAAAAGGGGACAGTGTGAATCAAACATTGGCTATTATTAAAAGGGACAGTGAAGTTCAGTGTCATATAATTGGTCTGAGGCACTGACTCTTTCCCTTAGACTGTCAAATAAAAAAATGGCAACTGCCAACACAACAATAGCCATCTGGTGTGAATGAGTAAAAATTATACCTATTCAGGTCGGCAACAATGTATTTTTTAGTGTGCTGCAGAATTTTAGTAATTAGTTTATGTGCCATAAAATGGAAAAGGTTGAAAATTGCTGGTGTAAAGTATAAGTGAATTGAATGTATGTGCATATAGCTATATCTGACATGAATATATCATATATATGTATATATGTAATATATCCATATTATTATATATGTATATGTATATTCAGCCAACAGTTAACATAGTGAGGAGGTAGCCTTCGTTCCCCATGGCGCCAGGCCTTCCGGTGTTCAGGGTTAGTGCTGCTCAGTGTGGTCCACAGGTGGGTGCCAGTGCAGACTGTGTGACTGGTCCAGGGCTGGTAAGTACAGAAATGGAGAGTAAGCCGTTCCAGGGGTGGGCAAACTTTTTGACTCGAGGGCCACAATGGGTTCTTAAACTGGACCGGAGGGCCGGAACAAAAGCATGGATGGAGTGTTTGTGTGAACTAATATAAATTCAAAGTAAACATCATTACATAAAAGGGTACGGTCTTTTTTTTTTTTTAGTTTTATTCATTTCAAACGGGCCGGATCTGGCCCGTGGGCCGTAGTTTGCCCACGGCTGCGACACACAGGAATCAGGCGCTGCTAAGACATCATGCCCGTGTTCACTTTTCTAATACCTAATTTTTATTGTATTCTACAAAAATATCAGTACATGGCAGATTGCAAATTACAAGGAAAAAAAACACACCGGCCCTTCACGGGCGAGTGGAGAAGTCTGGGAGGATAGACACGTATGGAAGCCACCCCTTGCCTTCGAGGCACTGCGGTTTATTTGGAGTGAGAAGAGACCATTACACAAAGTTGTTAAACAACAGTGCAAGCACGACAGTGAAAAATAAGGTCATCAGGAAGTCATAGACGAGCCAGTGCCGCATCAGTGGGCAGGAAAACGCTTGCCACAGATGTCCCCAGGAGGACGAGGCCACAGCGTGGCAGTCTTCAGCAAAGTCTTCCCTGAGCAGGTGGATGGCTTTTGAATTCCCCTGCATCCCGGGCTCCTGTCAGGGCCTGCTCTGTCCCTTTTCACTGGGCGGCCTGAAGGGTTAATCTCCTGGTGAGCGAGGGCCTGCGAATGAAGCGGAATGGAGTTATGTGTCAGACTGCAGCAGGCATGCACTAAATATCCCGCCCCATTATCCTTGACGGGGCTTTGATGTTGGCGCAAAACACGTCGGATTACAAGGGACGTCATGTCATGTGTCAGATCAGGGTTGGGGCCCCATCCTGACACTTTAATTAGTACGGGTGGAGGGAAAGGGTGTATTATTATTATGTTTCAAGGCAAAGACCCTAACACCCACTGAGAACTGTTTGGTTATACCCAAGCCTGAATGTGGTCTTCTCTCCTTTTCAAAACACAGCCTGCACCCCCTAGGACGATGGCCATAATGTCAGCTAATGAAAAGGTCTGTGGACTGGGAGGCATAAACCTCACCAAATCCTAGTCCCCGGGAACAACTTGTGGGAGCTAGCTGTACCGCCCAAGTGTCCCCATCCTCAGCAACGTAAATGCTCATTAGTTACTGACTCCAGGTTTCTCGACCTTTAAAAGTGGCTACTGATGCTTTTATGCATCTCCCAGGAGTATTCGTTGTTGAAAGGAGATGATGCCGATGCCAGTGCTGGGTAGGCAGGGTACAGGGTAGGAGGGGAGACACCACCGGAGAACTTTGCTTTCCGGAACCCTGGGTCAGTTAGCAGCAGCATACCCCAGAGCTGGAAACACCTTGCCTTGCTGATGCCCCAGCAAGCAGGTGTGGGTGTCAGAGTTCAGGGATATATTCCACCCAGAAAAGTGTCCGGCCATGACCCTAGCCCTTTGCTATTTGTGAACGTGGCCTTGAGTAATGAGAAACCTGCACTTTGCTCTCTGCCCCCGGAAGAAGGTCGTCCAAGTTAATACTGAGTGAAATCTCTGAACGTCAATAAGCCGCATTCATTTTGACATCTAGACTCCTGTGTAATTAAGACCTCAGGCCTGGCGCTTGGTTTATCAGTGTGTCTCGATTCTCATTTACATGACTTTGGTTTTTCCCACATCTCTGCACAAACCCTGCCAAAGGAAAAAAAAAATACTATTAACAATAAAAGGGCTGAAGATCAAGTTACACAGCCCATCGTGTCTCAAATCCCGGCTTAACATTTCCCTTAAAAAGAGCATTGCCCTATTCGGAAATGAAAAGCAACGTGTTTAGATGTTCTTTGTGGAGGGAGAGGGAGGTCGATTTTCCCCTGCTTTATTTTGCACTCAAACAACATCGGATTCATGCCCCTTACTCAACCCTGCTGCATAACTGGAGGGTGGTGCCTCCATCTCTCTTTCAGAAAACAACAGGCTCTTCTCCCCTCCCTGTAGCTGGATGCTAAAAACTGAAGCTGGACTCTGAGAGACCCTAGGTGTTAATCTGGTCTTGTTTATTCAGACTGAAGTCTCTTCTGTGTAACTGGATCCTACAAAGAGAAGAGTGACTTGTGGGGCTGCTGGCTACCATCCTTCCCTTTCCCCAGAGTGTCCGCCAGGGCAGTGAGCTGTGGGGACCCAACACTGAAGCCTCCTCTTCTCCCAACATGAAGGGCTTCAAGGCAGAGGGTTTGTTTTTGCAACTCAAATGAGGCAAGCCAAGTCCAGGAGAACTTAGAGACTTCACGAGACCACACATGTGGTTGGTTATGTGACCTGGAAAGTCATGCCATCTCTATAGGTTTTCCTTTCCATATTGATGAAATGTGCTCCTCTGTAAAATGAGGGATGGGGAGAGAAAACCTAATAAAAAGGCACAGAGAAAGGAGATGGTGGAGTTTATGTGTCAGGATTCTAGGCTTTAACATATGTTTTAAGTAAGAAACGATAGAAACGGGTTCCTTTCAAGGAGCCTCCCATTTTCAGCTCTACCACTTTCTACCGTGTGACCTTGGGGAGCTTACTACACCTCTCTGGGCCTCATCTTAGAAATAAGTCATCACGGTGCTTCTTTTGCAGTGTTGCTGTGACGGTTAAATGAAGTGTTTCTTATAAAGTACTGAGAAGTGTAACTGACATAAAGTTAGCCCTCAATTAATGTTGCCCATTATTAGTAATATTACGACAGCTACTATTATTATTTATCCAGATAGCTGTCCCTTTCTAAATGAGACCAAAACAGTGATTGACTCCAGTGATTGACACCAGGTCCTCCCCCTACAGTCTATCCTCATTATCTGCCCAGTCCTTGGAGGCCCAGACAGGCCGGGAAGGCATCCAAGAATCTAGGTCAGAGGTTCCCAGCCTTGAGTCCACCCGGAGAACTTCAAACAATACTGATGCTTGGGTCCCATTCCGGAGATTTTGATTTAATTGATCTGGAATCTAGCTTGGCATAAAGAGTTTTAAAACCTCCCCAGATGATTCAAATGGTAAGAACCATTGGCCTTATTAATTTTAATATTTAAAAAGGACCTGAACTATGAATGGTGTAAGCTATTGTTTCCCAAGTATAGTGTTTACTGCTGATGGTATGTGAGAGCCAGTTAGATAGTCGTTGATTTATACATTAATAGACCGGTAACTATCTTAATGTGAATTAGGAAAATGTAATTAGCATGTCAACCTGTCATTTCATTGGTAATATTCTTTAGGTTGAAATTTTTGTTTAAAAAAGGTGAAAGGTAATCTATGTAAATTCAATTTAAGTAAAATATCAAGTTAATATTTTTACATTTGTAGTAAAAATTAAAACATTGGTACATAAGTGACTAAGGTTTGGGGAATGTAATTTGAAACAAATATCATTTTAATTATAGTTCTGAGTAAATGTGATAATTCTAAAGAACAAAATTTTTTTATTCAATAATGGTACAATTTTCAGCATTTGAAAAAGTAAAGTTAGATTTATGAAATGTAAAATTTCTAACCAATCTAAGAACACAAACATTTTTGGTTTCTGGTAACTTATTTTGAGGATGCAATCGGAGATAAAAATGTTATTCCACATTGACTCAGAACTCTAATTATAATTACTTTGTATATATTGACATGGTTGACGATAATGACATCCTGCATTTTAATAATGCTTTACCATTTACAAAGCACTTGCACTCGCATTATTTACTTGGCTTCCTAATAACTTGCTGATCTTGGATTATTAGCCCTTTGTCACACATGGGAAAACTTGAGGGCAGAGATGGAATCACCCAAGAGGGGTTAGTTAAATGCCCCTGTCCCACATCACACAGCGAAGACGTGGTGTTGGCAGGATTGGCACGTAATCACCGCCATCCAAGGTAGGACTTTGGAAGTTGATACCATTCTTACTCTTTCAAGTCTGGTCCATGCTGCCTGCTCTGTCTCCCACACTGAGTTATAAACTCCCTCAAGGGCACCCGTCACTGTGTGACTGCATTTCCTTTCTGGTGACTTGTTCCACACTAAGAGCATCCAGTGTTACTTCCAATTTTAGAAATTCATGGGGCTGGTTCGATGCATCGGAGGAAGACCACCCTGTAACCTCTGCATAGATCCCTTCACTTATACTCTTCACCTGCCTCAATGTTTTTCTCCAGACAGTAGCCAACATCGTCTTTGAAACCCTGTCCATCCACAGTGACACTCCTTCCTGAGATCCCTGTAACAGCTATCCATCTTGCTTTGCATAAGGATGAGCCCTGCTCCTCCTGACCCATCTCCCAGCTCCTGGTGCTCTGGTCTTGCTCGCTGGGCACCGGCAGCCTCATCTTCGTGTGACTCCTCAGACAGACCACATGCTTGTCTTGTCACATCAAGCAAGGTTGTCCCATGCGACAGGACTTATTTTTAGGAGGTGGAATTCCCTGACTCCCTAATTGGATGAGCTCCCCCCACCCCCTTGTTCCTCTTCGTGCAGTAGACAGATTTTTCCTTCAGAGCTTCATAGCTCTTAGTATGATTTGCAATTATTGGTGGGAAGCTACATGAGGACAGAGATGGAATCACCTCCATATTGGTTTTTCTACTGCTCCAGTCCTGTACCCTAACACAGAACTTAGTACATAGTAATTGCTCAACGAATATTTGTTGAAGTAATGAACAGAATAGGAAAAGGCTGACAGGTAGCTGGCCCTCCTGAGGACAGGGTGCAGTTTTCACTGCCTATGCCGAGCGCAAGCCAGGAGGTCCATGCTTGCAAGAGCTTCGAGGCCTGTCAGCACTGCCTGGGAGTATTATCCTGTAGCTCCTGTCTGCACCTGACTAGGCTTTGACCATACCGGGTACTCTACGCAGGAAATGAGCACCTGCCAATGACTTCCACGCTGCTTCTTGAGAGAGAGAACATTCCAGTTACACCCAGGGTAGACTCCCAGAGCCCTGCTGGCCCCACCTTCCCACTGCTCCCCCAGAAGTTCCGGAGGCAGTGTATAAGAACTCCAGGGGCTCTCAGGAACACAATTTTAAAACTGCATATCTAGTAGATAAATACAGCACCATAAATTACAAATCTGTAATCTATTCCCAGTGATACTACTTTCTACTTCTGAGCCAATGAGTTGCTTTTATTGGCCAAACTTCAGTTTCCATTAAAATAGGGGTAAAACTGCTTATCCTACTTGCTCATTGGATTGCTTTGTAGACAAAATAAGATAAAAATGAAAAAATTTTGAATAGGTAGAAGCACTTTACATTATTTGAGCCTGAATTGCCATATTATATGATTTCTCCTTGAGGGCTTTTAAATGAAGGAAGAGGCACTGATTTTCACTGATACAAAGACATCCCAAAGACATACACACAGTGAGGAACAAATGCATTATTCATTAGCATTATGGATTTAGGTGGGTGGTCAGGAAGAGACTGGTTTCTCCAGCAGGAAGATCTTCGCCTGAGGATCAGGAGACCTGGGTTTGAACCCACCTTGTCATCCAATTACAAGCTGTGCGAGTTTCGAAGGTCACATAACCCTTGGAAGCCTCAGTGGCCCCATCTGCAAATTGCAGGGGGGTGGAGTAGGCGAGGAAGTGGAGAATGGTAATGACATTATGGTAATTTGGAGGATCAAGCGAAGCAGCATCTAAAAAAGGCCTTTGGAAACAGCCAAGTGTCTTAGCAATGCAAGGCATTAGTATTATCCAAGCACTTGCAATACTTAGCCAAGGGGCGGTCAAGGAGTTGTCAGGGAAGGCTGCCCAAAATAACAAGGAAGTATGAAGAATGCCTTGAATAATGACTGAGGGAGGGCAGGTCTAGGAGAGAACGCGTGCTTCAGGCAGGGTGCAGCTTGGGAGAGGGCGTATTTCCAAGGGGCTGGCAGGACCCAGCCAAGATGAGGGGTAGTCCCCCCCTTTCCAGGAGCTGAAGTGCCTCCTAAAAGCCCTGGATTACAAGGCAGAGGACAGCATCCAGGTGGGCAGAACGTGTTAAAAGGATCCCAAGTACACTCAAGGATGTTTGTTTTTGATTAGAAGATAAGGATTAACTGGATTAATGAAGCCTCATGGATGGAGAATGTGCAGACGCTAATTGCCCCTAAATTATGGTGGATTCCATTGGAATTGTGTATTCTCCTGCGCAAGTTTAGCCACCGCCCTCCCCCCCTCCCTCCTCACACAATGCTAAATGAACGTGTCATTTTAACTGAGATGAAAGGCCTCGAAATTTATTTTCCACTTTCCTCCAAGATCCCTTGTTTGCAAAATACAAGAGGGCCTGGGTTACTAATCTAGTTCCACTTTATTTCATACCAAAAGAAATTTTAAAATGTATCCCAGGGATTCAGATTTCTGGAAGGCTTTTCCAAGTCCTTTTTTCTTGCTAGGTTACCCTGCCACACTAAAGGCCGAAATGAGTGCACCTCAAAGTCACCTGGAGTTACTGCTAAAGCACCTTTCTGAGCCCCATCCTGGAGTCTCTGACTCAAGAGGTGTAAGGAGGTCCCCAAAGCTCGAGTTTCTAACAAGCTCCTGGTACCATGATGTTGGTGCTCACAAGACACACTTTGAGAACCAGTGAACTGGGGAAATAGCAAAGGATTTCAAAGAACCCGGGCAAAGAAAGAAACTGGGAACCTCCAGGTCCTAGGGCTGCAAGAGGAGGTACAGCCATTCAGAACTTAAAAGATATGTCTTTCCTAAGTCAAATAAGCCTATATTCTCTTGGTTGTTACAAAGCTTACGGATGGTTCATGGGATAAATGTGCTTTGCTCTATAGCACAGGAAATGCCAGGGAGTTTGGCACTGGGGCCCCATCCATTCCTTCTTTTGGTTTGCAAACCCTCCTTTCTGTTGATCCTTGTTGTGAAGTAGTTTTTAAGGACTCCACAGACATCACACCTCCAGACCACCAACATTCCCTCTGCCTCCACGCCACCAGTGTGTCTAGTCCTGTACCTCAGTTATTTACAGATTGCTTCTTCTGGGCAAGGCTGGGTAAGGCTTGGGCTACTTTTGCTGATGGTTCTAGAATTTAACAAAGCACTAAACAGTGAGTCAACGAATTTGGGGTTTTAGCTCTGGCTTTGCGTCTGTCCTACCACGTGACTTCAGAAAAGCAGTCCAAACCTCCAGGCATGATTTGCCTCATCAATTAAAGGAGAGGGTTAGTCTGGCTAGATTAGTGGTTCTTCCCCTTTAGGGAAAAATGAAAATGAAATGTATGGACCTCTTCCCAGGCAAATGCACATGTGCCCATAAATGCAAAACGCCACTTAAAATTTTTAGACCGCATAAAGAGTAATACAACAATAACAAGCAGTAATAACAGCTGGTATCTATAGAGTGTCAACTATATGCCGGGCACTGTGCAAAGCACTTTACACGCATTTTCTTATTTAACCCTTGCAACAGTCCTATGAAGTCATCAGGCCCAATTCCTAGATGAGACCCTCATGGCAGAGATGGGAAGGAATTGATCTCAGGTCGCCTGCTAGTAAGTAGCAGAAAGGAATTTGAGGCAATCGACACTGTTCTGAAGCCGATAAATGGTCTCCTGGGTGGGTATGACCCTGAGTAAGGAGTGGACCCTCTTCTAGCTGACATTTCAACTTCCTGGAGCTCTGGAGCCTCAGGGCTCACAAGGTTCTCACGAGTCCTAGGAATCACATGCTGGGGAAATGACCATGGGTTCCCAAAGCGCTCATGCATCCGAGGTGGTCACAAAGGTAGACTTTAAGGGAAATTTGGGGTTCTGACTCAGAAGAGCCAGCCACTCCTGTCCTTTGTGTCTGTCTTAAAAATGAAAAACTTGCTCGTAGTATCTAACCAGGGGCAGCCTCCTTTCAAGGCCAGGGAGGCACCCACCAGGGTTGGGCAGGTCAATAATGTGACGAGATAAAGGGCAGTTTCTTAATGAAAACCACTCTGCCTCCTGCCAGCAAAGGAGTTTTCTCAGCGCATTTCAAGTCGGCTCACACCTCTTCCCAGATCAGTGTCTTTTCATAAATGCACCAGGAGATCTTTGAACCACTAATGCTTCAGGGGCTGTTTAGGTTTGGAGTCAAACTGTTTAATATAACTCTCCTCCAAGTCTGGCTCTATTGAAAGGTCTCAGGAAACAGGGTGGGGGGATGTATAAAAACCAGAACCGCCATGGCCAAGTGCCGTCCCCCACCTTGGCCGCCTGTTTATACAAGCAAATTGGACCAGGCTGATTACTTTCAGGAGGGGAACGGGGGAATGGCATGACACGTGGGTCATGGTGGGGAGCTGAGTGAAAAGGAATCAGATTAAAGGTGCCTTTTGATTGGAATGGGGCAAGTCATTTGCTTAGGAAGGCGGGGTGGGCATGGACTGGCTTCATCAACAGATGAAGTCACCAAGAGACTAAGCTCTACACTAAAAACTGCATTGTGCCAGGGACGCATGGGCCAGACTTCCATGGTCCTGGAAAAGCGAGAGCCATTTAATTCACAACGCGTCTAAACACTGATGCTGAAGGGTCTTTTATAAGAAGGTGGATGGTGGCGAGCATCCAGGGGACGGGGCACCAAAGGGCACTCTTTCTTTTACCTACCGCCGCTCCACACCTGCTTTCTCAGAGCCTTTGGTGAGAATGGTGGGGAAGTAATAATAGTTGGCCTTTCCCTGATGCCCCTCCCCCCACTTGTGGGCACTGTGTTATGTCTTTACCTCATCTAAACCCCACAGCAATCCTCTGAGGTGGATCCTCCACTGTGATTCACCCCACTTCCCGATGTGGAAACTGGACCTCGGGGCAGATGAGCAACTTGACCAATGTCACATCCATCTGGGCTGGGAACCCTAATGAGCTCTTCCTCTACCCTCCAAACTACATCTACCCATGTGAATGTGGCCCACCATCATCTGACGTGTAGCTCATTTGCTCCGGGAGCTCTGGGATTGACTTAGTGGTTATTTCATGTACCCCTTCGTTTAGACTCCAAGCCCCCCGAGGGCAGGGACCTGTGGTCCTTACATTGTATCTCCCTCCACAGTGCCTGCTGCAGTAGAGACCTGGTTCCCGCCCTTTGTTCTTGAAAAGTTCATTCAAACATAGCGCTAGGGTTTGGTGGTTTGGGTTTGGTTTTTTTTTTTCTCAACTAACTACAATATTAATACAAACTCACTGCATAAAATACTGCTTTGGGTTCCAAAATGATACAAAGATAAAAGGAAGAAGCCACCAGAGGTAACAGTCATTAACATTTGGTGCATAGCCTTCTCCTCTCTTCCTTATGTGCATTTACATGGCAAGATATACTGCAAATGGGAGTGTGCTGTGTGTTGTATGTTGTTTTAGAGACTGATTTTTTTTTTTACAACAATAATATTCCGTGGACACCTTGCCACGTCAATAGCCATAGGTCTTCAGCAGTTTGTATGTCATAATCTAGCACGTGTTCCCTTGGGTGTTGGGTCAGAATTCACTAGTGCACAGTTGATGGACCTGGGTGGTACCTGGCGTTTGCTTGTCGATACAAGGAAGTAGCAAACACGCCCTCACTCACCAGTCTGTGCACCTCTTTCAGTCCCTGTTCTTGGAGTCCTCACACTCCCAGCAGTTGCTTGGACTTCAGTTCTCCTAGAAATGGCAAAGCATACATGCTGTTTCAGGAGGCCTCGGACTTTATGCAGTTCAGCTTTTAATGTCAAAGTCAGGCCATTTCCCTGAGAGCAGAAGGAAGTCACAGTGCCCATTCCTGACTCAGGACATCCTGGTGGTCTCTCCTGTGAGCAGTCTCTCCCTAGAGTCACCCCAACCTGGGGCCCTGAGACCTTTCCATAAATGCCCTGGATGTGGAGCTGCCGTGGACAGCCATAAACCCGGGTCAGGGGTTAATGAATGCCAGCAAGAGCCTGGGGAGGGGAGGTAGGCTGGGGGTTTGGGTGTGTGAGGAATGGGCCACTTCTCTTATAAGTCCACGGCTCAAGTGTGTCCTAGGGAATCACAGGTGGCTGTAGCGATGCAAGGACCAAGCTAGGTAAGAAGGTGACGCTGCGGGAGGGTTGGGAGTGGTAGTGAGAGTTAATACAAAGCTTGGGCCCCAGGAGCCCTATTTATTATTTCTCATCAGCCAAATGAAGACAATTTTCAGATTACATTTTTTGATGAAACTGTCGCCATGGTGATGGAATTGGAAATTGTTTTTCTGACAACTTTGCCATTAAGCCATTTGTTGGATTATTTGCATACGTGACTCTAGGAGGCCCTGGAGCTGTCTTCCCTCTCTGGGAAGGAGGGGGCTAGTCTCAGCTGTCACTTGGATTCTTCACCTTAGAAAGGGTCAGGCTTCCTGGATGCCCAGGCTCTACCAGGTATGGAGCGAGGCTCCTGGATTCCCCACAGAAGGAAACGCGTGAGACCCAAGAACAAGAACAAGAACAGAGGCTTGACCATGTGCCCGGGGGGAAGGGCTGTGAGCCTCTCCGCTTCTGCTCTGCATGTGCCTGGTTTCACCCCTTGCGTATCACGTCTACAAAAGCCACCCCAGCGCCGAGATGGGGGGAAACACGTAGGAGGCTTGACCTCCGGAGCGAGCTGGAACTCGGGGGTCTAACTTGCCGCTTGCATTACTGCACTGGAGCCGTTTCTGAATTCATCCCTTTCCTTCCTTGAGGGATGGATTTCAAAATAATTTTTCAAACTCCTCTCTTACCTCTCCAGCTGATGCCAGACCCAGACCCAGAGAAGTGCCTTCTAAACTTCCTTCTCTGATTGTGGCCCAGCAAGAGAGAGGGTTCCATCCTGAAATGTTCCCCTTCAGTCAGGCCTTCCTCCGGAAAGCACTGGCCCCTTCATGAAGAACAGTGTCCTGATGAGAAATAGTCAATGTTGCAAGCTGTCCTCTAATTTGGTGAGATTGGAAATGTCTGGAGACTTCTAATCCTGTGGCCCTATGAGGATTCCATGCGCTAGGTAGGAATTGCTTGAAGATGCCTGTGTCTTGGGTGTCTCCTTTATTTTGTCTCTCTGTTCCCCCATCACTCTGCTACTCTTCTTTACAGAGGAGCAGAGGGATGGTTTATCCATGGTTGTCGTCAGTTTGCTGCTGGAGGATATGGTGCGTGCAACAGCTTGGGCAAGGCACAGAGCCCAGGCTGTTTGTGTCCTACTGCGTTCCCACCGACAAACACTGCTGCTCACCTCCCCACCCACATCTGAGAAACATGCGTGCTCTCCTAGTTCTGCGCTGTTGCTCTGGAAACAGGAGCCGCAGCACCTTCTGGAGCAGAATCATGGCCTAGTCCACCCAAAATGTCCAGGAAGAGGGAGAGGGTCTTGACCAATAGCTCTCTCCCTCCAGTGGAAAAGTTTATCTCTTGAAGTTCGAGAATGTGCATCTGCCCACACCTCACATTGGGGGGCAGTGTAGTTTATTAGAAGAGAACTCACACTGCTGCTTACTAGATGAGGCACAGACAGGGCTCCATGGCCTCGGGCCGTCATCCTACCTTGGAGCAGCCCCCCACCTCCCAGGGCAAATGGGCCATCGTGGAGCCCCCTGGTGCTAACTCCCCGCGCAGCATTCACACGCACTGCCATGCTCTCGGGATTCAGCTCCTGGATCAACTCCTTACCAGCTGGGTGATTGGCCGTGTTTCTCACCTTTCTGGTCCTCCACTGGTTGTTCATAAAAAGAAAATCATTAGACCTATCTCAGAGCTTGTTTTTGAGGATAAATACAATAGCATGCATGAGGTCCCTAACGCAGTATGTACCCAGGATCACATTCATCAACCTCAGGATATAAACGTTTTCACTGGGAAAGGGGTCTCTTACCATGCCTTCATCTGTGTCTCCGCTCCCTTCACCATCCTTTTCATATTCTCCCCAGCTGAAGAAATCTTTGCAAGAGGGAGGTTACTAATTCGGACTAATCAGGTAGGACCCCTAGTACACTTAGGATTCAGATCAGGGCTGTCCAACAACTTTCTGTGATGAGGGAACTGTTCATGATGGTAACCCCGGTTACATGCACTGGAGTGACGGATAGACCAGTCTTCTAATTTTAACTGGCTTAAATACAAGTAGCTAGTGGCTACCATACTGGACAGCAGAAGTCTAGACTTTTTTAAGCTAAAAGCCACGAATTAATGTCTTTATTCTTGATGCTGTGCTGATACAGTTCATCCCTAAAGCAAAAGTGGAATGTATCCTGTCTGCCAGGGTTCAAGAAACTGTCCATGAACTGCAGGGTGCAGCGTGGAACACATCAGTTATCACACCACAGTACTATCCCACTATTAATAAATTAAAAATCATGTTGTGCTGATTGAACCCCAGATTCTGCCAATGTCCACCCCTTAAATATTAAAGAAGATATGGAAGCACCTCTGAAGGATCATATAGGGGTCCTTGAAACTTGCTCTGGAAATCACTGACAAGTAATACCTGAAATCCAGTCTGGTTCTGACATTTGAAGATGTAGACTTGCAATGATAGAGACCTCGTGGCTTCAAAGGGGCGGCAACTTGCCTTAAGCTGCACAGCTAATTTTTGCAGAAAAAAATCCGAGTGCCAAGTCTGCCATTCCTCCTTCAGAACTGTTTGCCCATACCTTGTGCCTTCCTACAGGATTCTAACCTTGATGCTAGGTTCGTCCGTCTCCCCAGAAAATAATTATTTCCCAGAGAAAGGGTCCTGTCTCCTCCTCCGGCACTCTAGATGATAGATGTCAGCCATGGGAGAACCCACTGATTGTGCTGGTGCTGTGGGATGTGAGTAGAAACCTTGTGCAAAAACACTTTCCACAACCACTACCCTCTGTGGTTCTCTCCTCTAGCCCCTCTTCCCCTTGTGCACAGGTAGCAGTCCCTACACTTTCCAACCATGCTTCTTGAGGCGCTAACGGTGTTCTGAATAAGGGAAGGACCTCATTCCTTAACCCTCCTGGGAGGAGGCTCTGTGTTTAAGTTAAATTAATTTTGGCTGTTGTAACAAATGAATTCAGTATAATGTACAATGGCTTAAACTGATTGAGGTTTCTTTCTCTCTCATGTAAAGTCCAAAATGGATTTTTCTGATGGGCAGATGGCTTGCCTCCAAGTAATGACTGAGACCCAAGCTCCTTCTCGAGGCTCTGCCACTTTCAGCAGGAGGCTGCCTTGAATCGAGACCAGGCTTGTCTGCAGCAGAGGATCAATTCAGGGAGACTTGATAGGCCAGGTCAGTCTAGGCTCATATTGTTTCTTTGCACATCATCTTGGACAGAACTCAATCACATGACCATGCCTAACTGCAAAGAAGGTTGGGAAATGTAGTCTAGCTATGTGCTCTGCCACCCTGCTAAGCCAGCATTGGGCAAACTTTTTCTACAAAAGGCTGGATAATAAATATTTTAGGCTTTGCAGGACATACTGTCTCTGTTACAAATACTCACCGCTGCCATTGTAGTATAAAAGTAGCCACAGACAGTGTGTAGACAAATGGCATGACTGTGTTCCAGGATAACTTTATTATAAAAACAGGCAGTGGGCCAAATTTGGCTCAAGGACTCCAGTTTGCCAGCTTCTGTTCCAGATAGGGACAACACTTGTTCCCAAAAAAACCCAGAACAGGCACATTTCAGACTATTTGCAAAGAACCGAAAAAGAAGTGTGTGTTTTCTCTGAGTGCTGGAGGCAGCAAAAGAAAATGGATTAAAAGGAGTCAGAAATTTACTTAATTAATCCTTTATAAAAGAGAAATGGTTTTGATTGTGCTTCAAAGGGTGAAGAGGGAGTTTATCACAAATGTAGATTTCAGGATTCCACCCTCAATGCCTTTGGAGTGGGGCCCGGGAATCTGCCTTTTCGGGATGCTCCTCAGCTGTCTTTCGCAAATAGTAGAAGTGGTGGGTGATCACCACTTGTTAAACACTGCACAGCCTTTCGTTTTTCTGGCTCTCGTGGATGTAACCAGGCATGAACCTTTGGAGTCCCTGGGAAAGAACACAAACCCACTTGTCTCGGTAGGCTTAAGTTTTCTTTCCCCTCCAAGGAAGCTATCAGGATTCAAGGGCATGGGAGTGACCTTTAGGTCTTTCTAGTTTAAGTGAATAAATTAGTAGATTAATTAGTAACCAATCACGTATGTATGGCACAGCCCACAACTGGTTGTGAAGCAGGGAGTAGGGAGTCAAGACTTCCAACCAGACTCGGACTGCAGGCAGTTCACTTCCCGGAGGCGCTCCACCCCTTACTTTCCTCCCCTGCAAAGTGTCGACCCCCACATCTGAGGAGGGACAGTGTTTGCACTGCCAAGAGAGATTCACAGTCTTGGGGAATGAGCCGACCCAGCTGGACAATGGTGATTTCTAAAGCCAAGTCACTGCCCTTCCTCTCCCCACTGTGGCTTAAGAGTTCTCCCTCTGCAGGGGGTGACTTAGCCCTGGCCACTCACTTCCCCTCCTGTCACCCAGCAGCCCAGAGCAGGACAGGCAAATTGGCCTAGGAGAGTCAGGCGTGGTGGGCAGCAAAGCCAGTGCTAATGGGCACCCAGTGGGGAGGCAAAAATGGGTTCCGGTGACCTTGAGAACGTCACCACAGGGATTCCCATATGCCAGCCCGTGTGTCCGTGTTCCGAAGATGTAGCGGGAATATAAGGAAAAAGAAGCCTGCGTGGAGCCCCCTCCTGTCCCTAAAATTAGCCAGTCGCCTACCATCAGACTTGCTGGGGATGTTTTCAGTTCCCTCAGCAAGAGGCTGCAAAGCATGGAAGAGGGACGAGCAAATCAATAAGTGTTTCCTCAGTTCACCACCCAGCTCAGGTACGAGAGGGGAGAGATACATGAGGCTAAGATTTCTTTTCCTAGTAGAGGATGGCAGGCCTGTGCTCGGATCTGACTCCTGGGCATAGCAGTTGGCCCTCCACTGCAGTTTCTCCCAATCCCTCCTGGAGGGGGCCAGGCAGCCCCCTCACCTGTCTGTCTATGAACCAGGGTTGCCAAAGCCAAACCCTCTCCTTCAGCTCAGCGGCTTGGCAGTGCCCTGAGCTCAGGATGGTGCTCTGGTGTCTCCCTGGAAAAGGCAGCTTTTATTCTTATTTAAGTGTGCTTGCCAGAGGCCCTCTGAGGAGTCTGGTAAAATGTATACAATCAGAAAATGCAAGGAAAGAGTTCCTCCCGCTGATTTACGCCCCTGATGCAGACAGGGGGACAGGGGATGGTCCAACAGCTTTAGTGTGCACAGGAATCACCTGGGGAGCTTGTAAAAATGTGGGTGAAGGGGCACCCCCACCCCCTGCCTCAGAATTTTGGGGTGGAGCCTGGGAACTTGCATGTACACAAGCTTCCCAGATGATCCTAACGCAGATGGTATAAATGGTGCAGGTAATGCTGGGACAAGTGGTATGACTAGGAAGCAGGCAGGGTCCTGGCGGTAGGAGGGAGTTCTGTTTTGTTTTGGAATTGTAGTTTTGGAGTTTGAAGATTTCTGGGTAGAACTGAAATCTAGCAGTCTAATCAGTTCGCATTCCTAAAGGACTTCCTTTTATCCAGCTAGACCCCTTCCTCCCACTTAAGCCCATGTTCCTTTCTGTGATTCTCAGTGGCCCTGAATTCTCTCTCTTCCTCATGACAGCAAATAAGGCAAATAAAAGTTTGGAGCCTCTTGACACTAAGCCAGTCCTTAGGCTTTTTTATTTTTCTGATAGACAACTTTCCTTTAGGACTTCCTCAAAGGACTGGTTATCCTTGCCGTCTTGGTCACCCTTCCTAGAGCTTCCTCTGCAGCACACACCTTTGAGGTCGTCCGTTTCCACAGGAAACTTGGCCGTGGGCTCTGCAGAAGCTCAGGGAAGCATTTGCTGACTTGGAGGAGCCGGCTGCAGACAGCACGCATCGGGCCTGCCCTTCCCAGTCCTGCCGCAAGCAAGAGCTGGCACATGTGCTACCTATGGGGCCTCCTGCGTTCCCGGGTCTGTTGCCTGTTCTTTGCCATCACTCTTCTGAGCTCATTTCTTGGCATGACTGTATTAGGGACCCCCAGTGCCTGGTGTGAGCTGGGTCATTAAGGAAGGGGCAGAAGGCAGTGTCCCGGAAGAGCCCAGCATGCAGGCCGGGCAAGGAAGTCACAGTGTTGAAATCACCGAGGATGCACGCAGTGGCCTGATCTACCTCAACGTAGAAACGCGGCAAATTCAGGCCTGACTGTGTCAGGCACAAACCAGCCTGACCTTTCCAGGGCAGATTTATACAAACCGCAGATTCGTAGTGACGTTTAAAGGCAGATGCAGGACAAATGTCCCGGAGGCAGCCAGTTTGCTGGAACGTTTAAAGCAGGTGCCATGAAGCACACTTGAGTGAGGCAGCGGTAATTTACATCCCCAGCGTGTGGGTGCTGACAGACGGAGCTGGGTCCAAGCCCCATCCTAGCCGTGACCTCAGGTCACATAACTCTGCCCAGGCCTTAGTAACCATGTGTGGGAAAATGACGCTAGCAACAATAAATAACGTTTATGGAGCATTTACTGTGTTCCTGCCATTATGGTAAGTGCTTTATATAACTTTGTAATTAAAAAGGCATGCCAACCCTTTGAAGTATATACTGTTATTGGTCCCATTTCACAGATGAAAAAACTGAGGTGCCAGGAAGTGCAGAATCTGTGTGACTATTAACATGCTCTTAACACTGTGCTAACATTTTATTGTGAGGATTGAATGAAATGTGTATTTACATGTATTATGTATGTTTAATGGAAGGGCCCTTCCCAAATGAAGTGATTTCTCAGTTTAGAGGAATAGATGCACTTAATGAAAAACAATATTAGTTACGTTTCACTAAATTTCCACATTATGTGGCCTCTCCTAGGAAGACTTCCTGGATCCATAAAATTCATCCCTCCCATAATCAGCATGATTCCTTAGTTGCTAGTATTTCTCCCATTACGTGAGTCTTGATTTTTGCAGTAGAACTGGGTTTTTTCATTGAATTATTTTTTATATTAAGGGATAATTGACAGATAACACTGTATTAATGTCGGGTGTACATCACAATGGCTCGGTGTCTGTACATATTGCAGTACAAACGTTGCATTTCTGCGCGCATCTGTTTCCGTGTCCCAGTATTTATTGCTCGGGTCCTCCAGGACGCAATCTGGAGCCCACGGTTGCGACTGGCTGCTTTTTCTTACTCACTGCTTAACAGGAGACCTGGGATTTGCCTTTCAGTCCAAGAACTAGAAAGTTGAATCATGACCGCGGGACATCGCCTACTCCAAACCTTGTGAAAACCATTGCTGATTTGCCCACTTCCCTGGTTCGCTGCCGGAGGGTCACTGGCCCTTGTGAGGCAGAGAAAGGGCAATTGGCCACGAGGGAGGAAAGGAAAAAGGCAGATGACAGGGGAAGAGCAAGGGAGGGAGAAAGCAAAGAGGGTAGAAGTGTAGTATTTTTAAACTGGAAGATTCTTAGAAAGGACCTATTACAATGTTTTGTTTTATCAATGAGGTAAGAGAGTTCTGATTACACAGCTACAGACTGTGCATCACTTTTGGACGGTCGTGGCAGAGACTTTGCCCCTGCCTGTCCATGCAGGTGTGCAGGTTGCCAAACTCTGGGTTTTGGAACCCCTTTGCTAACTGGCTTCCGGAACTTGGAATCCCAGCCTCCCTAGGCAGAGGCCCCCACAGCCATTGGACACATGCCTCCAGGAGCTCTCCAGCTGGGTTGGGGGTCACCACGACCCCACCCTGAGCCGGCCTGAGCCTCTCAGAGCCGAGGATAAGAATGGCCGGCGGGCAGTGACGATCACCACAATATACAGAAAATCCACACAGCCCCAAAGATCGGCTTGTCTAGGGTGCTGCTGTTTGCATTCGCTTCCTTGGTTTGCAGGCCATGTTTGTATGGATGTGTAGCCCTCCTCAGTGACCAGGTTTCGCTTTTGCCCTCCTGGAAATTTGTTCTGTAGCCTACAGTCATCGCAGCCTCTGAGGATGCTTCGTACCCCTCCTGTACACACGCTACCCCTTCTCCTCCCTGTTCCTCTTCCTTCCCTGGAGCCCCGTGGGGAGCACCGCTCCCCAGTTCAGAGCAACAAGGACAGCATGTGCTCCATGGGAGGGAAGCTAGGGTGACATCAGTCTCGGCCTGTCCTTTCTGTTCATCTGCCCTAGACTGCAGGCAAAGGACAGCCCTGACCATTCCTGTCCTTTCTGCCATGTCACCATGCTCTCCCCGACCCATACTTCACATTTATACTGACTTTCCCTTTCATGCGCTTAGAAAATTCACTAGATATCATTAGAGGGAAAGGAGGGAGGGAGGCGGGAGGGAGGGAATGTGAACATGTATAATGGCAGGGGACACTTCCAGATAAAGTTATCTTGAACTAGAGGCCCGATGCACAAAATTCATGCAAAAGTAGGCCTTCACAGCCCCGGCTGCCTCGGCCCTCGTAACCATGGCTTCGTTCAGAAGGTCGTCTGGAAGGTCATCTAGTCGGTCATTCGGTCGATTTGCATATTATGCTTTTATTATTATAGATTACTCACTCCTTGTGTATGATGTCATAAAGAGTATAGTCAGTCCACAAGTCTGTCGTAAAGCTTTGGGACATTAAAAGTGAAAGAATAACCTTCCTCCCTCCCTCTCTTCCTCCCTTCCTTCCTCTTTTCCTTTTCTTCCCTTCCCTTCCTTTTTGTCAGACACTTCTAGCTTCCTAACTACCTTCCTCAACAAAACATTCTCTGGGCTCCCAGCCCCATTGGAGGCAGGCCTTGGGGTTTAGTGTGGCATTTTGTAAAACTTTCACTCCTTTTCCTCATCTACCCAAGGCGAAAACCAGCACAGGCTGGGCCTACAGCGGGAACAAGCCAGACGAGCTAGAGCTCCTCTGCTCACGGAGCTGCCATCTAGGGGCAGCGTGGAAGCAAATATAGGGTGTCCCGAAAACATGTACACACACTTTAACAGCTGATAACTCACTTAATTTTCACTCCTTTCCAGGTCTCACGGACTTAAAATAATAGATGAAACTAGACTAAGCTTTGGACAAAGAAAATTTATCCTAAACTGCCACTAGACTTTTTTTTTATGGGATACATAAAAGATAAAGTTTGCGGCACAAAACCCGCAACCGTCGACAAATTAAGGGCACACAAACACTGAATGGAATGATTCTTGATGTTTGCGATTCTATTGTTTTCCATCATCAGCAGTGCCTGGTCCAGAGTTGTCATCAGTTTGAAAACAGGCATTGACAAAAAAATTATTCATTTCTGTAGGTTCTTTTAAAATTTGAAAATGAACTGTATGATAATAAACACTGACTTTATAAGCATTCAAAACGTGTATACAATTTTTTAGGGACACCCTGTGTATCCATGAGCTGCTTTGGGATAAATGGCATGAGAAAACAGAGGAGCTAAGAGGTGAGCGATTTCATAGTTGGGGGTACAGGAACGAGACAGGAGTGGACATTTGGGCAGAGACCTGAGCAAGTAGGAGAAACCAGCCTTGCTCAAAAAATATTTGACAACTGCCCTAGCCGGTTTCGCTCAGTGGTTAAAGTGTCAGCTCGCGGACCCAAGGGTCTCAGGTTCGATTCCCACTCAGGACACAAGCTGCAGTTGCAGGCTCGATCCCCGGCCTCCATGGGGGCACATGCAGGAGGCAACCAATCAGTGTGTGTGTCTCTCTCACATTAATGTTTCTCCCTCTCTCTTTCTCTCTCCCCCTCCTCCCTCCCTTTTACTCTCTCTAAAAAAAAATGGAAAAAGTATCCTCAGGTGAGGATTTTGTATATATAGGGTGTCCCAAAATTCACGCAAGATTTGCCACTCAATTCAATTGCAAATCTTGCGTGAATTTTGGGACACCCTATATATACATTTGACAACCCAGGAGCTGCGTTGGGTCCTGGATGCCCTGGGCTACCTAGTATTTAGCCAGGTTTTCATTCCAGGTGAGTCTCCACCTCGGGCCGGGTTAAGGAGGAGAGGTCAAGCAGCTGTTGAATTGGGTAACCCAATCTGGGACAGTCGGCCCTTCATAAGCATCCAGGTAGCCCTTTGAAAAGTGAAACCTGTGGTCAGGTCTTCCAGAGCAGAGGGATCCAGTTTCAGTTTTAATTATGGAACCAAAGAGATGTCTCTGCCTCTGTCCCGTGTTGCTCAAATTCAGCTTCCCCGAGAGAGGGTTTCCTGTCTCACCTCCGGGCCCTCAAATTCAGCTTCCCTGAGAGAGGGTTTCCTGCCTCAGATCCTCAGGGCCCTGTATGCTTACCTCATGCAGATGCTGGCTGCTCTGATCCTGCTGAAATGGTAGGATGGAAGCAGACGCCCAGATGTTGTGTGCGAGTGGGTGATGAAAAGCATGTGGGGAGTGAGGACCGGTTGCCGGGGTTGTTAGAGTTCAGAACTGTGGGCTGCAGCTCCAATTATGACATCACAGATGGATGGGACAACTGGTGAGTCCAGGAGCATGAATGTGTCTTTTCCTCCCCTTAGCTCCCCTTAGTTCCCATGTGTCTGGCAAAACCTCATTATCCATGAGGCAGAACAATGCAGTGGGAAGATAGCCAGTGCCAGCAAAGACCCCCTGCTAGTAACACATTTTCGGCACTTGCCACATGCCAAACACCGAGTTAAGCAGTTGGCATGCACTGGTTTGCTTAAACCTCTCAATAGGTCATAGTACTAGTCCCATTTTGCAGATGCAGAAAGTGAGACTCAGAGGTTAGACAACTTGCCCAAGGTCATTCGGGTAGTAGGCAATGGCCAGGACTTATCCCGGGTCTGACTTGAGAGTCTGTATTCTTCACATGTCACTGCCTCTCTGTGCAGGCGCTGGAATTGCCATCGTAAGATAAATGGAAAGAGGTGACCTGCCTTCCTAAAGGCATTTTCTGAAGTGATTTCCAAAGATATGCTATGTGGGCAACGTTCCAGAATTAGCTCAGTTGTTAGCTGTTTAATGGATGAGTAAGTGTGGTTGGCGTCGGGGTGGAACACGGTGAGAGGGACACATGGGTGGGGAAGGATTTCCGAGGCTGAATCTTTTCTTTATTGGACTCCCAGTAAATGTTAACAAGGCCCTTAATGAAATCCCAGTGCTTAGCAGAGCCTCCATGTTTACAAGTCAGCAGCTCTGGGCGGAGGAAGGGAGCCGGGAGCCCTGGCACTGAGCTCAGTCCTGCTGACCTTCAACCATCCAGGTAAGCCAGGCAGGCAAGAATAGCCCCATCCTCCGAGTAGGACACACATGCCAGACACGGTGGCTGTGAGTCCTGACACCCACCCAGGCTGCCCCAGCTCCTTAGGGGTGTGTCCTTCCGAGGATATGTCTCCAGGCCGTGGCTGCCAGTCAGCGAGATAGATCCTTGAGAGAAGTACTCAGCTACAGTGGTCACAGGCCCTCAGAGCATTGTGTCATTTTTCTTGGAAATATTACAAATCAGATACTTATAATGAATGTTTTGATGATCATCAAAATCCTGTCTCATTTCCCATTCTAGAATTTGCCCTTTCCCACACCCAAAAAATGGCTTCCACCAACCAATGAAGAGTGATTCTTGCTAGTATTAACTATTTAGTGGGTAATAAATAATATTTATGACATATCAAGGTTTAAAGACTAAAAAATGAAAATAAAACTGGTTCCTATCTTCTAACACTCATCTTTCCTTTTTTTTTTTTTAAAGAAAAGAACATTCCCCTGCCCTTGAAGTCCTCTAAGTAGAGTGAGAAATGAAATTTTTTAAAATACATTTTTGTTGATTTCAGAGAGGAAGGAAGAGGGAACGAGAGATTAATGATGAGAGAGAAACATTGATTGGCTGCCTCTTGCACACCCCACACTGGGGATTGAGTCTGCAACCTGGGCATGAGCCCTGACCAGGAATTAAACCATGACCTCTTGGTTCACTGGTTGGACGCTCAACCATTGAGCCATGCCGGCTGGGTGAGAAATAAAATTTTTATCAAAGTGGGCAGTGGTATACATTAGGCTTCCCCAGGATTGTAGTCTTTTATTTCCAAAACATACTTTTTTTAAAAATCCGCTTTTCTAATGTCAAAAGCAGCTGTGGCCCATTTGCTAGCAGCAGCACCAGGTCCATAAGTACAGATTTTAGGGTGTGCAAACCCCGAGCTCTGACAGAGTGGGCCCCTCCCCCCAGGCAGCGGCTGTCTTGTGAGTGTGCTGGACAGAGCATTCTGCAGCCTGGTGCCCTTGGGTGTCTACAAGGTGTCCCAAATGTCTGGCCTCGTTCTTCGCACAGCTCCCTTCTCCATAAATCACCATCCACCCCATCGTTGCCGAGCGTCAGAGGGAAGCCATCCTGTCATAGTGGCTGTCCCCTGGCCTGGAAGGTGATGAACCAGAGGCTTAGTAGCTCCACCTGTTACCAGGCGTGTGATCCTGGAACCCACAGGCACTGGAGACTTAACTGAGGTCACCTCGCCAAGTAAAATTGTGTCTTAGTTCTGGGTCTTCTGCAAACCAGAGAGAGGGCACGTGGATTCAGACACCCATAAAATGTCACGCTTCACAAAAGCTTGCAAGAGGCGTTTTGGAACTAAACTGAGGAGTGCCGTTTCTGAAGGCTGGAGCCTGGACCAGGCTGGGATGCAGAGGTGGTGCCGGGTCCCAGAGCAGAGCCCCCGCCCGGAGCTGAGCAGGTTTGGTTACAGCTCTAGACTACGTGGACTTAGCGTCCTCGGCGAGCTTAGCTTCCCTGAGCCCTGGTTCTTTTTCTGGAGAGAATGAGACCACAGTTCTCATCTCACCAGGTTAGTGGGAGAACCAGACGACACAGTGCATGTGAAGGAGCTTCCTAAACTGTAAAGCGCTCTAACGATAAAGGCACTAAATTTGAACGGGTATCAGTCCCGGTCCACGAATTCAGTTCTACAAACTCAGGTATGAATTTTCTTCCACATCATTTTTGTCACCTTAATTTCAACTTCAAGCCCAATATAGGGTTACCAGATTTAGCAAATAAAAACACAGCACATATAAATAAATAAATAGTGCATAATTTTTTAAAAAAACACACAGCACACCCACTACAGGCCATTCTATATTGTGTCTGGCAGCCTTAGCTCTACCCCTGCAGGCCATCAGGTCACTATGCTAGGAATTGCTGGGGTTCCACCGTCAGTCTGGACCACAGTGCTAGGGACCCGTGCATTCTCAAGGTAAGGCGGAAACCAAGCAAGTTGCCTCTGGGATGGCCCTGTTCCCTCCATATGGCATCCTTAGGGCTAGCAGTTCTCTGTGGTCACACTGGGGACCTGAGAATTTTTTTTACAGAATTATCTCTGGTCTTGTATTTTCCTAGATATACCACACAGCCCTTGCTTTTGGGGGTCTTGCTCAGGCAAGAGTCGTGAGATTATGTCCCATTTGTCTAAGCACCCAATAATCCCAGTCTCTCTCTCTCTCTCTCTCTCTCTCTCTCTCTCTCTCTGTCTCTCTCTCATTCTCCCCCTACCTCTGCCCCAAGCCCGGGATATTTCTTTCTATTCTAGGAGCAAGCCTCTCTCTATCTAACTGCTTTCTGCAGTTTACTCTGCTTCTCCCTCCAATTCCTCTCTGTCCTCCTTCCTCCTCCATAAACCCTACTGATTCAACTCCGGACATCAGTTTTGGAATATGAAAGCCAGGGAGCATCTTTCAAGTGACTGTTCTCTCTGCAATGGACCTACCATCTTTGAGGCAACACGGGCAAGGCTGATCGGCCACTTGGTTGAGGAGAAAATAGATGAAAAATAAATACAAATTAATAGTTCAAAATAAGTGCCAGCCAGAATTTAAATGATGCTCATGTAGCATGTATTTAATTGCACCCTATGTTGTGATTTCTTCACTGGTCTTCTCCTCTATAATTTGGGGAGGGGTGGGCGCCATGCTTTATCCTGTCTGCTGTCTGACCTGAAGGAGGGGCTCAGTGGATGTTGGTGGAACTTGTTCTGGTGGCTTCAAGCTACTTAGTGTGATGTTGGGATGTGGGATCTGTCAGCTGCAGGGCTCACCGACCTACCTTTCCGGAAAGTGGCTGCTCCTGATGACAGGAGCAGAGCAGATAAGATGCCACGGGTCACTGTTGGTCTGTTCCTCTTCAGCGTGGAGAGCTGCGTGGGCTTGAGGAGCCTGCACAGGAAGGAGCTGGGGCCATGCAGAGATCTTGCCTTTGACAAGAAGGGAGGAGTGTTTGCAGCAGACTCCCTGTGTGACATTTGGCATCATTTCCAGCTAATGATATCTTTCCGAGAGCCTTGCCGACATCGACAGCCGACTCAACCCAGTTATGGTCACCCAGAGACATGGCTGCCGGGATCTGGAAAGTGAATTAGTGGGTCTCCATAGCTGTGTGTGTGTGGTGGGGGTGAGGGGGGGAGGGGGGGAGTGCCTGGATATAAAGTGGGCGTTTTAAGAGGAGGGAGATGGTGTTCAGGTTTGCTGCCTTTTGAAGGTCTTCCGTATTTGCTTTGTGTTCCAAGGTCATCTCTCTTCTAATTTACCTTTTCTGGTTTCTTCTAAAAAGAGCAGTAATTTCTTACTGAAATGTTACCTAGGGTGCGGAAAGGTCAGACTGCCTTTGCTCAAATCCCAGCTCATCCACTCATATCCGTGTGGCCTCAGACAAGTGAGCTCATCTCTGAACGTTGGCTTCCTCGTCTGAGAAATGCAAATAGCAACACACATGCACGTGTCTGCCATGAGCGGGTGCGAGGGCCCGGTGAGAAAGTGTGTCAGAGCACCCCCTGCAGCACCTGGCCCGTAATGAGAGCGAGGCAAATGTCTGCTGTAATTGCTTTTAGAATACTTTTTCTGTGAAAAATGGAAGGGCGGACGATTTCTCCTTTTACAAAGGCAGTGGCAAGACCTAGAGAGGCCAGTGGTTTGTCCAGACCTGCAAGGGAAGCCAGTAGCTGAGCTGGGAGCCCCACTTCCTCCATAAAAAGGTGGACCTGGCCAGGACCACAGGCCCTGGGTTCTCCCGGCTTCTTCCAAGGCCAGCTCTGGCTACCAGTACAGCCTCTTCTCCAGCCCCCGTGCTCCTCTGTGTGGCCAGGGAAGTCAGGCCCCATTCTCTGTGTGTTCCTCCTTATCGTGGGACCTTGCCCAGCCTCCCAGCTCCGTGGCCACAGACTGTGTGGTGACCCAGAAATGAGTGGCATGAGAATCACTTGCCTTGTTTCATAGGAGTCTAGAGATCCCCTTCTCCACAGAACCGAGGGTGTTTCCTAACTCACATCTTGGCAGAGATGATTCCTTTCCGTCACAAAGAGTTGGCCTTGATTTTGGATTT
The DNA here is from genome assembly GCF_000412655.1 of Myotis brandtii. Classification (NCBI taxonomy): domain Eukaryota; kingdom Metazoa; phylum Chordata; class Mammalia; order Chiroptera; family Vespertilionidae; genus Myotis; species Myotis brandtii. The sequence goes on along the minus strand of NW_005362269.1, from coordinate 14,711,270 downwards.
TAATCTCTGTGGACTTCACCCAGGAGAAGGGTCAAGCCATCTTCACGTCACCAAGAACCATCTAGAGCTGAGAGTATATGCCCCACATCGTGGCAGGACGACTGCTGTCTACCCACCGACACCAAAGGAAAGTGGCCAGATCCCCTGGAGCAGGCTCCACGAAGAACCCCGGCTGTCTGGCTGTCTGGCTGGCTGGCTGGCTGGCGAGGAGGTCACTGTTGGCTGTGCCATTTAGGCAGCAGAGAAAAGGGAGATTAGCAGGAAAGAGTAACGTCCAAATTAACACCCAGAGAAGACTTCCTTGGCTCTGAGTGTTCCAGCAGAAGTGATGGGGAACCTGAGACTACTAAAGTGTGGGCCTGTATACATGTGTATGTGCGTGCCTGTGTATAGGTACACAGGTGTGAGTTCACCACATAAGTGCACTGAGAAGAGGACATCTTCAGCTCTGATGAATCCTGGAAAGAAAAGCTGTTGAGAGGAACTTTCCACTTTGAGAAAGTCAGGATAAAATGGTCACAGAGCAAGTCGATACATATGCAGTTGAATCAGACAGGCTGCAGTGGATGTAGGCAAACATTCCCAGACTGTGCACCCCAAAATACATACTTTCAAGAGTATACACACATGCACAGGTGTAGTGCAAACACACTTACACACCTTTCCAGAGACTCCTAGACCCTCTCTGCCTAAGCTCACTTTAAAGTCTGTTATTTCTGGATCACAGAATGTGTAGAATGAGGTTGGCGCCAGAGGGGTCACCTAACGTCCTGCCCTTTCATCCTTGATGCACAGGGCAGAGTCAGGGTGACAGAATAGGAAAATGTCCACAATTCTGAGGCCTGGTGGGTCTGAGGGTGGCAGTTGGGCAGTGGGGTGGGCAGAGCTGTGGGACAGAACAGGAGGGCTCTCTGACAGCCCAGGCCACTTCCTGGGAGCCCCACGTGCCTCCTCACACTCTGCCGGGGCCGGGGCGGGAGTGGGGGGGGATGGCTGTGACAGCTGAGGAGGCCAAAGGGATTGGCTTTACAGGCTTGTAAAAGGAATGTTTGGAGGAGGCACTTGGGATTCCTGGTAGAGCAATCTCTCTTTTAAGGACCTTTAGGCAGGAAAAAACAAATGGGGGTAAAGAGCTAGGTTTTCTCTCATTGGGTTTTCAAATCCTGTGTCTAATAGTAAACACCAGGCTGTCATCAGCTCTTCGTGCTTAGAGAGGTGTGTGTGTGTGTGTGTGTGTGTGTGTGTGTGTGTGTGTGTGTGTGAGAGAGAGAGAGAGAGAGAGAGAAAGAGGTGGGGGAGAGAGGGGGAGAGGGAGGAAGATGGGGGGAGGAGGGAGAGTCTTTAAAATTTAATTGGTCTGCAATGAAAGATTTAACTGTTTAAAAAACAAAACCCTCTTAGTCCCAGACCACAACTTATGTGCTAATGTGGGAGGTTGGGGGCTAGTGAAGAAAGAAGGAGGGAGGGGTAGGTTCCTAATGGGTCCAGTGGGGAATCTTGCTGTTAAGGGGTAGGGAACCAGCCATATGGACAATGGGATACAACTCAGACCTACTGAGCTCCCTAGCTGCTGTCCATCTCTATGGTGGAAGGCGATCTTTGCCTTCCTGATATTTTAGAGTATCCTGTACATGAAGGAGATGTTAGAGCATGCAGACTTGCTTTAAGGTTCTGCGTGCACCCCGCTGCAGAAAATGGCCTGGCTGGTGGATGGCTATGCTGTAAGGCCCTGAAAGAGAATGAAACAGCAGACGCCTTGGGGATCGGGCCTTGCCGTTTCATAGGGTGCTGTTTCTTCTCCCTCTACTCAGTCAGACTCTGAGCCCTAACCTCCCAGCCTGCTTCGTCCACCATGACACTCCTGGCCTACCCCCGTGCCTGGTACTGAGGAGAGGGCAGCAAACACATGTTGGATTTCCCATGAGCATTTTGGGGAAAGTACGGCACCTAAATTGCTATGGCCCTGATGACTTCTGTGTTCTGCCCTTTGGCTTTCACCTTGAGCACTGACGCAGGTTGGTTGCACTGTCTGCTGAGGCTTCGTTACAGCCACAAGGCAGAGCGCTTCCCAGACAGAAGCAGACCATGTCTGTCCTGCTCGCAGTTGGAGCTGCCATTCCAGAAAAGTGTCTGGCCCGTAGCAGTTACAATATTTTTTGGATGAATGAATGGGTGAATGTTACAGCTGTGTCTTTTCCTACATCCTGATGGTCTGGCTGGAGAATGAAACTGGGGACTTATACACTGGTGCTGTCATGAATGCCATTTGCAAATCCACCATATATGGCACTGAGTTGAGTTGAACTTAATGCATCTGTTCTTAATTCACCTTCACCGCTGGCCAGGTCATTGGGGAGATATTGGTGGTGTCGCTGCTGCTGCTGCTGCTTCTGCTGCTTACCATTCATTGAGAGCCCGCCATGTGCCAGGAACTCTCCTATGCAATTTACATGCATCGCCTCATTGAAGCCCCATAGCCATTCTGTGATGCAGTTATTCGATTTTTCTCTCAATTTCACAGAAACTGAAGCCCAGAGTGGATAGCCCACATGGCCAAAGCCCCTTGCTTAGGAAGGCCTGGGGACAGCATTTCAGGCCAGGGCTGTACAGCCTCCAAGCCCGTTCTCTGACCTCCAGCCAGGCTGAGCAACATCAGACTTGGCTTCGGAAGAGGGCCCAGAGGGGTCACTAAAAGCACCAGAAGAAAAACAAACGGCAGGGAGCCTATTAATGGTCGATCTCCAAAGCCTCGTGATGACCTTCTTCTCTCCAGAGGACAGTCTGAGCATCAGTGATTTACCGCAGCCCCCTGGCTAGAGAAGATGTCCAGGCATCTCCCCGTACCTGCGCCTCGGGGCTCCGAACCTAACCCAGCAGGGACTCCGAAGGGGCCATTCCTGTCCACTGCTGCTTCTCTCAGCCGCCCAGAGGATCAGCCCGTCTGATGGGGTGGGGGGTTGTCCAGGCAGGACATGGGCTTCCAGCCAAAAATCCTTTCAATTAATGGCCTGGGAGCAGCACCCACGGAGAAAATTAGAAACAGATAAGAGGAGAAGGGCCCTCGCGCTCTGAGCAGAGGAAAGGAGTGATTCTTGGATTATGCTGATGATTTACCAATGTTTTCCTAACGTGAGAATCGGTCAGCAGGGGCCTGAGTTTTTTACGAGGGAGGAACCTCTTCCAGACAGCTCTCTCCCCACCGCCCCGATGAATCCCACACCCCCCTTCTAGGGAGAACGTGGCCCTCTCCGGCGTGGCCGTGTCAGAGCCTGGTTAGCTGTTCTGTACTTATCAGCCGCAGCCCCAGCGTCAGTTCATGCTTGCAACATGAAGCCATTTCATATTTATTCTTGTTTTATCTGGCAAGGAGCCTTAAAAGAAAAAGGAGTCCCCTGCTGGTGCTGTTCAGCTCTTATATCTTTATCGTGTCTTGAATTGATTTGACAGAGCAATCACAGGCCATGGGTGAGACCAAATGCCTCTCTCAGCAACAGGCTGGGAGCATGATGGGCTGCTCACCTCCTGGGGCCGGTCCAGTCGCTTCCAGGTTCTGCCCCGGGGTATGTGCTGCCCTCACCCACTCTGGCCCACGCAGACCAGCTCCATAAGAAGAGTTTCCTTGTGGCAATTGTCTCAGAAAAGAGCAAGGGCATCTGGGGAGCCCTCCCCACAGAACATTCTAGAAGCTGAGTGGGGTCAGACTGCTCCAGAGGGTGTTGCAGACTTCTCCAAAGCCACTGTGACCTTCAGGAAAATTCGCCAAGTAACCTGGTCCATGGGAAGCTAAGGTTCACATTCTGCAAACCTCAGATAAGGCAGGAGGGTTTGAACCCAGAGGGGAGTGACAACTTGACACGATCTAGAAAACTGCATACGCCGTTTTCTGGGAAAGGGGCCTGTAGATTTTAGTCGCTAAGCAAAGGCATCTGGGACCCCAGTAAACTTAGCAACCTATGAACCACGGCAGCTTCCTACCAAGTATACATGCCCCACTGGAAGTCTGAGATGATTCTAACTCAGACAGAATTCTTATTTCACTAGCCATGTACTTATTTTTCATGTGGGTTAATATATAAGTAAATAATAGATCAAGTTTATGGTTTCACAGATATTGCAGATCAGGATGAGGTTAAACATTATTTGAGTAAATATAACAGTCAAATTAGTAGTGGATAAGGATAAAATAAGTAAATAGTGGTACAGGTTCTATGCATCTACGGCAAAATCCACTGATGGTGAACAGGGAAATACTTCGATCACAGAGGAAAACATGGGAGAATCCAGCCCCCGTCACCTCTTACCCCAGTGATTGCGACGTTTGTAAATTAGACCCTGATTCTAGTCTCATTCTGTGGCCTGCACACCATTGTCATTCTAGCACCCGCTCAGATCGTAAGGCCCTCCTGCTCTGGAGCACGATGGCTCCCTGTGACCATCACATTGTGCCCAAACTCCTCTAGCTGGGGTTTCAAGTCCAGCTTCCCCCTGGTGCTATCTCCACTGTTTCCTACTCTAGAAACTTCTTTTCACTGTCCTCCCCAAGTCCACAAATCCCATATTCACTCCCGCCTCTTTGCTTTTGCCAACCCTGTGCTTCTTAGTCCTCTCCTGAGCCCCCCACAACCTCACAGATCTACTGTTTGCCGTGTCTACTGGTGCCTCCCTTCTTGGGAATATTGGTGCCTTGCAATTCTTCGTGTCAGGAAAAAAAAAAAAGTGGGGGAGGACTTTGGGTTAACTTTTTTATTTGGCACCAGTCAGCCTAGACATAGAGCCATCGCCAGGAGTCTAAAACTTCCCTTTTGGCTTGTTGAAGTTATTGGGGAAATGGGTTAATTTGGGAGTATTCACTGAAAAACAAGTGAGATAAACTCCTGGGTTCCAGAAATGTTAACTCCTTGGTCCTCATCCCAGCTTAGGTTATCAAAACCAAAAATTGGTCATTTTTCACAGTTTATGAGGTTTATCTTTGGCCTGTCACGAGATGCTGACAGAAAAATGAAATTGGTCTGTTTCTAGTCGGTTTCACTTTCTCATTCCCACTCTATTGCAACAAGCTGAAATGGCCCATTGTAAACACTGGAGGAGAAAAAGCAGTAGAGACGTGAGCAGCGAATGTGCTGTACCTCTTAGAGCTATTTTGCATTGTTATCTCTCTTTTTATTGTTAAGGGCAAACTTGAAAGATGCTGGGGGGAGCTCCCCCTTATTCCAAGCAGAAGGTAAATATAAGTGATTTAGTAGGGGAGAGTGACCCTAACTTAATAAGTGGGGGTAGTTGGAGGACTTTATTTTCTCAGGATTAGGATGATGGAGAGGCACTAGATGTGAGAAAATTCTGCAAGTGTTGGCTGAGATTTCTTTCATTTCATGCCCATCAGACATTCATTAAAAATTAGCAAAGAGTGTGGGTAAACATGGAAGTGGTGGGAAGTGTGAGAAGTGCTGTGTATTTGCAGAAAAGCATGATGGGATTATTTCTGCCCTTCTGACCTATCACTAAGATGACAAAGTGATGGGCTTCGCACCAGGGCCCTGCTCAGTGTAGAATTCACTTAAAAAATGTGGTTTCTGAAACAACTCAAATAACAGATTAGCAGGAAAAGTTATTCAAGAGAGGCTTCAGAACTTCCAATAACGGGTATCTGGGAAAAAATAAATGACGATGAGAAAAATCATTTCTCAGTTGATCAGTATCCATCAGATGCCTATTGTCTGCTCAGCGTCTTGAGAACTGGCCGGGGTGTGTATTCCTTTTCGTGGCTACATTTGTATTAAGGTGATTCCTGACCATTCTCTAAGGCAGCCAGTGCTTGCCAGGCCTATAATATTCAATCTGCATTTTACGATTCAGCTTATGTCCAGAATTCTAACACCATAAAGCTTCCATAATTAGTTTTTTGTGTCATTGTTATTTTGGAGTCGTTGAACATTTTCTGTGATTCCACTATTGTTTTTCTCCTTGTAGAATTCTGAATTATAGACGTAAGTATAAGGGAAACTGAAAGAACTTTCCAATTCTGGAAAGGGTCATGTTAATAAGTTTTATAATTCTTTATGTTCTTAACTAATTTTTTAAGGCCAGGGCATACACGCATTTCAGAATTCCCAGCCATGCCCCAGCTGGCTGCTGGGTCAGCATTACAGCACCAGGGCTAGGGCACAGGCCCTGCAGGCAGACCCCCTGAACTTGAATTTGGGGGTCCCCACTGACTGACTCTGTCACCTTGGCTACCGGCTGAGCATCTTGTGCCTCAGTGTCCCCATGTGTGGAACTGAAGTGAATAATATTATATCTGCCCTGTCATGGTGGTGCAAGGATTAATGGGTTAATACATTGAATCATACACGCCTGGCCCAAACTCAGCTCTCCATGTGTGTTGACGGTGGCTCTTCTTACCTGCCAGGAAGCAGCAGTGTTACCAGTTTTTTCCATGTAGCAATCTGGAAATATCACCTAACTTCTTAGTAATGATCACAGCACCGATTAAACACTGATTTTTTTTTTTTTTTGCAAGTGATGGGGAATGCTTTACCCCCACTCCTACCCCCACTCCTCCTATTTCTGTAGAGGGGCAGCACCACCAAGGCCCCAAGAGGAGAAATAATGAGAGGCCTCAGGCTGCCTTCTACACTCCTTCCCTCACTCCCTCCTACTCTGAGCCTTAAGTGACAAGGGTTTTGAGTCAAGAGCACCACTGAGCCCAGCAGGTCTCCTTGGTATAGATCTGCCAGATGGGCATCCACTCTGTGCCTGCAGCCACGGGGCCGGCTCTTGGGGTGGAGCCAGGACTACCTTTGTGAGGCCTGTGGGTGCCTCCTCTGTCCTCACTCCTGGAGTCTGAGCGGCAATGATTCAGGTTAAACGGGCCTCCTCTGCATACCCACCACCACCAAGACCACCCTGCCAGGGCCATTGTCCAAAGTGCTGGGAGGCAGAGTGGGAAGTCCAGGGGTGGGTGGTGGCCACACACCTGAGTCACGTTCTTCAGAGGAGCTCTTCCAGCAATAAAGCCAGCGCTCTGGTCTCGTCCGCCTGGTTCTCATTGGTCTGGCACTTGGAAGGGACGGGTTTGTGATTCGTTTTCACCAAGCACCTCAAACACCCACACCAGGCTCTGTGTTCTTTCACTTGCTCCGACGGCCCTGTGAGATGCGGATTATTATTCATCAGATCCAAGAACCACACTAAGGAAGATGAAATCCGCAGCACAGGATAAAGAGCCAGGGACTGAGGGTCTGGGGTCCAAACCCAGGGCTGTCTGACCACAGAGCTTGGGGCCTGGAGGCTCTCATGCTTGGAAGTTCAGCCAGCACCCCCAGAAGGTTCATTAAACACGAGGTGCTGGCCCCCTCTCGGTTTCTGACTCAGTGGGCCTGGTGTGGGTCCCGGGAATTTGCATTTCTAACCAGTTCCCAGGTGATCTGGTCCTGCTCAGCTCCCTCAGGTGTGGAACTGAGGACACCGGTCATGCTGGGAACCTCCAGGGACTGCACTGCTGCAAAGTCCACCTCGCACTGTCCTGTCCAGTGGCTGTTTCTGAGTTCCTGCGTTCATGAGGGTGGTATCAAATTTTGGCTCAAAACATTCAAACTAGGAAAGTCAGCTTGTTTGAATCATGAACTAAGATATCTATCATCTTGCAGATCCTTTTGAAGGCATCTTGGAGTTGTTTGTGCTTTCTAAAAGCTGAAATGAATCAGGGAAAGGACGAGGGATGTGTCACTGTATGCCATGGCAGAGTATTTCATTCTTACAGTACACGTTCTGGTGGCATTTTATTGTGGAGACCATCTGGATGACTTCTTCTCTTGTAACTGGGAAGACAGGAGCCATCTCTGTGTTCCAAGCGATGCCTAGAACTTGTTACTGACAGCTTCCCCCTGGGGAGGGGGAAGGGGAGAGAGAGAGAGATTGGAAAATGGTCCCAAATTCAAGAAACAGTGATCACATGAAGAACAGAGCCCCTGGTCCTCTATAGATAAGGCCAACCAAGGGGAAAAGCGCCCCCAGAACAGACGTGTCCTCATTCCTCCCCTTCCCCAACCCTGGCCATGTGGAGCCTCCGCGAGCTTTGTGGGCATCGATGACCTTGGCCGTCTCCAGTTGAACATCTGTGGTAAAGCTACTCACAGTCGGGAGCCAGAAAGAATGTCTAGCGCTGGGGGAACTGGACTCAACAGTGATCCTGCTCTGGGAGATGAGCTGTAGTTCTCAGGCTCCGTCCAGAACAGAGGCCCAGATGTGCAGTGCGTCCTGCCTTGCATTCTGGGAGCCGGGCTGTGTGCAGAGTTGGCAGGCGCCAGCTTAATGCTGGTTTGCCAAGTAAGCAATTAGGCCACGAAAGGGGGTGGGGCGCGGGTAGCAAGGGAAGCCGCATTGGAGACCACAGGTTCCCCATCCATGGGAACCATGTACTTCTAGAGAACCAGGATCACTTATTTTGCAAATGTGTCAAGTGGGTGCTCTCTGGGGAACACCCTTCTTGACACTGATGATTCTCAGTTTTCTGGCAGTGAAGTAGCCAAGATTTCTATTTCTCCTTAGTGCCTAACACAAGTCAACCATTTTCGTTCATCACTTAATCATTGAGTGCCCAGGGAAGGCAAGCTAGGTTTAGTGTTAGCCTGTGCAAACAGTGACTTAAGGCGTCACAAGTAGGAATGGGGGAAGTACACCTGACAATCACGTAATGAATCTGAGAGCAGAATAAGGGACCTTTGGAGGGTCCATCCTGTTGGATGATCCAGTGGCTGATTTTCCCCATCCTGTCCCACCCCGCCCCCTTCGCCACCCAGCCCCACAGCTGCCCTGTGCACACTTTCCGCTGCGCGTGCAGGAAGGCCGGCGAACTCTCATACTGGGTGGTTCGCTTGGTGGCTCTGTGGATATCCTGAGGTATGGCTGCAAACTGCCATCCATGGGTGCGCCTAAAAGATGGGGCTGTTAAGCAAGACTGGTTTGAATCTTGCCTCTGCCCCCTACCAACTGTGAAAGCTTACGCAAGACACCAGATTTCTCTGCGCCTCCGTTTCCTGGTGGAAACGTGGAGATAGTAACAGCTCCTAATGTCAGGGGTTGTTGTACGCATTAAATAAGACAATGCATGCAGAGTAGAAAGCCTGGCAGGGTGGAGCCTGATAGCACTGAATATCATTGCTGTTTGTCACCACTGAGACTAGGGGATGGGAAAGGGAGGCTGTTAATCTGGGAGGCGAGGCGGGGCTTGTGTGGGTGTGTAAATAAATAGTGGGGGTGGGGGTGAGAGGAGACTGAGATGGACAGATAACTGAATCCGGGGTGGTGCCTTTCACCCTGTTGGGGTACGAACAAGTTCCAGGTGAGAAAGTGGAAAATCACGGTGGAATTGGGGCTCTTTTTCTGTAGGAATCCGGAAGGTGCCTTTAGATTCTCTGTGCCTCCCAGAAAGCCCTGCCAGGGTCGTCACCAGCCAGCGCAGCATTGCACCGTCCCTCGCAGCACCCAGGGGCCCGTGCACCCCACTTGTTCTTCAGGGTCGTGAGTCTAGAGTCCATGGGGCTCTGGAGGCCCCGAGGAGCTCACAGCCCTGACACTCAGTGCCGTTGGGACAAGTGTGTCTGCAGGCGGCCTGGTAAAGGCCCCTCTTCTCCTGCATCTCTCCCCAGCGCCGCTCGGCTGCCCATGCGGGGCAAAGTCAGAGCAGCACCCCAGCCCCCGAGTTCTCCCTCACCCCCCACTGCCATCCCAGGTTCTCTCGGTCAGCTGCTGCCAAGAACTTACATTCTGTGGAGTTGCGCTTTGCTTCTGTTTTACTCATAATATAACAGCAGGGCAAGTCCAAGGGCTTTGCCGGGAAGGAGGGAAGGTGGGTGAGTTGGGCACAGTCTTACGTGGCCTGTAGCTGACACAGCAGAGAAGGTGGGCACTGCCAGGAGCGAGGCGCTGGCTTGCCAGGCCAGTCAACACTTGTTCTCCTTTTTATTCCGTTTGCATCCTTCAGGCAGGAATTTTTTTCCTGGTTATTGAGAAAGTATATGAGAACACAAAGACCCCTCTCCATCCCTTTTGGTGAGGAGGTAAAAAATTCATAGTCACTTGACCTGGAAAATCCTTGGAAGACGAAAGCACTTCAGAGCAGGGAACGAGGGCACGGTGAGCCAGTGAGCGTCAGTGCCCATCTGGGGGATTCTGTTGTCTGGCCTTTCACCTCACCGCCTCGTGCCCCACGGCTGTGTAAGGGTGTTACTGTCTGTCCTGTCTGTTTCAGCAGGATCACGGGCAGCGTCTGGAGAAGCCAGGGTGGGTCTCGCAGGTGGGGCGCAGGCCTGGGGCTGTGCAGTGCAGACCCACATGCAGAGCTCTTCCCCGACTGGCCGGGGTGGACCAGTCCAGAGCCTCGTCCAGGTCTGTCCTCAGCCAGCGTGCAGCTCCCCAGGGCTTGGCCATTGTTCACTGGGCTGACATCTCAGGTTTCCTCAGTCCCCTAGGAGGTAGAGAGGAAATGTGTGTTTTCGGTTTGAAAAGGGAGATAAATCTCTAAATGTCAGACCTGAGGCTTATAGGGAGCTCACAAGGGCTGTTTTCATTTGGGCCCTGAGGAGCCTGATGTGCCCCTCCGCCCCAACCCCCCACCACCACCTACTGAAGCCCCAGAAGTTGACCCGCCTTGAGAGGCTCGGGATCAGTCCTGCACCTTGTCACCCTTTCCAGAGAAGAGAAGTCTTTGAAGCTCTGGTGACCATTGTGCTGCATATGAAGAGCCCTTGCTAATACCCACTGGCATCTTCTAGAACAAGGGAGCACTGTGTCAGCCCCCGTGAAAACGGAAATCGTAACAACATTTATATATGAAACCACAGTTCCCCTTTTATGTCCAGGGATCCAGGATGGTAGAGACCAGGAAATACGTCCTAAGGAGTAGTCATGTGTTTGGAGCCATGCTTCTCAAACTGCATTCTTCGGAACCCTGAGGTTCCATAGAATACCTCGGGGTCAGGGGCCAGGAGGAAAGGGGCAGGGACCAGGGCGCGCCGTGGGCAGGGCTCCTGGCCTCCCCCTCCTTCTGCAACTGCCGCTTTCCTCTGTCCTTGATGTTCTGCACACTGCTCCACCGACATAGGTTTTTAATGAGAGTTTGAAGCCCACTGGCTGATTTAGAGGTTCTCTCCACAGTATTCAAGCTGTAATTATATTCACAGGAAAAAGTAAATAAAAAGCCATTTACAAATCCAGGTTAATTAGCCCTTGCGTAAAGTGAAAGTAAAACTCAGCAGAATCCAGCAGGATCCGGAGTCCCTGTAACCCTTGTTCCCTGCCCCACGTAGCTGAGGGTCCTTGCATCCCTCCCCAAGACGGCCTGCTCCCACTTCCTGAGGTCACCTTGTACTCTGTGTCCCCTCCAAGGGCTCCGGCTGGAGAGTGAGCAAACTTGAGAAATCTTCCCCGTCTGAATAAAACACAAGGGGGTCACTCTCTTTTCAGCAAGGGGCAACTTCTCAACCACTAAATGGTGACCCGGGAGGGGGTGGGGTAGGGGGCAAGTCCAGAGGCAAATGCAATGGCTGTGAGCCAAAGGGTAGAATGCACGTTTTCAGGAAAATTCGATAAATTTGCCCCGAGGCAGGTCCTACTTGCACACTGAGTTCTTATATGGGCCCTTTTATATTGCTGTTTGCTTTGCTTTTAAATAAAAAATGAGCGCCTGCCAGCCAGGGCCTCTGGGGCCCTGAATGGGTCTGCGCAGCCTGCCCCGCCCCCACTCCCAGGCTCAGGGTCAGAGGCAGATGGGAACTGCCAGCTCAGTGTCAAGAGGGAATGTGGGGGTGGAGGCCCGGGAGTCTGGGCTGGGTCTGTATGAGGGGGACACGCAGGGGTGGCCGCTCTGAGAGGGGCTTTCTCCTCTCCCATCTCTGGGGGGTGGGCCCTGGAAAACAACGCCCCTGCTATAGAAAGACTAAAGGGGACCTTCCCAGGGGACCTTCTCAGGGGACCTTCCCAGGGGTTCCAGCCTGGAGAGAAGGGCCAGCCTTTTCCTGGGTCTCCCCAGAGACCACATGCCACTGCATTTCCCCAATCCTGACCACAGTTTTGCTGCTGGAAGTAAACACCACGGTGCACGGCTGTGGTCCATCATGCCAGTGGCCCGCCTCCGCTCCTAGAGGGCTCCTGCCCGAGGAGCACCCGGGCCGCCATACCCTCCTGAGCCTGGGCCTTCAGGCCCTCTGCTCTCCTGGGCCAAAGGGTAAAATACACGTTTTCAGGAAAATTCAATAAATTTTCCCCAGGCAGGTCCTATTTGCACACTGAGTTCTTAAATGGGCCCTTGCATATTGCTGTTTTCTTTTCTTTTAAATAAAAAATGAGTTCCTGGCAGCCAGGTGACAGGGTGGTGCTCTGCCTATGCTGGTAAGAGCAGGAACCTTGGAGTAATTCCCATCCTATCCCCACCATGTTCTCCTTTTGAGCTCTCCGAGCCTCAGTTTCCTCACCTCTAAAATGGGGAGACAATGGCACCTGCTGTATAAATAAGGCTTTTGAATGGATGAAAGAAGACGAAGTTCTGGAACCCACAGCCGGGCCCAGAGTAACCGCTCCATAAATGCCAGCTGTCACCAGTTTAGTCGTCTCGTTGGGAAGCAAGCACTCTAGTCTAGTGTCTAGGATGAGCATGGCTTTTGCAGTAAAAAAAGATCTGGGTTCCCGTCTTAGCCGTGCCGATTGCTAACTGTGTGATTTTGGATAAATTCCTTGACCTCTCCGAGCTTCACTTTCCCCTTTTACAGGATAAAGGCGATAGTGCCCATCTCACAAGGCAGCAGTGACAGTGAAAGGAGATGATGCAAACAAGGGCTTAGCACAGGGCCTGGCACTTAGCCAACAGTCAATACATAATAGACATCATTATTTTTTAAAAATATGTTTTTATTGGTTTCAAAGAGGAAGGGAGAGGGAGAGAGAGAGATAGACCATCAATGATGAGAGAGAACCATTGATCAGCCAACTCTGCACTTCGGATCGAGCCCCCAACCCGGGCATGTGCCCTGACCTGGAATCGAACCATGACCTCCTGGTTTGTAGGTTGATGCTCAATCACTGAGCCACGCCAGCCGTGCGATAGACGTCATTATTAATGCTAGATCTCACATCTGTATTCTCCAAAGAGAACTTGTGCTCGTTTTTGTTGTTGTTTTTTCCCCCCTAAAGCCTCCTCAGAGTGGGTTCCCCGGATGAACCAGCAGACAGATGACAGACATCGTACTGACCCACCCCAGGGGGACAGGGCATCCCTCCCCAAAGGGCCCTGTACCTGGCCCCCTTGAGTCTCTTGTTGGAGTCATGACATTCAGGCTGTTGGCTGAGACAGGGACACGTTGTTTTAAATTTTTTGATTCTCCTCAAATTTAAAAAGATAATACTCTCCAGGCTGCCGGGTGATGGTGGAAGGTATGAGAGAGATCAAGGCCTAGATATGAAAGTGAAATCGAAGTGACAGGATCTGCATCACTTAAAACAAAACAAAAACATGTAGAATGAAAGCAGAGGCTTCCCTGGAATGTTTCGGAGCTGGGACCGGAGTTTCTTGCCAGGTCCCACCCTCCCAGGCCTCTTTGCTCTCTCCTTTGTCAACGGTGGCGTGGCGAGTGGGCGAGAGAGGAGGCTGTGGGGCAGATGAGAAGGTGCTCGTAGCCTGGATGCCTGCAAGGCTGCAGCTGCCCAGGACAGAAGACGGACATCCTGTGGGGCAGAAGGCCCCAGGGGAAGCGCGTCTGGACTCAGTTGGGCTCTAGTCCATTCCTAGTCGAGCAGATCCCCTTCACATCTTTAGGGGAGAGGCACTTAGGGTCTGCAGGATGGGTCTGGAGCAGCAGCTCAAGACATTGCTTTGAACCCAAATATATAGCGGGAGAGGTGGGCATGGAATTTTCATGAAATGGGCCTGGACTTTCTTGTCTACTCAACTTTGAATTCTCTTGTTTAATCTCTTGACCCTTATGTGCCAGCAACATAGTTATTCACTGAACTGGTAGAGGTAAGATGGACCTCCCAGGACATTCCACCTGACCCCATCACTTTACAGGAAAAGGAAGCTGAACCTGAGAAGGTGAACGACTTGGTCAGGGTCCCCTCTCCCCACTGGTTCTGGCAGCCCTGGGATTGCCCTCCAGTTTGCTCAGCTGATGGCCTGCTCCTCAGCTCATCCTCCATGATCCCGCCTTCAGTGGGGCAACGGAGCAGCGGCTACGCGTCCTTTTCCAGTGCGTCTGCCCAAGTGCTCTGCATTTGCTTGTAGCTGCCTTTTCGTTCTTGTGAGTGTTGGTTACAACTCAGATGTCTCTAGCTCTTTCAGCATCCAGCTACCTCACACGACAAACTTTGGGAATTGTATTAGATGCAGGGGTTCGCTGGGACGCGTCCCCACCGCCTTCCCCGGTGGGACTCTCCTCCTTTCTGACGGTGGGGAGCCCAGGTGACAAGTGTGGCAAATCCCATGGGACATTTGCTGAGGCCTCTCTGCCGTGTTCTTGGCAGATTGCAGTCAAGTGCCGAATACGCCTGAGTGTACAGCTCAGCTTCTGTTTTGTAGGAGTCACTTGGCTTTGTTTCTTCCTCCTGCAGATACTTTCATTCGCCATGAACTTGGTTTTGGAAAACCAATTTCTAAATTTTTTACTACTAATAAGAATTTTGTTTTTAACCAAAAGAGATGGTGTCTTTAAGATGTATACTGACCAACCCTAGCCGGTGTGGCTCAGTGGATAGAGCGCTGGCCTGTGGACTGAAGGGTTTAGGGTTCGATCAGTTCAAGGGCACATGCCCAGGTTGCCGGCTCGATCCCCAGTGTGGGGCATGCAGGAGGCAGCTGATCAGTGATTCTCTCTCATCATTGATGTTTCTATCTCTCTCTCTTCCTCTCTGAAATCAATAAAACTATATATATTAAAAAAAAAAAGATGTATTGGACTGGGTCTGCCAGGTTTTGGTGTCTTTGTAAGGGAGCCTTCTCTCTATCCTGCTTTGCCAAGCTTTCCTGCATTCAATGTAGCTTTCTGATAAAAAGCTTGAATTCAGTGGTGTGTCTGTGCGGCAAATCGATTTAGTGCCAGGGCTGAGACTGTGGAGATGTAAATGTCTGATAATACTGAGAGCTGGTGTTTGCTTCAGCAGGATTTGTTAATGAAAAAAAAATCCAGAAAATTTTGCTTTCTGAAGTGAACAAGGCGGCAAAGGGGCGGCACGGCTGAGCCGGGAGCGCAGGAGAGATTCCAGGAGAAAGCTGGCGCATTCTTTTCTCAGGAGGCCAAACCCAGGAAGGCTTTGGGGCTCAATTCTCACCCTGCTGGCCCCCCAGGGGGACCCCCCAGTTGGTCCTTTTCCAACCTCCCTCAGTGAGATCTGTGGTTTGCCACCGAGGTTAAATTTAAACCCCACCGCTTAGCTTCCTACACAATGTGCACGTTGAGGAGCACATTAAGTACATCCCCGAGTATCTGGTGTGAAGTTTGCTTTAAGTTAGATCTTTACCTCCCTGGTGGTGTCCTGCCCTGGGTTGTTAATTTCCAGAAGCTCTTCTGAGAGAGTGCCAGGAAGCTTGACACCCTCCCTCGGTACCTTGTGGCTCCGGGTGGATGGGGAGCCCAGGCTGCAGATGAGTCACAATGTTCTGATTTTTCCGGGCTAGCCCAGTCATGTGACCTGGGCAAGCCCTTCCCTTCTCCCCAGCCTGGCGAACATGAGCGTTGTCTGTATCCCTCCCAAATATAAAATTATCAGATTCCAGGGCTTCGGCAGATTCTATGCCCATGTAATTGAGGACACAAAAAGAAACACCATGTGGTTAAATTAGAGGAGCAGTGGGGCAGAGAAATGCTAGAGACTCTAGTGCAAACATGTCAAACTCGAGGCCCACGGGCCACATGCAGCCCACAATGAATATTTTTGCGGCCAAGCCAATAATGCTGTATGTAAGAACCGTTTTAATAAAAATCTCATAACTTAATTTTTACAATATCCTGTTATACATAATTATTAATAACGAACTACAACGCTCGCTAATGACTGATTACTGTAATCGTGTTGCATTCATTTCCCTTACGCGCCTTACCTGCAGGCGCACCATTTCCCTCCACTAATACCAGCAGCGAATATTTTAGCAGCCGATGGCCACGTCATTAGTCTTGGGCTGACTTGTTTGGTGTGCACAACAGGAAATATTTCGCTTTCAGAGGACAAGAAAAATAGGTTTATTTGCGTCACGCTTATTAATTTGTGCAGTTATTCGGTGTCTGGTAAATTAACGTTCAAGAAAAAATATTAATTTTTATTAAAATGTTCTATTATTTTACGTTAACAATGACTCATTTATTTCAGCCCTTTGTATTCAGCACATTTCTATCAAAATAAACCTACATTTCTATGAAAATTAAAGCTTTTGTTTTTTTGCGGCCCACGTACACTTAAACCTTGTTTATTTGGCCCGGGTTAGCCTTTGAGTTTGACAGGCTTGCTCTAGAGCAGTGGTTCTCAACCTTCCTAATGCCACGACCCTTTAATACAGTTCCTCATGTTGTGGTGACCCCCAATTTCATTGTTACAAATTGAACATAATTAAAGCATAGTGATTAATCACAAAAACAATATGTAATTATATATGTGTTTTTCGATGGTCTTAGGCGACCCCTGTGAAAGGGTCGTTCGACCCCCAAAGGGGTCACGACCCACAGGTTGAGAACAGCTACTCTAGAGTGACCAACGGTGCTGGTTTGCCTGGAACCGAAGGACGTCCCAGGACACAGTACTTTGTTTTTAAACTAGGAAAGCCCTGGACAGAACGGTCACCCTGGGTGCACTTACGGTGCCCGACATCAGCCTCCCTGGCACTTTAACATAGCTGTGGGCCTGGGAAGCCCAGCCTGGCAGGGACTTCTAAACCTGCAGGCTTTCCCACGGAGCCAGCTTGATGGAAGGAGGGGACAGGTGCCAGCCACATCCCTCCAAAGCTGAAACCTCAGTGTGCGCTTGACTTGTGCAATCAGCGTCAGCTGTGCCATTTCGGCCTGTTTGGTGCTAATATTAAACTCGGAAAATGGCACCAGGAGCCTGAGGATTTCAGTCCATCTCCGTTCCCCTCCACCACCAAAAAGGAGAAAGAAAACATCTATATATTCCATAAGAAATCATCCTCTCCCTGTTCTGGCAGTAGAAGCTTCCTGTCTAATGGATAGGCTGCCACCTGGTGGCCATAAGGGGGAATGTGGGAGAGTGCAGGTAACCACGGAGAAGGAAATGCCTCTGGGTTAAATCCTGTTCAGCTCCTACCTGGCTTGAGGCAGCAAGCTAAGCACTGTGCAGCTAAGGTTGTGATTAGATTAACAAGGGTTGAACTTGTTCTGTGCACGTGATAAATGAGCTTAGCACTTTGCATATGGTATCCAGAGTGTTTCCAACAACCCAGAGTGGAAGGTGTTATTGTTATCACCAGTTTACGGATGAGGAAACTGAGAGTGAGAGGTGGTCACTTTTTTGCTGTCCTGGAGATAAGATGAGCATGAACAGAAACACAGGACAGCATAGGTAGTCTGTCTGGGTGGGAGAAGTAGGTTATCCTGAATATATGGACATCAAGGATGGATGCCAGTTAGGCGGTGGCTCTGACATCAAGGCAGAGGAATCCACAGCAGAGGGGGAGAGACAGCTAGAGTTGTCGAGATTAAAGGCTAAGGCAGGAGGCAGGACTTGAAGTAGCTGTTGAGGGACTCAGGTAAACAGAGCAAGCTAGTTTAGTGCCCATTAAATGATGTGCTGACAGTCTGTGACCTATTAATATTAGCTCCTGTTAACAATGTTTATTATTATCCGTGAGACCCATGCTAAGGCTTTTACACGTATTTCATTAATTTGCAAAAGGTCTATGAGATCCGATTATGACCCCCATTTTATAGGTGAAGAAACTGAGCCTTTAAGAGGGTCTCACTCACCCACAGTCGTATCAATAATAAGGGAGAGAGTCCCCATTTGAACCCAGGTCCTGGTGACCACAGCCTGTGCTCAAACCTCATCGTGTTTCCTGGTGGAGGAAACAGAACTGGCACAGACGTGGAGGGCTGTGCCCATAGTATGTCTGGAAGTCATGCGAGCATCATGGGAGGGTTTGTGCAGAGGAGAGACGGGCAGGATGCTAGGGATTGAGACAGGAGCCTCCCTGCCTGTTCTGGCTGATGAATATGCTGAAAGCCCTCTCCCTCCAGCTGCCAGTGTGGGCCAAACGCTGTCTTTGTGCTGCCAAGGGGGGAGGAGGACCAGGGAGCCCAGGAGAGAAGGACCCACAGTGCCGAGGGTGACCTTCCCTATCCACACCGCTGGACCAGGCAGTGGTCTGACTCCTCCATGGGTCCCCCCACCTCAACTCAGCTCTCTTGGCTTCAGTGGCCTCCTCTGTCATAGGGGAACCACCACTTTGGCCCTGCTGTATGGAAGTTACCTCAGCAGCTTTTAGCGCTGTGGGAGGAGAAGTTGTGAGAATGAAATGTAATAAACGACATGAAAGACTGAGCTGTATGCTGTATTCCGGTTTCCTCAGCTGAGTGTACCCGCTTGACGGGGCAGAGTCTCTGTAGGAAGAAAGGGGAAAGTAGCGTTTTCTTTGGGAGGCTGGACAGCTCGCCTTACTAGAGTGGTTAGTGTCTCTCAGTTACAGAGTCTTAGGGAAAGGCAGCCCAAATTTAATTAAAAAACAAAAGCCTCATGGATCTGAAAAGCCCAGGAAGGAGTAGGGCAGCTTGCAGGATGACTTCATCAGGGTTCAGCGACAGCTGCCACACCCAGTCTCTCTCTCCCTCCCCCCACCCCCCCACCCAGTTTCACCCAGGGGCTCCATTGAGACAGCTGTTCATGGTGGCAATGTGGCCACCACAGCTCAGCCCTCACACCCTCCAGGTTCAAGGTGAGTAGAGAATCCCTGCCTCTGTCTGTTCCAGTATGCCTGCAAACACCCTCCTCCCATGGTTCCACCTGGGTCATGGGACAGAGAAATTCGAAGCTCTGATTGGCTCAGCCAGGGCCACATGCTTTCACTCATGTGCAGGAACTGAAAGGTGTGTGGACTGGCTGTGCAAACAAAAGTGGAAGCCGTTGCAACAAATAAAATACAAAAACAGGGAAATAAATTACTGGGAGATAACTCATCTGTCAGCAGATGCCTCCTGTCCCTGTTGTGCCCTTCAGTTAGGGATACAGACGAAAAGCCACTATGTTTTTCTGATGACTTGCTGATGACAACAGCAGAGCAGAGATCGCTGAAGCCTAATTTCTCTCTGCTTCCCAAGACCTTGCAGAATCCAGAAGGCTCGGCAGTCACCTTGAGGACCAGGATGGCATGTTCTTAGCTCAGCTCAGATGGCAGCTGGAAAGGGAGTCAGGTCCTGACTCCTGAGCTGGTTGTTGAGAGGGTTCAAGTGAACTCGGGCCAGGAAATAGCTCCTCCAGCAGGGTGCAGAGATCTGAACATTTTAGGTGACTCCTTTCCACTTTCTTGTTGCTTCTCTCTCAGCATTTCCCTCACTGTGTGGTGTTTCTGGATCATTGTTTCTGAAAGTTTATTAGTAGAAAGTGCAGGCCTGCTCCTACCGTGGACCTCGAGGTGCAGATGGGGTCCTGTGTATCATGGACAGATTTCCCCTGTAACTCCCTTCCTATCAACTTCACTAAAACTCAGTCTCATATTCCAGTCATCTTCTTCTGAATTCTGGAAGTAATTCATTAAGGAGTGGAGAGCATTGTAAATGGGACAAGCAAGTGGTTTTCCGAGTCACCCTGAGATTTTCCCCAAATGAGGCCCTTCGGCCCCATGCAGCCTCGTGGATGTTTCTTGGGGCCTGGGAAAAGCTTTCTTCTGTGGTTGGCCTTGTACAGACAGTGTGGCTGTAGCTGCCGTAACTTCACAATGACCGGAGGCCAGACAGTTAAAAGACACAGCACCTGAGAGAGCGTCCGGACAGGAAGCAGGCCAGGGGACCTGATTGAACTTGGGCAGTGCAGATGCGCTTGCTGTTCTCAGTGAGGGGATTGGGATCGAGGAACGTTCCTTTGTTAAACAGGGAGACGCAGTGTGAGGAGTCTGCATCAGGCACAGACAGCCCAGCGGGCCCCGAGTTCTCGCCTCTCCTCATGTTCACCTACATTTTTAATTCATATCACCTGTCTGTTTCCTCCCTTGGGATTTTTTATTTTAAGTTATTTTATTATTTTTAAATTGTGTATGGTACCGGAATACCTTGTTTTATTGTGGTACTCTCTTTATTGCGGTGGTTTGGATCCGAACCCACAATATCTCTGAGGTAGGCATGTACTCAGTTTCAAAGTCAAGTGATATTTGGGTTTGTCGCAAGTGCATTTTACAGTGTCTGCCTTCCTTCTTTCCGTCCGTTATCTTTCCTATCAGCGTCTCCACTTCTCTTTCTTGTCTTTTTTCTTTGTTTTCTTTGGTCTCCTTTTAATATGGTAATGATATCCTAATGTAGTTTCATTCTTAAGACTCAAATTTGGAGGGAGAGGAGGTTGTTCTTTTGAGAAATAAAAAGTTTTCTATAGTTTCTCTATCCATATCATGCACCTACAAAAACCTTTTAGAAATAGCTTATACCCTCTTAAATAAGTAAATAATTACCACAACTAGTGCTTACTACATGCCGAGCACTGTCTGAGTGCCTTATAATTTTACAGTAACTCTAGGGATCAAGTTCCTTCATTTTTAAAAAAATATATTTTATTGATTTTTTACAGAGAGGAAGGGAGAGGGATAGAGAGTTAGAAACATCGATGAGAGAGAAACATCGATCAGCTGCCTCCTGCACACCCCCTACTGGGGATATGACCGCAACCAAGGTACATGCCCTTGACGGGAATCGAACCTGGGACCCTTCAGTCTGCAGGCCGACGCTCTATCCACTGAGCCAAAACGGTTAGGGCAGGTTCCTTCATTTTGCAGATGAAGAAACCAAGGCACAGAGATGTTAGGTGATTCCCTCGGAAGCCCACAGCTAAAAGTGGCAGAGTGGGGAATGGACTGCAGGCCTCTGTCCTCCTCCGCCGCCTCCTGAAAAGAATCTTAGCCTCAGAGAAACAAGGTAACACTGAAGTCCCACTTAGAAGTCACAATTTTACGATGAAAAAGTTATTTGCCCCCATCCCAGGAGGCCGGGATTGCAGGGCTAAGTGGAGGAAACCTCAGCACTAACCTACCTTTGACTTACGTGGGAAGATGGAGTGTCGCCAGTCAGGGAATCCCTGGCTGCAGGTGATCTTGGGGCGTTTACCTGAGTTTACCTGGGGGATAAGGCTGTGAGGGCTCTGCAAAGTGAGGCGCCTTTTAACATCCAGAAAGTGATGTTTTGATCGCTAAGTTTTCTGGAGCCAGTAGATATCAGAAGTCTGACTTAGCCTTCTGAGGTCAAATCCAATGTCACCTGAGACCGGGGCATCCATTCGCCCAGGTCTCCAGGACAGCGTGTGACCACTTCTCACTCTCCAGGTTTGATTATTCCATGGCTTAGGCAGCTTGGCTGAAAAATGCATGGCTATTCTTTCTCAAAGGAAACTAAACAAGTTACATGTTATGGGTAGCAATGTCTTAGGCCCCTTACCCCACCATTTTTATATAGATTTCTTGTGGCAGAGTTTGTTTTAAATAAAAATGTAATGTGGCTGGGCACAGTTATGCAGACCAAGACATTTGAGTGGAATTTTAAGAAGGCAGGGGGCAGAGGGGAGAAGGACTGTGTTCGAAATAAGGGCCTTAACTAGGAGTCTCTCAGCACAAAACAAGGCGATTATGCTGCAGGGTCCTCTCAGTCCATGGACCTTCCCGTCACCTTTGCCCAAGGACATTCTTAGAAGTTCCTGGTGATCCTCCAGGTGCCACCCAGCTGGGGTTCTACTCCAAACCAAAGCTGTGCCCCAAATTCCAGCTCTATGCAACTCTGGATTATCTCTAGTTAAAACAATAGCTGCAAAGACTGAGCCCAAACTTCTGTGGAGATAGACTTTTTCCTTTAAGAAAGAAAAACCCCAACCTACAGGCGAATACAATTTTAAAACATAATAAAAATGACTTAACTGAAGCATGGACTAAAAATGACATACAAAATAAAAGCCTGGATATTTAATAACTAAACAGGCTTAGGACAGCATTTATTTCAAAAAAAAAAAAAACATCAGAATACACACAATAAGAGAAAAGGAAAGTAATTACAGCCCCATGCTCGTTGGTCACCGATAGGATGTGTTTAGGTGATTGTCACACACTAGGATTGGCAATGTCAGATTGCTATAGAAGTTTCTGAACGACTCACTCTCAACTTCTGTTTGCACGTCTTCAGGGACCAGTGATCAGTAGTTCCTGGACTGGCCGTGATCCCCTGGGAGTCAACGGGACTCTAGTCCTAGCTCCAACCTTCAGTGCCCTTAAATAGCCAGGCTCCTAGAAGCCTCTTGGGAAGCCAGGTGCCTTTGATACAATAATCCAGGGCTATCGGAATAATATGCCCGACATTGATTCAATCCACTCATCAGAGGAAGATGAGAGCAGACGATGCCTCTTTAGGATCTGGGCTTGGAGTTATTGATCGGAGATGAAATTAGTCTTGGGGTTATTATAGTAAAGGGCAGGAGAGGTAGGGACAGCAGTTGAATGGGCAACCTGTTCGATTCCATCTGCAGTAAGCAAAGTCAGGCAGTGTTGGCTGGGAATGACGCCAGCTGGTCAGGCCTGCCCTTGCTTGGCTCCGAGGGCCTGGCTGGCCCTGCCACTTGAGGCTTTATTTATTTTATTTTACTTTAATGGGCATGAGGGAGGGGCTGTGTATGGAACTCCGTCACATGCATTGGCACTGCCGTTTAAGAGGAAAGAATAACCCCCCAGCTCGTTCCCAGGCGCCCCCAAGCCTCATCACAGTCCTTTGTCTCTCCACCCTCTATCTTCAGATCCCACTGCTTCCCTCAGATCTCCCCACTTACCAAGATCGGACCTGTTAGCCTGCACCCCACAATGTGCCAAGCACACATTGGTGACCAAACCAGTGTGTGATCTAAACTACATGTATGTGATAAACAAAAGCAACCTTGCTCATATGTAACATGATTATCGCACACATAATGACACAGTCATATATGGAGATAGTCTCTAAAAATAGTGCCTTGCACGTGATTCTTGGAAATTGTTTTTAGTGCTTTTTTTTCTTATTTAAAAAAATAATACATTTTTAGGGAAAATGCAAATTAGCCAAAAGCAGAAATCCTTCTAAGCCAGTAATTACACAGAGCTCTCATTCTTTCCTTAGCGTCATAGTATCCCATTGTATGGCAATGCCAAATGGATGTACCACTCTCCGCTGATGGACATTTAGTTACACATTCTTTTTTTTTTTTTTACTTAACTTTACACTGTAAACATTCCGGTGTCATTAAGTACTCTTTTGTCCTAGTGATTTAATGAGCACAGTATTCTACTGCATGGATATAATACCTTATTTTCCCCAAAAATTTCTGCTGTTATCTGTAGTGTTAAGGAGCATCATTATGAATAGACCTTTGCCTGCCTATGATTATTTTCTTAGGTGAAGTCTGTAGGCTTGAAAGCTCTGGATCAGGGCATGGAGTATTCTCAGGCCTTCCTGAAGCCTGGCCATACTGCCCAAGTGGCTAAGGAAAGACAAGACATTGGGCTGTGGAGAAAGATAGGCCTTGGTCCTAAGCCTCGCTCTGTCCTTGCCAAGCTGGGTGACCTTTGTTAAGGGCTGACATTCTCTGAGCCTCAGTTGCCTCCAAACACTATAGGAATGCAAATAAAAGTATGACTTCACAGGACTAGGTTTTTGTTGTTGTTTTATTGATTTGAGAGAGAGAAAAGGAGGGAGAGAGAAAAACATCAATTTGTTGTTCCACTTACTTCTGCATTTACTGGTTGATTCTTGTACTAGTATGTGCCCTAACCAGGGATCAAACCCGCAATCTTGGCGTATCAGGATGACACTCTAAGCAACTGATTTACCCGGTCGGGCCACTGCACTGTTTTGAAACTCAAATACAATCCTGCATTTCAATCCCTGAGCACAGTTCCTGGCCTAGGAAGCGGCCTGCACCTTGGACAAATGACATATGAGCGAGGACACGTTTTTAACTCTGCCTGTCATCTCCATCAGCTTTCACACAAGCCTCAAACCCGGACATGGCTCCATTCCATTTCAGGGGGAAGCAGAGGTGCGGGGGCTGGAGTTTCAAAGGCACGCAGAGCTGGCCCGGCTCTTCTGTGATGTGAATAAAATCTCCTGTGAACGAACGATGACTAGAAGAAACAGTTAGGGGTTTGTCTCCCGTTCTTTAGAAGTGTGGGGCCTCAGAATTGGGTACTTTTCTTCCTTGATGAGCAAGATGACGATGTCAGGTTCTGAAATCCCAGGAGCCGAAAAGAAGTCCCTTTTTGCCCCTTTTCTGCTCCCCCTGACTTCTTTGTGAAGCGCACTGCGGGCTAAGGGGAGGAAGAGGAACGACACCCGCTGATCCCCCCAAAACGACATCTCCCTCCCTTGGATGTGCTCTGGTTGAAACCCACAAGGTTCAGACTGAGAAAGCCCCCGGGGACGGAGACTGGTATGCGTGCGCTTTGTGGGGAGCCATCCCTGCCGGGGCCTGGCTGCTGCAGCAGGCGCGTTTGTATGTTTGGATTTTCCAGAAGGGATAAATCACACAAACAGAGCACCTCAGGAATCCTTCGGGGAGCCGGCTCCGCTCCGGCCCCTCCTGCTGAACACATGCCCCATTCTCCAGGCTGCGGCCAGCCCTGCACACACGCCGCTGGTCTGAAGAGCTTTTTTCTGGAAAACTCATTCTTGGAGAGAACTTTCTTTGTGCAATTGTTCAGCCTTTTAGACTAAACAGACGGTGAGAAAATAGCGAAGCATAGAAAAAAGAGAAAGAAAGAAAGAGTTCCTTTTGGTAAATAGAGAAAGAAGGGCTTGCTTTGGGTTTGACATCCCCTACCTCTCAGATTCTTGGGCCCCGTGTTAACGGTGGCACCCAAGCCAAGAAAGATACGGAGAAATAGGCGCTCTCTCTCACACCGGCTCTGTTTTCTCTTTGTTTTCTCCATGCACGGATGGTGCCGTGAGCCTGTCTGGCCTCCAAGTGCACATCTTGTCCTCTGCGGGCCCCAGCACAGGCCTGCGGTATTTGGCCCGCAGAGCAGCATTCATTTAAAATCAAAGCTTTGAAGGCTGCTCTGGTTGGAGAACAACCCGGGAGCAGGGGATGCCTTGGCATGTGGGCCCCTTGGGGCTGCATAGACAGAGGAGAGTCTAGTTTCTTCAGGAGGATCCCAAAGTGATGCTGCAGCACTGTCTCCCGGTTGATGGGCCTGGCTCTGCACCACCACCAGCGCGGCCCCCTACCCCTCCATCCCTGTCCTTCCCCCGCTGGGCTGAGGCGCGCACATCCTGTTTTTGTTATGAGGTGCATTTGGCTCCAGCCCCCCAACACACCCCCCATCCTCGTGAGACGAGTCCCAGTTCCATTAACGTGCTGATGGAGTCCGGGCGGATGACAGCACCCGCCCAAGGTTGAGCTTCCAACTGAGGAGGGAGGGGGGTCTTGGACCAGCAATTTCGGGAGACAGCTAAAAGATTAGATAGTAAATTTACTTAACAGAGACTAATCACCTGGGACTGGGTTTCATATCCTGTTTTGAAATAATGTATTTTCTTTTGTGCTCTGGTCTGAATCTATCATCCCTGCTCTAATAATGAGAGGCAGCGATTTTTAATCTTTGACCCTCTTCCGTATAATCTAATCACACTGGTTTTCTGATCCTCCTCTCCTTATTTGGTGAAGTTCAGGAAGGAGGAAGAACTCATTTCTCTGGCATGGCTGGCCACTCTGGAGTTCTTGTAGGGGTAGGCTGATGGTAAGATCAGGCTCTGACTCTGGAGCCCCCAGCTCTGTGCTCTTCACTTTGGGAGGGGCAGTGAGCAGACAAGAAAGGGAAGGAAGGCCCAAGGCTCTTATGTCTGAATCGGGTGAATGAAGGGTGGCAAGTAGGGACTACACAATAAAATGGTGTGGCATCCGTTTCATATGAAGGCTGCTTCCTGAGCCGTGAGTCACAAAATGGGAGCAGCCTTAGGTGAGCCTGGCCTCCTCCCACAAAGCCTCTAAGGGGCGACCAGTTAAGGGGGAGGCCAGGTAATCCCCCATGGAAATTGTTACACAGTCAGCCTCCTCCCCTTCCCTTTCCAACTGGGAGGTCTTGGATGTCTCCCCTTCCGCTCTGGGTTTGACTCATAGGCGGGTGCTTGGCCCCAGGCAGCTCGTGCTGAGGTCTTCCCTTTGGGTGGGGTTGCCTCATGGGGTGTCTCTCCAGGCTCTCTGGCTTTGGGGTTACCCCACCAGGAATCTGGAGGCTGGGAGGTTGGGTTCAGTTTGCACTAGAACTGGGAGAAAGTGACAGAGCAGTTCGTTCCCTCTTTCTCTTGCCGCCTCCCATTTGTGTGGTTGTTGCTTGATTGTTGCTCGAGACGTGGACAAGATCCCAGCACCTCCCTCTTCCCCATTGCCGTCCCTCAGGGCTCAGTGACGCTCCAGACACTCCTTTGGCTGCTTAGCCAGAGTTTTCTGGTTGAAAGCAACAAAACACAACAAATCTAGTTCAATAAAAGGGGATTTTTTAAAAACACATGGGGTGGAGCATCTGGAATCAAAGGGAAGGTTAAAAACAGGGCTTGCAAAGACAGGCACTGATCATCTTCACAGGGTCTTAAAAGCAGGCATCACTCAACAGTTGTGCCCAGGCACCAGAGCTAAAGAGAGATGCCAACTACATTCTGTTTTTTCGGTCCCTTTGCCTATAATTCAGATGCCATGAATGGAGACTCTCATTGGCTGAACTTGGGCCATGTGTTTGGCCAAGCAAAGGTCCTACCAGATTGTATGCAGAGAAAGGCAACTTCTCAACAAGTGGTAGGACAGGGTGCTGTATCCACAGGTCCACGTCTCACTAAGACCTGACCTTGCTGGGTAGGTCTGCTGTGGCAGCATGCAGAGCAGAGCTGGATAGAGGACAGTGCAAGAGAAATTGACAATGCTCTCTTCCTTCGCTTCCTTCCTTTCACTGCACCATCACCTCGCCCACACCCATCCTGTCAGGTTCAGAATGGGCAGATAGATTCCCAGAACATGACCTTTTGATGGAGGCTATTTTATTTCTGTTGAATCTCCAAGGTTCTAATCTTCACTTGTCTTCATTAACTTCCCTCCGAAATCCCACTGTTCTCCATTCAGATCTGGGCCACCACTCAAGATCCCTGTCTCAACCCTCCCCCACGTTCACAGCTTAGATAAATAATTTATAGGCCAAATAAATATCCAGCCCCCACCCCCAGCTCTGTGTAATTACCTCTCTGTTGTGTGGTGGCTTCACCCTTATGGGAAATGTGAGAAGGGAAATGGATCCTTTTAGCCTGTGAATGGTGCTTTATTATTTTGATGCATGAATGCGGAAGGAATAAGAGACAAAATAAAGTTAATAATACATTGCAGTGTAGATAATTCATCACTTAAATCAATAGGAACTGCAGGTCACTGAACTGGAACCGGTGTTACTGTGATCCAAACATGGAATTAATAATTGAAACTGCACTGATCCGTCTTCCTGCAATGGGAAGACAGACAGCCCCAGGGATAGATCCGTACAGCTCAGGAGGAACGAGGCGATGGAGATAGACAGATGATTCATTTAGTTCCTACAGCTGTCACATCCAGTAAATATGAAAATCTGCTTTCTATCTGCAATCAGCCTCATTTGGGAGCGAGGTTCACTGAATTATATCCTCAACGGCGTGTTTATTTTTTCATTTATGGCAGGAATTTCAAATGATTGGTTAGCATGGAATGCCACATTCTCCGAGGCTGAGAACGCTCTCTAGCCCACTAGGCAGTGGCATGCACAGCATATGCGGCCCCACCACCTTCTCTACACCTACCTGGGAATTCTGGGTCCTCAGTTTCCCAGGAAGTGTCAAAAACAGTGGAATCTGCAGAGAGCAAATAGGTATAACATAAGAATCAATAAGGCAACTTGGGAGGGAAATCCTCAGCTCTGCTACCTTAGGCAAGTTACCTATTTTCTCCGAGCCACCGTTTCCCTCTCAGAAAAGGAGGTAATGATAGCAACTACCGCACAAGGTACCTGAGGACTGTATGAGATGGTGAATGAAAGCACTCGGAGCCATGGTGGCCCCTGGTCCCCACCGGGTTTGATGATGTTCTCAGTGGTGGTCATGGAGTCACTGGTCAGAGTGAGGCTGAAGTTGGTGGTTATGGAGATATAGTTATTACTGATTAAAATTAAAATCGACCCTAGCTGCTCTGGCTCTTAAAGCAGTAGAACCAATTGTAGAAGTGGATCTCTGTCCTGTTGCCTTGTGCTTGTGGGGGTGAGTGAGAATGAATGGGCCCAAGCAGGGGGCCCACTGAGAGGTATGGACTCCTGGCAAAAGTAGGACTTCCGTGTGCAGGCGGGGCTCAGCAGAGTTCAATCGCTCTGCCTAATGAATGGGAGGATGTGGGGTAGGGGTAGGGGATAGGTTACCAGAGGACTCTTGAGAGAGAGAGGAGCAAGGAGAGAATTCAGGGACGATGTAGGAGGTGGAGCCTTGCTTGGGTAGATGGATGATTTTTTTTAAGAACAGATATGCTTCAGATTTATTCTTAATAATTCTTTTTGCAATTACAGTGGACATACACTATGATATTAGTTTCAGGTGTGTAACAGTGATTAGACTTTTATATAACTTATAAAGTGTTCCCCCGGCCCCATAAGCCTAGTACCCACCTGACACCATGCATAGTTATTACAATATTATTTACTACATTCCCTGTGCTGTACTTTACATCCCGGTGACTGTTTTTACAACTGGCAATTTGTTCTTCTTAGTCCCTTCCCCTTTTTCACTCATCCCTCCAACCTCCTTCCCATCTGGCAGCCATCAAAATGTCCTCTGTATCTATGAGTTTGTTTCTCTTTTGTTAAACCTCCCTCCATCTCCACTATCTTCACATTCATCTGTATCTTATATAAATGCAGTGTCTGGCGGGGAGGGTGGTGGTGGTGGGTGTAATGTTCATAAAAGAAGGACAAGGGGTTGGGTTTCCTGGCTGGGGTGACGTGCAGGGCCCGCCCATGTGAGATGGCCAGATGATCCATAGCTGATCTATTTGAGCAGAAGTCAGACTTTCAAGTCAGAGCCAACTAGGAGAAGCCCTGGTTTTCGCCCCTACCCCAGGCCCTGGAGAGTCTGGGTGCACATAGGGCTTCCTCGGGGAGTGAGGCGAGTCCTGCATCCACCTCACTTGCTTCTCCACCTGAAGCTGTGCAGGCTCAGGCGGGGCTGGACATCATCTGCCAGGTATAGGGAAGTACTGTGCCCAGAAGTCCCTTCCCATGTGTCCCTGTAGTTCTGCTTAAGGTTCCATTTCTCCCTCGTGTTGAGTGACTTTTCTCCGTAATAGAGCACCAGTCTGAGGATGCCATGGGGATGTGTGGCCAACACTGGGAAAAGGGATGGTGGGAGACCAGCCCCTGAGACCAAGGAGGGAGACCCAGCAAATGAGCAGGATTTCTAGAAGAGACACGCCCAGTCCTCTCCCTGTCATCAGAGGAGAGGCTAGAGGTGTGGGCAGGTAGA
The DNA here is from genome assembly GCF_000412655.1 of Myotis brandtii. Taxonomy (NCBI): domain Eukaryota; kingdom Metazoa; phylum Chordata; class Mammalia; order Chiroptera; family Vespertilionidae; genus Myotis; species Myotis brandtii. Next base: position 14,681,559 of record NW_005362269.1, on the reverse strand, counting down.
AGACCAGGCCTCCTCCTCTGGGGATTTCCTGGAACCCCTGCAGCAGCTGGGATCGATTCCTGGGAGTTGGACAGGAAAGTACCTCGGCAGAGCAGAGGTTGGCTTGGCTGAGCCATTGTCTGTAGGAAAAGGGACAGGGCAGAGAGTAAGTGGTGACAGCCCTCCCTGTGGATAGAGGTGGCCACATTTTAACTGGTTTTTTGTTTGTTTGTTTGTTGTTCCTTAAAGAGCCACCTCTCCTCTTCTCTCCAGATTTTTTTCAGAGCCCAACAGGCTCTTCACAGTGGAACTTTTTTTGGATGGGAATACAATATAGCCCATTGCATGCCAAGTGTCTGTTTTAAAGTCAGCAGTGATATGAACATCTGCACAATCAATGCACCCTCGAAAATCCCTTAATCTTTAGAACCTGGTCCCTTCAAAACTCAAAAGCCAAACAGGAACTTACTTTTTAAAATCTTGTTTTCTTTAGGGACCCAGGCTTCCCTGGAGTAGAGGCCAAGATCTAGTGTGAACTGGAAAATGATGGGGCCAACAAAGGATTTCTCTCTTTCTGCTGAGCAGGACAGTTCTGTTTCTTATGCCCTTGCTAATATGACTTCAGTAAATAGGATTAAGAGCGGGGAAGGCAGTGAACCAAGAGGCAGAGGACCTCAGATTGAGGTCTGGCTTCACTACAAACTAGTCATGTGACCTTGAACAAGACACTTGATCTTAATTTTCCAAACTTTAGAACAAACTCAGTGAAAATATTTATATAGATAGGGAGGTATGTTGGTAGATAGATTCCAGTATTTTTTTAAATGTATAATTTAAAGTATTCAAACAAGAGGAGAATGGATGCTTTTATAATTGTGGCTTTATAGTTTTCTATATTTTTTCATGAAAGTCTTTTGAATTTAGAAGTCTAACCTTGCCCCCTAATATTGTTACAAATGGCCAGAGTGTACAAAGTGTTGACTATAAGCCATTTTAGGACTGAAATCAGCTAACATTTGTGATGTCCTCCTGTCATCTGAGAAAAATCCGTCCTCACTGTGTGCTAGAGGCTATGTGTGTTGGAGATGAAGGTAAATGAGAGGCAGGTCTCGTTGGCAATTTGGTGCCTCAGGTAGACAACTCCGAAGGAATCGTAATACCTTGCAGAACTTGGAGGGCCGTACTGTTGGGAGCTTTGTTAATTTACACTTTTAGGGAATGTACCTCTTAGAGTCTAAATTTACTCAAACAAGCGGTGAGGCTGTCGGGCAGAGGTCTTCACATTCTTTGGTTGGGTTCCCGGGACATGCCCCAGGGGCCTTCCAGGAGCCGGGCAGGGAGAGGACTGGAGGAAATTTCTAGCTGTCAGTACTCCAGGTCCCCTGGGCCCCTTCTTGCAATGATACAGCTCTGCTTTTATCTGATTTATATATTAAAGTTTTCATGTCAGATTTCACTTTTAGAAAGGGTCTGTGGTGAGGGAACTGAAAGGAAACCGATGATCTTTAAAGTCTAAGGTCTCCATGTGTAAGTTTTCATGATCTTAAATAGAGAAACAGACAGAAATCTGAGTTTGTGGGACCTGGGCAGATGAATCCTGAACATTATGCTATTTTCTAGGAATTGGTGTAGATTCCTTTCCACCATCCAAGTCCCCCAGGGTCATGAAACCAATATGTAGTCGATTCTTGTTATTTATGGTAGTTATATTCTGTAAATTCACCTTGAACTACTGAATTAGTGAAAGCTGAATCATTGCTCCTAGGGGAATTACGTGTGCGCACGTGCATGCGGACATACAACACACACACACACACATACACACACACACACACATTATCATCTTAATTTCTAAAAACAACATCCTGGTAAATTCTGTTCTTTCTATTTTATGGAAAGAAAACAGGGTTCAGAAGTATCAAGTGGATTGCCTAAGGCCACCCCACTAAACAGATGTCACAGTTGGGATTCAAAGCCCATTCACTTGGCCTGAGAGCCAGAGCCTGCCCTGCCCTGCCTGTCCCCGCACTCTGCCCCACCCCCACCCCAGCATCCCTGTAGGAGATCTGACTCAGGAAGGTGGAGCATCGCCTTGGATCACCTGAGCTGGGAACCTACCTCTGTGTTGGGCAACTCAAATTTTTTGGCCGCTCTTCACATATTTACAGAGACCGCAAAGCACTGCAGGTATTGATTTTGGGGTTAAAAAAATGTTTGCAAGAAAAAATTGCAAAGATTGGATCTGTAAAATATGAAGATCAGCTATCTATGTGATGTCAGTCATTGGCAGTCTAGTCAAAACTAGGTAAAGTTATTCGTTCTCATATTCTGCTATTCATGTGCACAATGCATTTCATGTGTCTGTTTGCCTTTCAAGGTGAACTGTTACTCAAAGGATCTTGGCAGGACCCCTTGACAAGTCAGGATTTTCCCTTTCCTACTAATGAACAAATAAAGTGAAAAATGAATTAATTGTAAGAAGAAAATGTAACTACGTATAACAGTGCCCTCGCTTTCCGCCATTTCCTGCTGCCTCCCTGTCTTATACTCTCCAGAGGAAGGCCTGCCGTTACTAACCTCATTCTTGGATGTCTTGTGATGTAAAATCTGGGAAATGGGTAGAAGGACAGGACCTGAGAGGTGGTAAATGGCAGGATTGACTGAGAGATGGGGTGTGCTTGCAAGCAGGAGTGTTCAGAGCATCCATGAGATATGTACCAGACACATGGAGATGTGGAAAAAGCTTGTCTGAAAGTCTTCCCCCAGATAAGTGCAATAAGAGATCCAAATAAATATGAGAATTCCTTTCTAACCATGTGCGGTTGCCTAACCGCTTCTCTACATGTAACTCCGTGTAGAAACTGAGCTTCCGTTTCATCACGGTGTGAACAAGCCTAGTGCCTGCCTGTTCATGCATGTGTTTGTTCACGCAGTCTCTGCAGCATCAATTGTTCGTATTGAAGTCATTAGAGGACGGGGGGTGGCTATGAAAGTGAATATTCTTTTCTGAAGAATAAGTATAAAATTTGGTGGGCGGGGCTCAGTGTCACAGGGAACGTGACCCTCGGGAAGAAAAGTTTTCTAGGATCAGCCTGTATCTTTCATGTTTGGTTCTCCTAAGAAAAGAAACACACTGGATAGTAGCCTGGAGTTTCTTATGTCCTTCACACTCTCTCGGCCTCGGGCTCCCTATCTGTAAACTAGGGGTGAGATGGCCAGATAGCCATAAGCTCATCTATGAAGATCCAGTGAGATAGACTTAGCTCAGTCCCTGACACCAACTAACACAATATACATTATCTGTTATGACAATGGTCATTCCCATCCTATTGGTTTTATTCCATGAGAAGTTTTTAAAAGTTATTTCTAAAGAGAAATGGAAACATAAAACTTTGTACATGGATATTTGCAGCAGTATTATTCATAAAGTGGGAACAACCCAATGTCCACACTGGACAAATGGATAGACCAAATATTGTATATCTACACAATGGAATATTATTCAGCCATAAAGTAGAATGAAGTACTGGTACATGCTACCACATGGATGAATCGTGAAAACATTAAGTTAAGTGAAAGAAGCCAGTAACAAAATACCATGTGTTGTATGATGCAGTTCCTATGAGAACCCAGAATGGGGAACTCCACAGAGACCAAAAGTGGATTAGGGGTTGCTTAGGGTTGGGGGCAGGGCAGAGATAGGGCGGTGGGGGGATAGCTAAAGGATATGGGGTTTCTTTTTGAGGTCATGAGAACCGTATCAATTAACTGTGGTGACGGCTGCACATTTCTGTGAATATACTAGTGAATTGTGCATGTTAAATGTAAGGTATATGAATTATGTCTCAATAAAGCTGTTTAAAATTTTTCAATGAAGACTGGGGGGGGGGAGGGCGGGATTTATTTCTGCTGGTTTTGCTTCTGACCATGAGTCAGAAGCCAACAGTTAGAAAACTGCAGTTACATTCATGACAGACACGAAACAAGACTGCAGGAAGCCATCTGGGTCCCTTCACTCCTCTGGGCTCTGCAAGGACAATACCGAGAATCAACGTTAAGCTGAAGCTTAGCATCCCTGCACTGGAAAGAATTCCAAAGGTCACCTAAGGAAAGCTCGCCCCAGTCACTGCCGGCATTTCGTCTCCGCCAGACACTTCTTAATCTCTGCTTTTACCAGGAAATTACACCTAGAGAGGAGAAGGGAACCTCAAACTCCATGTGGGGGATATTTGTGGCACGGCTGGTGGGGAGGAAGGACTTGGGAAAGAATGCATTTGACCCCGCGGGGGGAGGAGAGGGCAGAGTGATAGCAGCTGCCCTGAAGTGTGGATGACATGTTGCATGCGGCTCACACCCAGTGCGAGGCGCAGGCCAGTGAGTGAACACAGGCTGGGACGGGTATGCGTGCGCAGAAGACAGCCAAGGGAGGAGAGAGAAAGGGCACCAGCCCCGTTCTGGGTGTCACGCCACAGGGTGCTTCACAGAGGTCATCTCGCTTACTCTCTGCCCCTAAAAGTAAGTGTTACTACCACTGTCACCGATAAGGAAACTGAGGCTTGGAGAGGTGCTGGATGTTTTCAGGGGCAGAGACACAGCAGGGACACTGATCTGTGACCCCAGGCGATTCACACCTGATAATCGTGAAGATGATAAGAGCAGCGGGCCGCCGTATGGTGCAGAGTGACAACGTGCCAGCACCGAGCACCTGTCCTTGCTCTATGTCAGCGAGTCCCCTCACATCAGCTCCATGCGAGCAGGGAACCTGCCTCGTTTACCTCAAGTCGCCTGTGTCTCTCCTGTGTCTCGGGCAGCGTCTGGCCTGTAGCTGTGCAGTAATTGCTGGGCGAATGAATGAAGGAGGTGGTCCTACACTGACCCGCCAGCATACAAGCTCTTCTCCTGCCCAGTGCTCGCCTGGCTGTGGTTCATTGATAGTTGCTGAATCAGTGATGCCCCATTTCACAGATGAGGACACAGGCCCAGAGAGAGGATGTAGCCTGCCCAAGGTCACACAGGCAGGAAGTGGTCATGACAAGCCAGGCTCTTATAATGATAAGAAAAAGGAACTTCTGATTTAAGGGCAGGGGGTGAAAACCTGCTTAGAAAGGGACTAAGTGGAGGTGGGGAGTGAATGTGAGGTAATTCAAACCCACAAAATGCTGCAGCTAAACTGTCGCCTATGGGCAAAAGGCGGCTCAATGCTGGGCTCCCACAAGGTTCTGCTTCTCTGGGTTTTTTCACGAAGCTCAGGTCAGAAGAGTCTTTTTTTGTTCTTGTTGTTTGTGAAGGGAAGGGTGGGAGGGAGAATTAGGGTGTTAACTAACCTCCCTTCACTGTGAGAAATGGTGTTTCGAGGACCCTAACGAGACTGTGATAAGCGTCCTCTTCCCATCCCGGGGAGCCGGGCGGCTGCAGGGAAAGCAAGCTCGAGGACACTGCACCTGTCAGACAAATCCAGTGTCTCAGTCCCATCACCAAGCTGTCAACTCCTAGCCTGTCAGAAAGCCATCGAGATGTGTGTGCGGTATCAGCCGCACGGAGCAGGGCCCCATCCGGTAGCCTGGGGCTGTTTTCAGGACAACCTGAGTGGGAGGGCTCATCTTACTGCTGTTTCTCTGAGAAAAACAAACGGAGTCCAACAATAGAACCGCCTGTGCCAGGACCGCACGGGTTAGCTCTGTCTATGTTTGTCCAGTGAAACGCGGGCTCCCGGGCAGTGTATGCAGCTCGGGTACCGCATGTCAACGGAGGAGAAAATTAAAGCCGAAAACCTCGGTATAATTTATTTATCACAGCCTCACCTTGGCCCCTTGCGTGTCTGCGTTCGCGTGGCGCTCATTTAACTGCTTCCACTGTGTCTGTTTAAAGAGGAAAACGAAGAATCAGCCCGGGGATTAAGATAAACCCAAACACAAAAACTGCGCACCAGTCCTTTCATTTTATTCCTCAACCGACTTTGTTCCACTCTGCTGTTAAGATGAAAATGACTCTGCATCAAGGTGATTAATTATTATTATTCCTTCAAGTTTGATGTCTAGACCAGGAAAGCAAGGGCCCAGTCCCAGACTCCAACTGTGTTTTCTTCTGCTTCTGAAAACATAATACACAGTAGAAATTATTGTCACCATTTTGTAGATGAAGATCAGAGAGACAGAGTGACTTGCCCAACAAGGTCACACAGTGAGGAAGTGTCAGTGCTAAGACGGACTTAAGTCTGTCTGAGTCAAAGCCTCCAAGTTTCCCTGAGTTCCATTAGGACAGTGGTTCTCAACCTTCTGGCCCTTTAAATACAGTTCCTCATGTTGTGAACCAACCATAAAATTATTTTCGTTGCTACTTCATAACTGTAATGTTGCTATTGTTATGAATCATAATGTAAATATCTGATATGCAGGGTGGTCTTAGGCGACCCCTGTGAAAGGGTCGTTCGACCGCCAAAGGGGTCGCGACCCACAGGTTGAGAACCGCTGCATTAGGAGATCATGGTCAGAAGGGCAAAGACCTGCAAAGGTGTGTGATGTAGACACAGCGGAGGAGGAAACAGGTTTGGTAAACAGAGAAGTTACTCGAATGTTAGGGAAGTCTTTGGGGTGGACAGGTGAGGTGGGAGCCAGATGGCTATAGAGGAGCAAGTTGAGGTTTATGTCCTCTCTCCCCCGTGAGATTGATGCTCCGAGAAGATGAATACTTCAAAAGAATATAGAACTCGGTCTGCAAAACCATTTCCTTTGTAATGCACCCAGAAGAGCCAACTACAAAGATACCTTCCCAAGTTTACAATGACGCTGTTGACAGTGATGGCAGCGGAGGACGGTGTCTGCCAGGGTGATGACAGGGATGGGATTCTGCTGCTGTCCAAATGTGGAGCCTGGCGCTCCCTTCCCAGCCATATTTGGGGAGAGAGGAGTTTGGAATTCCAGGATAGCAGGAGAGGCGCAAGAGAAGATTTACACGTTGTGTTGGGAGACAGGGGGTAAGGCCGAGCGAGGGCCCTGGGAAGCAGAGTGGGCTCGTTCGCTGATAATGGCGGTGCTGAGCACTACCCCAGCCCGCTGACCTGGAGGAGCAGAGGGGGAGAGAGGCTGTGAGAGGAGGAATGCCATAATTAACGGGAGGGGAGAGATAAATAATTCTTTATCTTTATGGTCAGGGAGGAGGGTGGTGAAGAATCTTAAAAACCCGGTCTCTCTTCCAAGGCCCAGGGAGTGAGGAATTTGACTGCCTGCCAGAGCAGGTGAGCGAGGCTTGAGGAGAGAATCTGGCGCGGACACAGATGCTAGCAGGGGGTGCAAGCGTGTGATCCTGCAGACCTCGCCCTCCTGCCAGCGCTGCCTGATAGAAAGGAAAGTGGGAAACCGGCGCGTATCCGGCCTGCAGAGCAGAGCTGACCACATCACATGTCATAGCTACAGAGCTGTGAGTGGACAGGGGCAAGGAAGGTAATAAAGACCCTCAAAGATTTGAGACGGAGGTGCCAGCGGAATGCAAGGGTTTTTAAAAAATCGTTACAGTAGTGCTATGTAGAAGTTCACTGTAGAAAAATTGCATAGAGAAGCCAAACAAACAAAAATGATTTACTCATAATCCCACACCTAGAAATAATCACTATAATATTTTGGTACAATTTTCCCCAGACCTTCTTCTCCCTCACGTGCATACACACACACACACACACACACACACACACACGCACACGCACACACACATTTATGTTTATAGCTTTTGATTACACTATGCATACTCTTTGGAAACCTCCCTTTTCACTTAAAAATACATACAGACCATTTTTCTAAGTTTATGAATAACATCTTTTTTTTTTTTAATGGTCGTTGGTCTTTCCTTGTGGTGATAGGCTCCTGCAGTTGGGTTGTTTAGGTGGTTTGCAGATTTTTTCCATCATCAAAAGTGCCCCAGTGAACATACAACTTTTTGTACCTTTGTCAGATTATTTCCGTACGAGTTACCAAATAAAGGCTGTGCACACGTGAAGCGCTTTCGAGATGTAGTGCCAGATTGCCCAACTGAAAGGCATTACCCGTGTATATTCCTTCCAGAAGCGAGAGAGAGCTCTGCCTCTCACTTTCACGGGCATCATTTAAAAAAAAGTTACTGCTGTTCCAGTTTGAGGGGCTCGAAGGAACACCATGACCTCTGCCCGGCCCCCCGACAGCACTCTCCAGGCTGAGGAGTTTAGGGACCGGGGGTGTTTAGAGCCCTTGGAGATGGGTTTGGGGGAATCAGAACACATATAAGAAAATGCATTTAACATCCAGGTGATGGCAGGGACTGGGAGCTTCTCTCTGTCAGGTTTAATGTAGAGAATCGAGAGACGGCTCCTGCCATCAGAGCTGACACGGTAGAAAGGAGGGTACACTGGTAGCAGGGAGAGCAAGGGGTGTGGTCCACGCTGGCTCCCTCTAGTCCACCTCCTGTCTCATACGTCCCGTGATTCCAAACACAGTCCCAAGGTTCTGTCTTCCTCCCATAAAAATCACCCTGGCTTTCAAATAAAGAAATCGGCCAGCTCCTCAGCCTCTTCTAGGCAGAAGACTGGGCTTCATCTGGGTCCCATCCGAGAAGAGCAAGCACAAGAAAGTCTGACGTCAGCGGTGCAGAGAAGATGGGAACTCACCTGGGGAGACTTACAAGTGTCCCACATTCAAAGCACGTATCTCTAATCCAAACAGAGGACCGTGACGCTCAGTGCTTACATCTGGCACGGAACTCTTGCTGTCATGTTTCCCAGAAGGTAATAAAACTCACAGTTGCGTCTCATAATCAATATAGCCTCTCTTCAGGCCCTCTGCACACTGGGCACCCGAGCCCTGGCCTGCCTCGGGTAAGAGAGACATATGCTATTGCTTATTCTTCCTTGTTGAGACCTTCCTAATGGGTGGCTTCAAAGGCAAATCTTGTTTCCCCAACTAAACTGGGTCGGGGGACTCAGAGGGAGCCAGAGTGTGCTTCCCAATTTGTCATAATTGGGAAGGTAGACACATCTCAGTACATGCCCGTGGGACGGTCGAGCTATTCAACCAGAAGCGCCAACTCGGAATCAAGTGGAAGGCTTGCCCTCAGGAAGCCAGTGGCCTTCCAGGTGTCGTTGTTGATAAGTGACAGAGAAGAATTCTGCCTGTAGCCATATGATATCAGTTTGCAACACTGCTGTGTCAGAGTGCGTTTGACATGAAGTTCGTTTTGGATGACCAACTAGAGAAATGCCATAAGGGACCCGTGTTTGAAGAGACCGAACTCGTTATAGTTTCCTTTTTTAAAAAATATATTTTTAAATTGATTTTTACAGAGAGAAAGGGAGAGGAATAGCGTTAGAAACATTGATGAGTGAGAAACAGCTGCCTCCTGCACGCCCCCTACTGGGGATTGAATCCACAACCAAGGTACATGCCTTTGACCAGAATTGAACCCAGGATCCTTCATTCCACAGGCTGATGCTCTAACCACTGAGCAAAACCTGTTAGGGCTGGTCATAGTTTCCTGACCTCACTTCCTGCTGTCAAAATGCAGTGAAAGTCACAATTAGATAGAGTTTGACTAGAATGGATCAAGTACTTAATCATTTTATAGCTATCTCATGTTCATATCAGTAAGGAGTAAAAGCCCTGTCAACATTTGCTTCTTAGCTGTTATAATCTCTAACTACATCTCCTGTTTTAGCTTTGCTTGAAGTGGGGTTTTTGGATTTTATTGGATTTATTGAAGTGACATTGGTTAACAAAATCATATAGGTTTAAGGTATGCAATTCTATAATACACTAACTGTATATTGTATTGTATCTTAAAGTGCTTTAGTATCTTCCCTTGTTAAAGTGAGCAAATTGCACATCTCCTGTTTTAGCTTTGCTTGAAGTGGGGTTTTTTGGATTTTATTGGATTTATTTAAGTGACATTGGTTAACAAAATCATATAGGTTTCAGGTATGCAATTCTATAATACTCCAACTGTATATTGTATTGTATCTTAAAGTGTTTTAGTATCTTCCCTTGTTAAAGTGAGCAAATTGTCATGCCTAATTAGCATGTTATTATCTTCTAAATAGTATGAGAATAAACATATGCCTTAATTTTGTTCTTAACATTTTGTCTTTAATAGATACTTACCATCTAAAGATTTTTTTTTCTTTCGTGACCCTCTAAAACAGTGGTTCTCAACCTTCTGGCCTTTTAAATACAGTTCCTCATGTTGTGACCTAACCATAAAATTATTTTCGTTGCTACTTCATAAGTGTAATGTTGCTACTGTTATGAATCGTAATGTCAATATCTGATATGCAGGATGGTCTTAGGCGACCCCTGTGAAAGGGTCGTTCGACCGCCAAAGGGGTCGAGACCCACAGGTTGAGAACCGCTGCTCTAAAAGAAGGAAATCACTTTTCCTCTTTGAGAATGATCCATTTGGGTTCAGTTGTTCAGAGAAGAAGGAAAAACAATGAGCCTGGACTAAAGTAAGATAAGCCAGATGCCCAGGGAGCACTGTTTAAGGAGGCACTCACTCTCGGGGATGGGTAAGCGCAGGGTTGGCACCTGCAGCCGAGAGCCTCCTTAAATGGTGTCCCAGGTGCCTGCACTCGCCTCACACTCATCCTGGCTCTGGGCCTGGTTACTATCTCCAGACTCTTTTGGACACATCAATGGTATCTACCTTAGAGCCTTCTTCACTAGAAACATATGAAGGGCCCTGTAGACACAGGAAATGTGCTTTGCGGTGTGTGCAGGGATAAGGAGCAGGTGGCCATATGGTGAAAGGGTCCCTCTCGCTGGTCCCCAGGTGGCTCCGGCACTCACACACAGATTGACCGCTGTTTCTTCTGTGCTCACCCTAGTGCGTGTGATAGTTTTGCCTCTGTTACAACATGTGGGCCCAAAGGTTAAAAAAAAAAACACTGCTAGGTGACCAGAAGTCCCAAAGATTGACTGTGTAGAACATTTTGTCAGCTTCTGCTTATTTATGAGCAGTAACGTTCCCTCGGTCTACTTGGCTTCTTAGCTTTTGTTCAGCTTGCAAAATGAAATGAGTTTGCTTTGAGAGCTTGTGTTCAGGCTCCTAATAACCCCTTATACGTTCTGTTGGCCATTCATATGTGACCCTGGGCCTCAGGCCTTCCGGACATGCATGTAAATATCTACCTCTCTCTTATCTCCCATTGTAGTAACTTACCCAGGAAACATATCTCCAACAGGGTAGGTGTTCAATGCTCTGTTACATAAACCCACATTGAATGTCTCTGTTGAAATTATACTTTCCAAAGCATTCTATCACTGAGTCCAGATAAATTATTTTTCCTGTGACTGAGTGACTTTAAAAATGTTGATTGGCCCCGGTCGGTGTTGCTCGGTTGATTGTAGGAGGTCACAGTTCGATTCCCAGTCAGGGCACCTGCCTGGGATACCCGCTCGATCTCCAGCAGGAGGCGTGCAGGAGGCAGCCTATTAATGATTCTCTCATCATTGATGTTTCTATCTCTCTCTCCCTTTCCCTTCTTCTCTGATACCAAAATATATATATTTTTAATATTGATCTGGCTACAAAAGAGTTTTCCCAAATGCTTTCTTAAGATTTGCACAGACACTTGCTTTTATCAGCAGGAAAGGAAGTCTTTGCCCACTTGGAGAAAACTCAAGCTAATGATTTTTATTTTACCCGCTCCCCAGCATTTCTCTCCATTTGAGCTGCCTACTTTGAGCTTGCTGTTGTAACCAGAGACAACCCTCTGTGGCCTCATAAATCAGAATTGTTAATATTTATGGCTTTGTTGGTCTTTTAAAATGCAGTTTGAGCATTTGTTGGTTTTTTTTCCTCTCTCTTAAAACTTTACTATTTGTTCTTTTTTAAAGGCACAATGTTATGGAACTAAAGAATCTTCTCTGGCTTTTAACCCCAAACTAAGTTCAAGGCAACCCTTAAACAATGTAAGAAAAAGAAAGGGTTTTAAAATGCAGGTCATCCTCTTGGCCCTTGACACACAAGTCCTGACCCGCCGTCTTTAAGGTCTGTCTTTCAGCAAGTGCCCATCAAGTGCCTCTGATGGGCCTCCCCCTGGGCTGCAAACCAGCCACACACTCATATGGAAGGTAGACTTAGTCTCCGCCCTCATGGAGTTTACTGTCAAACACAAAGATCACCAAACTCTGTCTCTGAGGAAATATCTCGGACGCTATCACAGCAACTCGGCTCTGCCGTGCATGGCAGTCTGTGAAGACAGGAGCAAGAATGACGCCCCAGTACGGCTCCCTTTACAAAAACAGGCAGGGCCTCCGATGTGGCCCATGGGCCACAGTTTGCCAACCCCTGGCCAAATGAAACAAAAGTGAAAATAAGTATGAACTAAGTATAATAGTGAGCACTGCCATGAAAGCAGCAGGGCGCTGAGAGACAGGGGCAGGGACACAGGCTGTGGACGGGCAGTCGGGGAAGGAGTGGCTGCTGGGAGGGGTGTGGTTGCAGCTGAGGAGGTGAGTGGTGGGCAGTGAGCAGTAGAGGATTCCAGGCAGTGAGAACAGCGGGTGCAAAGGCCCCATGGAGGGGAAGTGCTTGGTAGTCGAAGGCCACAGCTTTCTTCATGCCTGAAGTGGGGTGTTCTTGTGAAACATGGGAGTCTGTTGGCATTCCGCAGAATCCGGCTGCCCAGGCTCCCCGGGGACCCCCTGGGACCTCCATGTGTGGACATTGACCTCTCTCCACTAGCCACCCAGGGAAGACAGAGGTTGGGCTCACTTTCTCTCTCTCTCTCTCTCTCTCTCTCTCTCTCTCTCTCTCTCTTTTACTTCTACTTCTTCAGAGAGAACCTTTCACCAGCACATGGAATACAAAAAGCTTGCTTGGAATGTGTCAGGCTAAGCAAAAACACATGGTCTGGATATATTCTCCTAAAATAGAACAAGAGAAAGGCGGGAAATAGAGCAGCCTCCCATAAATCATCATTTGTCCAGGGAAAAGATTTCTGACAGATATGCAAGGTACCGGTGTGTGTGTGTGTGTGTGTGTGTGTGTGTGTGTGTGTGTGTGTGTGTGTGATGGTTGATTTCCAAGGCAGGAATTCATTGCCGGGTCCCGCCTGGAAAGCAGAATGCTTGTGCTTTCTGCATCTGGAAGCCGCATCATTAAAGACACACCCTGAACCCCACAGGTACCAAAACTGGCCAGAGACCCCTGGAAGGGCAGGACTTGAGCAGGTGAGTTAGAGCAGTGGTTGACAAACTGTAGCTTGAGAGCCACATCCGGCTCTTTGGCCCCTTGAGTGTGGCTCTTCCACAAAATACCGACTTCTGCGCATGGGCCACGAAGTTTCAATCGCACTGTACGTGTGCACCCGCACGTGGTATTTTGTGGAAGAACCACACTCAAGGGGCCAAAGAGCCGCATGTGGCTCGAGAGCCCCAGTTTTCCGACCACTGGGTTAGAGCATTGGAGCCTAAGGTCTGCCCGTATGAATGCTTACACACCGCAGCCCCGGGCAGTGGAGGTGCCAGCAGGACCACGGGCTTTATGACCTCACACACCTCCCTGACCTTCCCCTCCAGGGTCCATCCAGCAGCTAGAATAGTCTTTTCAAAGCATCTCTCTCTCTCTCTCTCTCTCTCTCTCTCTCTTTCATACACACACATGCATACTTTAAATGCTATCCTATGGCTTTTAAGATAAAGATAAAGTTCCTAACATGGCATAAACTACCCCTATAGTTACACCCCTGGGTTCTTTCTTCTCCTGAGTTACCCTGCATTTTCTCCAACCTCACTGAACCTTTTATCAGTTCTGTCCATCCTCCTGCTTCCTCCTGCCACAGACCCTTTGCACATGCATGGAAAGCGTTATTCCCTGTGCCTCTTCACCTTTTCTCAACTCCAACACCCGGCCCCCTAACGCGGGCCATTTTCTCTAACTCCTATAACACCCTGTATTTCCCCCTCAGAGCATTTATTACTACTGTAGTTTTGTATTTACTTACATTATTTGATTGATCTTGGTTCTCTTCCTCATCATTCCTGGGGCAAGAAACAGGGCAGGGTCTGTGTATAGATTGTCTGCGTATAGTGTTAATTCTCTTCTGTGAGATTTGTTTGTCATTGCACGAAAACGGTATCTGGGACATGGTTGATACAAAATACATTTTTCTTAACGAGTGAGTGAATCTGCTGGCTATTTCCTCCTGCAGTTGCACTGAAGTAATCTTCAGAAACGTATCCCGTTACCTGGGGTTCCTCCCCGACAGGGCTTTTTCCAATCAAAGATGCGTTGGTCCCCGACTGGGTTGTTCTGTGGTGAACGGGGCAGGAGGGGGGAGGAATGACAATTCTTTCTGTTCGTTCTGGAAATGAAGCCTTTCTGAGTGAAAGGGGCTGTTAGAGATTATCCATGGACTCCTCATGATACAGGTAAGGGGCTAAAGGTTTTCAAGGTCAGGGCTCATTAGATTATCAGCCATCTCTACAGCCACACTGCCAGCCCCTAGGACGCAGGTTTTTACCAGAAGCCTTGCTGTCTGACCCTATCCCCACCCCCATCTCAGCCCAACATCTGCCCTGAGTGCAGTGGGCAAGGTTAACCTTCCACAAACTGGTAAAGCTCCAGCTCCTCCCTCCCCACCAGGATCCCTCCTCTCCACTCTCGCTGTCCACCCGACCACGCCCAGTGCCCCTTTCCAGGCTAAGGATGCTCAGCATGTTCTAGAACAGCGGTTCTCAACCCGTGGGTCGCCAACACAGGGGTCGCCTAAGACCATAGCAAAAACACATATATAATTACATATTGTTTTTGTGATTAATCACTATGCTTTAATTATGTTCAATTTGTAACAATGAAAATACATCCTGCATATCAGATATTTACATTACGATTCATAACAGTAGCAACATTACAGTTATGAAGTAGCAACGAAAATAATTTTATGGTTGGGGGTCACCACAACATGAGGAACTGTATTAAAGGGTCGCGGCATTAGGAAGGTTGAGAACCACTGCTCTAGAAGGTGCCCCTGATGCTCATCTTTCCTGACCTGACATCATCCTCAATACTCTCTTGTCCTAGATCCATGCACATTCATTTTAACTTTGCTGACTCAACTGTCAAGCAGCCCACCGAGCCGTGCTCATGGGTTTACCTGCAGTTCAGCTCCGGGAGCACCCACATTTGAGCCAGGTCCTCCTGGAGCTGCTTAGCAGTGGGAACTTGGGGCACTGTTGCACTCACTTTTGGGAGCTTTTTACCCCACTTACGGAGTTCCGCCCAGTGCTCAGCAGAAAACACACTAGATTTCACCTCTAAGACAGGGCAAAGGCTGCCTCTGAGCATCAACCCTGAATTGACTTGATTTTACCATCGCTTTCCCTCTATGCACGGCCTGGAAGCTAACTCTCCAGTGGGACTTTCTCGTCCAAGTGGACCATAGTCAGTCAGGCCCACATCCAGCTTGTGGACACGCAGACAGTGTGAAATCCCCTGGTTCTCAGCTAAGCCGTTCTGGGCTAACTCCCCACCTGCCTGAACTGCAGCTGTGGAACATGCTCCATGTCCCTGGGAGTTAACTTCCCATCTGTAAAACGATTCCAATGACTGCCTAGGTGTGTTTCTAAGTGCCTATATGTTCTTTCATTTAATTGGGGGCAGGGGGCATGAATTAGATTCATTGTCTAATACCTGGGAAGCATGGCTAAAATGAGCTGGGTGTCCGACAGTGGGGAATGGTGGAGAGCGTGGTGAGTGAGAGGGTATGGACCCACCAGGGGGACAGCTGGATCCCGTGGACAATGAAGCTATCTCTACAACATCAAAATCCCACCCCTCCACCACTGGGCAGCAGCCGTAAAAGCTGTTTCTCTCTCAATAGCATCAAATGCAGTTGTGAAGTTTAGAACCACAACTTCCATTTTGCCCCATGAGGGAGCCAGCCTTGTGATGAAGCCAATATCTTAAAAGAAAGAAGGAGAAGCAGAAACAAATTGGGCCCTTGGTGACCTTATTGACCTCTAAATCAAACCAACCTTACCTTCTAATCCACCTCTGGGCTTTTCAGGTATCTGGCTTGGGTTTTCATTTACCGTAACAAGATTCTTACCTGGTACAGGTGCGTCCAGTATTTACCACGTGACAGTGCAAGCCCACAGTCTTCAGATCTTCTTTTCTTTCCCCAAGAAAATCTGCAAAATTGGATTTTTAGCCGAAATTTTATGATTAAAATACTACGTAGGCCAAACAAAACATCTCTGTGAGCTTCTAGTCCACACCTCCCAATGCTCTAGGGGTCTGACTTTACTTTTTATTTTTTCAATTACAGTTTATATTCAATGTTATTAGTTTCAGGCGCACAGCATAGTGGTTAGACAAGCGTATACTTTACAAAATGTTCAGTATTTCTAGTACTCACCTGGGCACTATGTACATTTATCACAACACTAGAGGCCCAGTGCACAAAATACATGCACTGGTAGGGACCCTAGCAGCTGCCTGCCCCCAGCCGGGGCCTCCCTCCCTTCTCCTGGTTGGCCCCATCCCCTGGTTGAACTCCTGGACAAACTCCCGTTCAAGGGGACAATTTGCATAATATGCTTTTATTATATAGGATTATTGACTATATTTCCTATGCTGTACTTTACATCCCAGGACTATTTTGTAACTAACAATATGTACTTCTCAGTCCTTTTATCTTTTTCACCCAGTCCCCCAATTCCCCTCCCCTCTGGCAACTATCAGTCTATTCTCTGTATCTTTGAGTCTGTTTCTATTTTGTTTGTTCATTTATATTGTTCTTTAGATCCCACATGTAAGTGAAATCATATGGTATTTGTCATTCTCTGACTGACTTATTTCACTTAGCATAATAACCTCTAGGTCTATCCATACTATCTCAAATGATAAGATTTCATTCTTTTTATGGCTGAGTAATATTGCACTGTTTATATGAACCACTACTTTTTATCCACTAGTCTATTGATGGGCACTTGGGTTGCTTCCATAGCTTGGCTATCTATATATATAAAAGGCTAATATGCTTATTGTCTGACTGTCCAACCGGTTGCTATGACACACACTGACCACCAGGGGGCAGATGCTCAATGCGGGAGCTGCTGTGGTGCGCACTGGCACTGTGGACCTGGGGTCCACAGAGCAACACTCGGCTTCTCCCAAGTGGGACACAGGCCCCGCCACCACCCCAAAGCGACAGCCCACCAAATTGCTGCCAAGACCCCATGGTGCAAAATATGGCCCACAGCCCAGCCCAGCCCACAAAGGTCACTGTGGGCGCCAGGTAATGACGTCATGTAGCAATGCCCGGCCTCCTCTCCCTAGCGACGACTAGCCTCCTTGCAGTTTCTTCAGTCCAGGAACACAACTTGCTTTATAGTCAGGTACAAACATTTCACACTTTAACCAAATGTCTGTGAAGTGTATTCCCGTGCCTCATCTTATTTGATCCTCACAGAAGTCCTGGAGTAGGTAGATAGGAGACTCGGTAGAATCCTATTTTCTTTTCATTAGCCAGAAAACAGAGATTTAGAAAGTTTAGAAATTTGACCCAACTGAAAAGAAGTAAGAAATGGTGGACCTTGAAAATGACTTCAGGTTTTCTCACTGTGCAGAATATAGTCAAACACTGCTGCAATTAAATAGTTTACCCTTTGTTCTCCCTGCGTGTTGATATTTACTGCTGTGTTGCTGACAATTACCTGCAAGAGAAGTTGGGGTCTTCACTGGGCTGGAAAAAGTTTAGCTACATCAGAAAGCAGGTCTAATTAAGCAAGTTTATTCTATATCTATAAAAGGCTAAGCTGACTCAGGCATGCGTGATACATATAAAGTACTTGCTGGTGCCCATCACACACATGTTTTGACCTGACATTGTCGATTATCAATTTGGTTGACACTTCTATTATAGAGAAAGGGCGAATTGCAATATTAAGATATTTCTTCTAATTAATTTTCTTTCAATGTGCATGAATCCGTGCACCAGGCCACTAGTTATAAATAATGCTGCAATGACCATAGGGGTGCATGTATTCTTTCAAATGAGTGTTTTGTGTTTCTTCGGTTACATACCCAGAAGTGGAATCCCTGGGTCATAAGGCAATTCCACTTTTAATTTTTTGAGGACCCTCCATACTGTTTTCCATAGTGGCTGCACCAATCTGCATTCCCACCAACAGTGCATGAGGGTTCCTTTTTCTCCACATCCTCCACAACACTTGTTGTTTGTTGATTTATTGATGATAGCCATTCTAATAGGTGTGAGGTGACATCTCATTGTAGTTTTAATTTGCATTTCTCTGACAATTAGTGACATCGAGCATCTTTTCATGTCTATTGGCCATCTGTCTATCCTCTTTGGAGAAGTGTCTATTCAGGTCTTCTGTCCATTTTTAATTGGATTTGGGGTAAGGTTTTCTTTTTATGGTGTTGAGTTATATGAGAATTCTATATAAATTTTGGGTCATTGGTGAATATGTTCTCCCATTCAGTAGATTATCTTTTCATGTTGTTGATTCCTTTGCTGCGCAAAAACATTTCAGTTTGATAAAGTACCATTTGTTTATTTTTCCTTTGTTTTCCTTGCCCGAGGAGATATATCAGAGGAAATGTTGCGAAGAGAAATGCTCGAGATTTTACTGCCTTATGTTTTCTTTTAGGAGTTTTATGGTTTTGAGTCTTACATTTTAAGTCTTTAATCCATTTTGAGTTTATGCCATTAGTATTCTCTGTTCCTGTGACTAAAAGTCCTTGCTAGACCCCTCAGATATTTTGCTTCCAATAGTCATAACCTGGTCTTATATTATCAGCTCTGTCTTAATATATTAGCATTACTTGCGGCACTGAAGAAACAATGACCAGTGTCTGTCATTGAGCTCATGAATGTCAATGACTTAAGGGCTTTGAAGCTTCACAAGGTTTAGGCACATTGGGAAAAATTAGAAAGATAAAATCTGAGGGAGGCTATCTGCTTTCATTGCTGTCCTCTCCACCAACTCCAGCAGCACCACTGCTACATCTCCGGGCCTCTTCTGGGCTCTCTTTCTTTATTGGCTCACAGACCATTGGAATTGGAAAGTACGTCAGCCAGCATTTGCTTGAGCGTCTTCATTTTATAATGGTTCCGACCAGGGGAGAAACTTCCTATGACTACGTAATTAATTTAGTAAAAGTGCCACGCTAAAATCCGTAACTGCTGACACTCAGTTTTATGTTGTCTACATTTTCCTATGTCATTGCTCTTTATTTTCTCCCAAATCAAACCATCCAGCCCAAGAAGGCATCTCTAACTGAAGGCATCTTTGATCAGGACTGGCTTAACTTTGGACTCATGTTAGTAAGAACACAGTCACGGGATGACCATGGAACTCCGGAGTTGGTGGCTGGTTCTGAGTTTGAATTCTAGTTCTGCCATTTAAATCTATATGATTTGGGGCAATTTACTTAAGTTTGCAGAGCCTCAGTTTCTCCCACGTGTGAAGGAGGTATGAAATGGTACCTCATTTAGTTGTTATGATGATTAAAGAAACTGATCATGGAAAACATTTAGCACAATATCTGGCATTGAACAAATATGTTCAACTTCTTTCTTTTCAGAAAGCTTAAAATTCCAGGGAAGAGGCATTGCTTCTAAACTCTTATCAGCTGGGTTGTACTCACTCAACATTTTGTGCATGCATTATAAATCAGCGTCCCTGAGCACCTACTGCATGCCGTGCATTGGTGAGGCACCATAGATACAGTAGTGAATAAGTAAGACAAGGCCCTCCCTTCCTAGAGGTTATAATTCAGCAGAGAATGTAG
Organism: Myotis brandtii; assembly: GCF_000412655.1. NCBI lineage: Eukaryota > Metazoa > Chordata > Mammalia > Chiroptera > Vespertilionidae > Myotis > Myotis brandtii. The sequence continues at coordinate 14,661,801 of NW_005362269.1, read as the reverse complement.
GATTTAAACAAGTGTGTAGGCCTGACTGGTTTGGCTCAGTGGTTGAACATTGACCCATGAACCAGGAGAGGTCACAGTTTGATTCCCAGTCAGGGCACTTGCCCAGGTTTTGGGCTCAATCCCCAGTGCAGGCTGTGCAGGAGGCAGCCCATCAATGATTCTGTCTCATCATTGATGTTTCTATCTCTCCCTCTCCCTTCCTCTCTGAAATATATATATTATATACTATATAATAAAAGGCTAATATGCAAATCGACCAAATGGAGGAACGACCAGTCGCTATGATGCGCACTGCCCACCAGGGGGAAGACACTCAACTCAGGAGCTGCCCCCTGGTGGTTAGTGCGCTCCCACAGGGGGAGCGCCGCTCAGCCAGAAGCCAGGCTCACAGCTGGCGAGCGCAGCGG